>NW_024582410.1:1023126-1159694 GCF_018398535.1 Haplochromis burtoni
CCCCCCCCCCAAAACACTTGGCTTGGATCCAGAAAACAGAATTACAACACAATTATTAAACCTCAGTTTCTTTTTAAAATACAATAGCTTTAGACTTGAATGAATAACATAAACACTGAAGGACAAACAAAGGATGTCTGAAAAGATTTGGGGACCCTATTTGGAAGTCTGTAGGGGATGTGGATCTAATCGAAAGTCAACTGGATTAGTGGTTTGTTGTGAACCATGCAGTTTTCTATTTATTTATTTTGTAACTTAAAGGAGAGGGCTTGTGTGAACTTGAACACTGCCATTGCTCCACTTGTCCTCTGTCTTCAGGTGAACACTTTTTTGAGGATGTGGATTTTCATGTGCTGAACGGGAGGAGCAGGTTGTTTTGTTTTTGCATTTGATTAGTTCTAGAAGTAAAACTGCCCTTTCTTAAAAGGTACGCACGTTTGTGTTTTTTTGTTGTTGAGTAACTGGGTCCATCCCTTGTCTTCCACTAGTCCTTATCATGGTCCTTGTGAGTGGGGCTCTAGCCTATCCCAGCTACCACAGGGCGAGTAGTGGTGTCCACCAGACAGTAACCATTTGCACTCACATTCACAGCTAAGGGAAATTTATAATCACAAATTGGCCAAACCCCACTAACTGCATCTCTTTGGGAGGAAGCCAGAGTACCTGGAGAGAACTCACGCAAACATGGGCAGAACATGCAAACTCCACACAGAAAGCCTCGGCCAGATGGTGAAGTCTAACTCAGGGGGAGCAATGCTAACCACTGCGCTGCCCGAGTAACCGGGTCATAATATTATATTTAATGACATGCATACATATCTCTATCTATAAAACTCAAACCAAAACAGTGTAAATGGATATAAAGCATCAGGTGTGAATGTGAGTTTGAATGGTTGTATGTCCCTCTCTGCTAGCCCTGCAATAGCCTGGTGACCTATCTGTGGCATACCCTGCCTCTCGCCCTGTGACAGCTGGGATGGGCTTCAGTGTGTCTTGTGACCCTGAATCAAATAAGTGGAAGAATATGAAAGGATGGCACTGACATGCAAGAAGCAAAAACTGCAGCCGACTGGGGTAGAGCTCCTTTTACTGGCAGTATAATTCTGTATCATTCATAATGTCAGGTTTTTGAAGCTGGCATGCAATTAGCTGCGTTCCCTTTGAAATATCATTACAAGCACAAAGTTCTATATAACAAAAAAACTCAAGGGGAGCTCAGGTAAGTACTGCTGTGAAATAGATACTATACTGTGTGCTGCTTTAATGAGCTTTTATTTGACTTTGTTTAGGCTGCACTCTGAAAGAAAGGCTGACCTCATTTCTTTCACTGCATGCTGATATATAGAATAGATACTGCAAGCAGAAAGGCCACATATAATTGCTCTTCTCTGCAACAATCTGTGAGCGCGATCGTGTGCAAATGCATGCCAGCCATGAGAAATGCCATTATTTTAAATTTGCAAGGATAACTTATCTACGTGACCTTCAGCTTCTAGTTTATTGAGCAGAGATCATCGTTCGGTGTCTGTGTGTGAATACGGCTATGGATTACGTACTTAACACTGCCTCAAGAGAGCTCCTGGTTAGCTACAGGTAAAGAAAAGTGATTCAGTGAAAATAGCCTCTCTCTCAGTTTGTGTGTCAGTCACGCCTGAAGCTTACCTGTAGCCATCTTTGCATCTGCTGCGGCGGGCCCATCGGGGATAACGCTTTTGACCTGGAGGAATTCATCGGGCTCATCCCCTCCAATGATAGTGAAGCCAAAACCCATGTTGCTCTTTTGGAGTGATGTGGACAAGAAACTGCCTTTCAGCTGGGTGGGGTCCCGCGTGAACAGCGGCTTCTCTACAAAAGGATAAAAACAAGCAAATTAAATAAAATGTCTTTCCCTACAAGTTTTATTGCAATCACTAAAAGGCCCTAAAAGCTGGTGCAGGGGCTGCGCTCACAGGGTGGGGGGCAAGGGCAAAGCTTATTCAATAAGATACGGGTGTAGCCACAGGAAAACTGGAAGGGTATGACCACAGTAGCAAAACAGCACACTCGGACAAAGGCGGTGTTGAAAGATGCAGGTGTGGGTCAAACGTTTTGCCTCCCGTGCAGGGCACCAATGCAATCCAAGTCCCTCTTGGCACACCTAAAATACACTAAACTGACATTCTGTCCTCGCCTCCCATGCTGGGACACAGTGGGCAGAAGAGGTGCAGACAGCCACAGTGGTGCAGTTTCTTCAGTTCCATCCCAAATTTGCAAAGAAAGCAGCAAAATTCAGCAAATGCCATGCTGCCAATCAGGGATCAGTTCCAGGAGAAGATGCTCAGGGAGGTTAGGGAAGAACTGGGAGATTTCTGAAGGAGGAAGAGCTGGGAAATTTTCTGATGGAGGAGCGCCTGGAGTCGGAATGAGAGGATCTCTGCCAACAAGCTTAGTCACACTTAACCAAGTCCCTGATCTTTTTGACTCGGAAAAGAGACATGGCTAGCGTGCAACTTTGCATCCTTTGTAAGCAGTCACTGGTCCAGACTAAGCGATGCCCCTCTGTACCTGCTCTTCCCAGGTGATAGGGCAGGTGACAGGGCATGGTCACTGCACAAAAACTACCTCAAGGGAACAAGCTTGCCTGCCAGTTACCATGCTTACATTGCGTCAAACAAGCGAAGAGTCAGCCTCCTGTGCATCTTTCTTGGCCTACTTACTGACAAAGTGCCACAGGGAGTAGGGGCTACAGACTGGCTGCTCTAGCACTACAGCGCAGGCGGATGTGTGAAGGGGCTGCTGTTTCTGCCTGTGATTGGGGCACATATTCATCCGCCGAGTCAGAACACGCCGGAGCGGGGAGACATCGGCGGAGGAGGATTTGGTATACGAAGCAGTCCTGCAGCCCAGAGCTGGCGAGCGGGAGAGGTCGCTGAGGCTATGGCAGCGCTCGGGCACCGGGCCGACCTGGACGTGGGGGGATCTGGGGAGGGTGGCACAGGGGCTGGCATCCTCCACTGGTGTCAAAGTTTGAAGGGAAAAGAAGGAGGAGAAGGAAGGAGGAGGCAGAAGTGGGTAGAGAGGAGGAAAAAGAGCCTCACTGGACTGAACAAAAGAAACAGGCTCTTCACTCAGAGTCGCGACTAACAACATTACTACAGAAACAAACCTCCACTTCTCGGATCCAGACAGTTTTTTCTAGCAGTACACATCCTACTGTAACAAACTGATAGAGAGCAGAATCAGGTAACCAGTCATTAAACAAAACAGTGAATCACCCTGAAACCCACATGTTCTCTTTGGAAGACGTCTGTTTATATGGCAATAAGTATTATTAGTCTGACCAAAATGCATTCCACCCACTGTTTTAATGAGGCATAGGTGTGAACTGACTGATATATCCTACCGTCAATCACTATAAAAATAATCTTTATGAGTAAAGCCTTTGGGGAAAAAAATTACCATAGTATTTATTTTTTGGTAACATGCATGTTTTTTCTTACTTTTTCTTTCAAACAGCTTTTTACTCGTACATGCAGCTTTCCTGATTATATGACCTTGTGTGTATCTCTAAGGCCATGGCCATATAAAATTGCATCAGTGCGTAAATAGTTTGCTACATCTATTCAAATAATTTTATGTTGTTTGAAAGTGTTAGTGATTGCAGCGCTGTTGGACATAATATTCAAGGATGAGGGGCTTAACACCTTGTTACGTTGCCACCCTGCTTCATTTTCAAGCCTAGAAATTCATATCTGGGAAATTAACATCTTAGTTTTCTGATACAGGATGTGATACATAAGATCAGTCTTAAGGTCAGTGTATACTAAAACATAATCTGCTTTATTATTATCTGTATTTATCTATTTGGGAGGATAATTCACAAATTAAACTCCACATTGTTTTTAACAAGACTTAAATATATCCATCGAGACTATAAACTCATCAAAAAAATTCTTTACCGAGTTCATAGGGTCAATTCCTTATAGACTTTTTTAAATTAGACTGGTTATACAACCAGAAGGAGTCGCCCCTTCTCAGACCCTGAGTTTTATGTATTTTATGTGTCCAGCACACATGAATTTTCACTTACTGACAGGTGTTTTAAGCCTGTCATTGTCAGTTATATTTACATTTACACAAAGATTGTTCTGATTAGATAAATTACTGTTTATATATTAGCTTTATATATTGCCTGAAAAGTCTGCTCCAGTCTCCAAGGGGTGCTCTAAGAGGGTATCTGGCTTTCACAGAGCTCTGATCTGAACATGGTGGACTTAGTCTGGGATTGCATTAACAGAATCAACTTAAAAACTCAACCCCAAAACTTTGTTGTTAAAGATGCTTTGAACAACACCTGCAAAGGACTCCAAAAATTAACACGCAAGTGGACCTAGAAGAATTAGGGCTCAAATACTGAATTTATTTTATTTCATGTTGTTTATCATTAGTTTGACAATTAGAATGAATCACATTCATTAAAGCACCTTCCCAGCATTTGCATGTGTAATTGAAGGTATTAAGAGAATTTTCCTGCATCTGCTTTTATAATTAAAGCTCCTGAGAGGCTTTCTGAAGCACAATAATAAACACAGAATGGAGTTTTTTAACAGATATCTTTATAAATGTTCCTTAATTATAGTGCAATATTAATCTGTTAATACACAAGTAATTAATAAATGGATATATATATACCCTACTAATAATTTCCCATAAAGCCAAAGGCCGTTCTTACCTCTGTAGATGGTGGGAAGGGGCAGTGAGGACAGGCCCTGGCTTTGCATCTGCTGCTGCTGCTGGAGTCTCCTTTTAGCTTCCAGGACTGGGTTCTCAAACTGGGTCCTTCTATTTATATGACTGAGATGATAACACCAGAAAAAAAAGAGAGGAGATTTTAGATCTCACACTACACCAGCACACCTATCTCAGCCCCTTCTTGGAAAAGATCAGATCTAACAAACGTAGCACTACAGCAGCCATAACTATGATGATTAATTGAATGGCCAGTTCCCAGATTATGTAACAGCCGCAGAACAGTTCTGCTGAGTAAAAAAGAACAAACGATTGATTTCTTCCATAATTCAACTCGTCTTGTAACCAGAATTATGTGAATCAGTGACTGGGAGTAACCCTGCACATGGAACAGCGATTTCCTTTAATGTCCTACGTTGATCTTAATTTAGTATGTACAGGGGGGGAGATAGTCACTGACTAGAAATGCTGTAATTTGCCAGTGTGAAATAATTAGTCATCATTAGATACTTCTCTCCATATTTAAGACTACACACACACACACACACACACACACACACACACACACACACACCCACACACACACACTACACACACACACACACAGACACACACGCACACACACACACACACACACACACACACACACACACACACACACACACACACCAACATTCTCTCCTCTCCTTATCTTTTAATGAACACCCCAGTATCACAGTCCTAATTACAAAACAGCTTAACTTTATTTTTATATAGTTATATAATTTCAAGGTCTTGCAGCTTCTTTAATGATATTTACATGATGACAAAGGGAGACACAAAGAGCATCTCGAGAGGGATGCGCAGTATATAAGGCAGAGTGTATTCAAGTGTCACTCTGCAGGTTTTTTAAAGCAAACTCAAGCCAAATGAATTCCCCCTGCCAGTCTAAAAATAGAGCAGCATCACAGTGCCCCAGAGTGGAAAGCATCCAGCCACAAAAAATAAGAAAAAAAAGGCACCCCTGAAACAGAGAGGGGACGTGCAGTTCAATACAGAGGACAGGCCACTGCAGCAGTTCCTCTGTAGCATTCAGATGCACGATCAGGGCTACAGATAAGCACATAAACTTGCAAACAAACAGTGAGCCGTCAGCAAGCAGACATTAAGAGTAACTCTTTTCTGGCTACATCGCCAGTTTGCTCCTAATAAATATGATTAATGCGACACCAGCGGGTGATGCTGAAAATCAAAAGCAAGTCATTATGTATTAAAGATGTACTGAACTTACTCGACATAGTAGCTGCCGTAAATGGGGTCATCGATTTTCTCCCAGCCGTACGGAAGCTCTGTTAAAAAAACAACAACAACAACAAAAAGAACAGAAGCGATAATGAAGGACTTGTTTATTCAGTGAACTTGCATCAGCATGTTGATGTTGCATGAAAAAATGTCCGTGGCAGATTAAGTTTACAGTGCCATTTTACTGTTTGGTAATCGTCAGTGATTTGATGGTACATTAGCATGATAACTGGAAGGATTATTTCTCATCTATATTTTGGAAATTTCATCTTTTATAAAAAAAAAAAAAACTTATGGCAATAAGACACAAGATTAAAATCTAGCTATGTTTCCTTTGCAACTTGTCACATTGACGTGCATCAAATGCAAACTTCTTTCAGAAAAAAGTTGTAAAACTGCACCAAACGCTGTTAGATCTAGTGGCTGAATTTAAATCGGTAAAATATTTATGTCCTGCATCTTCACCAGGCTGTAAATATACTTTAAAAATATGGGAACATTTTCCATAAATTAACAGAATAAAACTAGAATGAGCACAAACTGTCAGAGTATTATATCTCAACATGTTAGTGAAGTTTTACTCTCATTTCACCTCCAAATGTCACGAGTTAGGGACTGGCTTAAGTTCCCAATAATAAACAGTACATCACAGATATTGTAAATGTCATATCAAACAATACAACACTTGTGATAAGCATCTAAATGACATATTAATTAAAGAGCAAACTCTTGGTGTAAGCAATGCAGCCAGCACAGAACTAATAAAAAACTGCAGTTCCATGAGTGGCCACTTGAGGCTGGCACAACAATTGACTGACATTTATATGACACGTGCATATGGAAGCACAAGTATTCCCAGATGAGACGGAACTCATGGAGGAAGATTTCTGCAGCAGTTTGGAGAAGATTACAAATGGACAAAAGCGCCATAACGGCGAGCTTAAACGATTGTGGCTGCTTGACGATGTCATCATCAGCGTGCGAAGCGACCAATGCAGGGAGGATAAATGTGCCATAAAGTTGTAACTTTCCCAAGGGCTCAGAAGGTAGGGGAGGCCCGGTTGACATAAATATCCAACGAGCATCTCTGGATTACATGGCAGGCATACTTGCTGCGTTCATACTGTAATATATATATGTGTGATATATGTAGAAGCTGCTCCATTAGAAATGATTGTTGAATCATGAATTCTATAAACAGATTAGCTCGTCAGTCTGAGGACCTGTTGTTAATGGGCTTCTCTGTTTTCTTCCATGCTTGCAGACATTACAGCTGTCTTTCTGTTAATGTAGCCTGGTAAGCTTGACTAAATGTGTCCATTCCCCAACCTCTAACTGCAGTTGCTGTCCATGGTGCTAATCAAACGTGGGGATGATGCTATTGATATTATTGATTGCTGCTGTATGATAGGGCAGCACAGTGGTGCGGTGGTTAGCACTGTTGCCTCGCAGCAGTCTCTCTGTATGGAGTTTGCATGTTCCCCCCAGGTCAGCAGGACTTTGCTCTACTACTCTGGTGGTACTTCCGCTTCCCCTCAGAGTCCAAAGATATGCATGGGGTTAAGCTAATGGACGATTTTAAACCGCCCGTAGGTGTGAATTTGAGTGTGAATGGTTGCTTTTTTCTATGTGTTAGCCTGTGGCCCGTCCAGTATGAAAGCAGGCAAGGGCCCAAGAAATACCTGCCTCAGTGCCTATAACAGAGCCTGTATGCCTGTGTAAAAGACAGAAACGTGTTTAAGTCAGGTATAATGAAATACCTTTGGTCTCCATAGATAATATTCCTGTATTTCCCTTCCTGTTATTATTATGGTGTACTGGAGCTTTGTGGTAATATGTGTTAATTTACAGCCCAGTTTAAGTGAAGGAGATTCCAGCATTTTATTAGTCCGTTACTTAATCTAATTAGCAGATATGTATGTCTGTGTGATGAAACTTCGCAGTCTACAGATGAACCTGGATAGCCAAGCTTGCTTGATAATTAAGAACTCCATCATCTCAGGGTGGCACATGGCTCGATCAAGACCATTAAGATAAAGTCAAAGCATCAAAATGTAAGTTCACAAACCAGGTGGCGTAAGTCACTGTAGCGCTGTTCATATTTTATATACAGTCTATACATAAAACACAGACTATGAGTTAACAGCACATAAAATATATGCAAATATATTTAATGATATGTATTCTGGGATGATATTTGCAGGAAGCTAATTTCAACTTAACCTAAAATGTATCTCCATTTCTAAAAAAAAACAACCCAAATCACCTGAACTCTCAAACTGCCACAGAGGCCAAAACAACAGATGTGAGTCATGCCCACTAAACCCTCCACAGAACAACATTAGATGGATTTACCACAGAAAAACCTAATTAAATGAGAACATTATGAGTTAACGAGCAAAATTAAATTGAAACGCTACGATTTGGAGGACCTCGTTGCGCTGACAAACGAAAACCTTCATCTAACACTTCTAAATGAAAAGTATAATGTGTATAACTTTTTATAACGAGAGGAAATCCATGCAATACATGTTGGGGAATATCACTCAAAGCAACAAATGTAACCTCACAGGAAAGAACAATCTGAAAATCCCCTTTGTGATTAATCTTCTAGAATTGATAAATGATCCATAAATGTCAAAACAAGATTTTGGCAATGCCTAAAAAAGGCAGTTGTAACAGCTGGCATTGACTACCTGGTCAGACTGAGAGCTTTACTTTTTTACACAAAGTGGTGTATAACTTTTGAACAGAGTGAGTGCACATTGGCCTCTTTCTATACGTGAGATGTGCTGCAGAACACGCTGCAGTGATCAAAGGAGATCTTCCTTCCAGCTCTGACAGTTATCAGTCATACCGGACAGGACTTTGAAAGTTTTGCCCCGTCTCCTCTTTTCTATACCCACAGCTCACTTGCAGAACACATCTCTTAAAAAATGCCTAGAAGGAGTTCCCCCCTTTGCTTTCCAGGATACGAGCAATTAGCATTTAAAACATATTCCCACATGTAGACTGCAGAATTTTAGCATAATATTGTAATCATTCAAAACCAGCTTGGGTACTCACTGTTAGAGGCTCGTACTGAAATAGAATCTAAGCTGAATCTAGCGTGGAGCTCAGGGACAGTGTGTTCCGGTCCTGCTTGGCTTAGATTCAGACCAGCTTTGATTAGTGACAATGCAAAGTTAATCAGGATGAGAGCAGAGATAACAGCAGAGAAAATGCTTCCTAATCAGAAAGGGAGGCAACCAGAGGGAGAACTAAAGCACTTCAGGCTCTCCTGGACTTTGCAGCTTGTTGTAGGCACGACTGCAGCTTGTGACAAAGACACATAAACAGGGATTCACCAAAGATATGATACAATCTATGGTCACTCTGTTCAGTGTGTTAAATATCACCCCTTGACCTAGTTAGCAGACTCGATTGAGTGCATACTGCTCCTCTGTAGCAGACAGCACTATTGCACCAATGCTAAGGAGTGCACGTGCCATATGCCTCTCTGTACCCATGCCCCCATCTCCTCCAAACAAATGATTAAAGTTTTATAAGATGCACTATTTTTTCCTGCACACACACACACACACACACACACACACACACACACACACACACACGCACACACACACGCACACACACACACACACGGTTGTGAGTGATACAGCAGTGCTGTGAGCAGGTTGACAGCCCATGGGAATACCTTCTGTGAACAGCAACATTTCTTAGAGTTAATGTTTTTGTTTTTTTAACTAGACCTTTGCTAAGTTCTACACACCTGTATACAAAGTACATACAAATTATATTACTTACTTTACACTCATATTCAGAGGTATAACCCCTTCAGTTATTTTCCATATGCACACACACACACACACACACACACACACACACACACACACACACACACACAAATAAAGGAGATCAAAGGACTCAGTCATGCATCCCAGCACTCTTCTAATGAAAAGCTTTTCTATTAAAACGTCCACAGAATATTTACAGAAACAAAAACAGTCCCTGGCTTCAATAACGAGAAGAAGACAAATTGATTCTCTGTTAAGGCTAGTTTGAGTTTATTAAAACTTGGCTCTTATTTTTATTCTTTTGACTGTCATTTCTGACAACGGTTCTCAAACACTAAAATCTGGCAACACAGCAACATAGCACTAAAGTCTGAGGGTAAAAATACACAAGTAGTAAAATAATGGAGTCACTGGAAACGAGATAGCTACAAAGCACAGAAAATATAAATAGAAAGTAAATATCTCCTAAAGTAATATTTTACCCAAACTATGAAAGTGACAAATCAAATGTTTAAACAGTTTAACCCTGTAAAGCCTGAACTACAAAATAATTGCCAGAAAATGCAATTTTTTTTATTGAACCTTCTGAGAAACTTAAAAAAAAAAGAAATATTATTTTATATACATTTGTATATTTTTGCTACATTTGCTACATTAATTTATTAATTTACATGAATTCTTTTTTTCAGGAAAGAAAAATCCCAGTAATGACGTAAAGGTCTCAAAAAACCTCACAATAACATAAAAAAAATTGAGAAACACTTAGCAATAAAGGGATAAGAAAAAATTTGCACTATTTGAATCTGATGCCGTTTTTTACCGCTGTTGAGAAAAACCACTAAAAGGTTACTGTGGAATATTTAGCGGTGAGGAAATTTCATGACTTGTTGGAATTCACTGAACTCCAGAGAGCGACCCATTCTTTCACAAACGTTTGTAGAAGCAGTCTGCAGGACTAGCTGCTTGATTTTATACACCTGTGGAAGTGATTCACCTGAATTCAATGATTTGGACGGCTGAGTGAATACTTTTGGCACTATAGTGTACCACTCAGCACTGATGGTGCCTTTCTAGATGTGCAAGCTGCTAGACGTCGGGGCGGAGGCTTTTTAACTGAGCGCAGATAACGAGCTAAATGGTCCTTTTCCTCTTTATTGCTGTCCATGTTTTCCAGAAAGAATTTTAAATTTTGATTTGTCTGACCATGGAGCAGTTTTCCACTTTGCCTCCATCCCCTCTAAACGAGCTTTGGCTCAGAGAAGATGGTGGATCATATGGTGGATCATATGGTGCTCTCATATGGCTTCTTCTCTGCATGGCAGAGATTTAACCTGCATTTGTGGAAGGCATGGTTAACTGTCTTCACAGACAGTGATTTCTGGAAGTAGTCCTGAGCCCATGTAGCAATAAAATCATGCAGAATAATGCAGTGCCACTGAGGGACAGATGAAAACAGGCATCCAACATTGATTTTCTGTCAAACCCTTGGACACAGATTTCTCTAGAGTCTTGAATCTCGAGTCTTTTGATGAAATTATGTACTGTATATTATGAGATATTCAAACTCTTCACAATTTTCTCTTGAGGAACATTTTTCTGAATTTGTAGATACAGCTTTTTGCTGATCGGTGAACCTCTGCCTCTAAGATCCTTCTTTTGCACCCAGTCATGTTGCCAATTATTGTAATCAGCTGCAAAAGATTTCTTTAGCTTTTTCTTTTTAGTGCCAAGTAACCAACTAGTGAGGCATTCAAAATAACCAAATTTATTATTAAACTTCTACATTTTCTCAGTTTAAAAATGTGACATGTTTTCTGTGTTTTATTGTGAATAAAATATTGAGAGTTGCAAATCAATGTGTTCAGTTTTTATTTTAGATTTTGCACAACTTCCCGACTTTTTTTTGGAATTGGGGTTGTAGATTGTCTAAACTAACTGTTGATGACAAATGTTTATATCTCTCTGATTCCCTGATTCCTCATGTTTCTTGCTGATAAGACTTCCTTGCAGCAAAATCATTTTACTCCCAAATCAATTCAAGGGAACGGATTCATGTGTTTCCAATGATAGTTATTTACCTCCTCTCTTAGCGAATAAACCTTATGAAACAGAGGAAGTCAGTTTGCAGACTTAAACACTTTTCTTTACTGTTTTAATGTCTTTGCTAGCTGCTACTTGTGATTACTGGCTATAATTCAGCATTACTTACATAGTCTTTGTTTAATGTGTTCATGTGGTATTATGGCCTCAGTGCCTTACATGCTTTACACAAATGCGCCCACACTGCAGTGCTGTTTTTGTTACTGTGCAGCATGATGATAAATGCTGAACTTAGGAGGATTGTCTCTTTGCTCGCTTTCTTTTGTCTGGCTCCACTGAGTGTAGTCTATAACCTCTTTGTCAGCAGCCTGCAATGAAGCACTCACTCCTAGGGACAAGTTGGGAGAATGTGCGAATGTGTGTGTGTGTGTGTGTGTGTGTGTGTGTGTGTGTGTGTGTGTGTGTGTGTGTGTATGCAATATAAAACCAATGCTTCTTATCAGTGGAAGGAAATGTCAAGCCAGTGTAGAATTTTCAGGTAGGAGCTCTTATTATGAAGCCCTGAAGCGAGGGGAAAAATGTTTACGACTGCTAGTCATGCCACCACATTCATCCTGCAGTCACAGGTGGAGGGCCTCTTACTACCAGCAGGAGGTATCCTGGCATCTTCCCATATTTTCTGCCACTATTATGCTCCATAATCTCTCTTTCTCTTTCCTCTTTCTCTCGCTTTCGTCCTTCCAAAAGTATCCTTTTATCTTACATTACCTTACCACATGCAGTCTCGCCAAAACTTTTTGAAGTCAGGTTTCACGCTCACAAGTGTACTTTTTATTCTACTTTTTCCAATTTGGTCTTACGAAGAAGGTGGCGAACCACACAGCCCTCAAACACCGCAGGGATTCACCAGGACCTTGTTTCTTGCCCCCCCCCCCCATTCTTTCATTTTTCCACCTTTTGAAAAGCAAACAAGGTGAACTGAATCATTTTCAGTGCCCTGAGCCTTTTGTAGTCACCAAAAATTAAAGTTCTGTCTTACCGGATAGTGCACTGCACAGGGCTTCATCTATCATGTCACCTTTGAATGCAGCCCACTCGAGGGCTCAGGCTCAGGCTCGATCACTGAACCTACTGGGAGAAACTTCTCTCAGCTGATTAATGTACGTTTCTACTGATCAACACTGGCACAAAGTCCACTAACTGACAGAAGGTATAAAAAACACATTTGAGAACACAAAATCAGCTCTATAATTCAATGAAATACACAATATATAAAGATCTAACAAGAAATAAATGGACCGTTGTTGTCGCAAAAGCTTAGACTTACCTACTGCAGATTGCATTCTTTGTAAGTAGCAGCCCAGCATCAATTCTCTAAACTTCAAATTTAAGCTGAAAAGTGTATGAAAGGCCACGGACGACAAAGAAGCTGTTTCAATACTACAATACCGGCTTAATTATTTCAGCTTCTTTTTGAATTGCCACCTGGTCTGTATTCAGAGGCACATTCCCTGCAGCTCTGTGAAAGCTTTTAATACTTTTATTTTTATCCATCACAATAAGACAACTAGATCATCCAAGACACTTTTTACATAAGGGAGGCATCTGATTAAGGCCAAGTTTATTCTTAAACATAACAGTGAACCCATATATATATATATAGTCAGACCAAGAAGAAGTCTGAAACAACTGGTAATAGATCCTTAAATTACAGGCAGAAGTCACAAATGTGCAAACGTGTGAAGAGACAATTAACTTTATGTCCAGTGACTGAAGTGACTTCTAATATTAGGTTTAACTGCACAACTGAGCCTGAAACCCATCACCAACTGTCAGCTAAAAAAGCAACAGGTAACTGTATTAGGTATGAGGTTCAACTGCTTAATGCTTAATGAAAACATCTAAAAAGCCAATCACACGCTGTTTTAAAGACAGACACACATAAAATACTTATTTAAATCAATCAGATAATTTTCTCAGGGAGGTCAGGGATGAGTCCCTGCCCCAAGTGGAGGAGTTTAAGTATCTTGGGGTTTGTTCACAAGTGACGGGAGAAGGGAATGTGAGACTGACAGACGGTGCTGTGGCCGCAGAAGCTCTCAATTTACTGGTTGATCTACGTGCCTACAGTAGTGACTGAAAGAACGAGATCGCGGATACAAGCGGCAGAAATTAGCTTCCTCCGAAGGGTGAGGTGTTCCGGGCATGTCACACCTGGAGGAGGCCCCGGGGCAGACCCAGGACACGCCGGAGAGATTAAATCTCTCGGCTGGCCTGGGAATGCCTTGGTCCCCCGCCCGGACAAGCTGCAGGAGGTGGCCGGGGAGAGGGAGGTCTGCCCTGGCCCCGGATAAGCGGTAGAGGGATGATGGATAGAAATAATTTTCTCCTTAAAGCATTTTATAGATACAAAGAAACGACTTATCTGCATATTGCTTTATTTTAAGATAAAATAACCTTTTTTTTAAAGATAAAGAGGCCTTGTACATTTTCACATCCTAACTGTAGCTGTAAAAAAAATACTTTCTTTTTTCAACACTTTTTATTGTATCTTTCATTCAATACTAAAGCCAACGTTCAAGGCTTTTTGTCAACTGTGTTTGCAGTGGAGCTCAACAAACAACCTCACATTAATAAAGGTGTCAGTCAATAAATTGGCCTCTTAGCAGGACACATGAAATTTGGTTGCCGAGCTACAGAGTAAAAGCAAAGTACTCATCAGCCAGCTGTTTGCACAGCTATTCTCTTCCAATATTTAAAACCTCAATAAATAATCAGCATCTTGTTTTTTTTAAAATGCATTTTTAACAGTGAGGCTAACCTGGTTGATAAAAGCATTTCCTGTGACTATTTCACAATAAAAGCAAAAAGCAACTTGTAAAGCCTATAAAGAAGTGTAAAAAAAGAAAAATATGATAACTTATTGAACCTTTTTAAGCCTTTACCTGGCATCTGTCTACTGCAACTTGACTTGACTTGACTTGCAACAAAAACTCTGCCTGTCTGGTAAAAATCCCACTGTAGACATCAGCTACTGCAGAAAGAAGAACCACATTGTGCACACATTTAAAGCCAGCATGTCTCGGCAGATGAAATAAGGTATTAGCACTATTTGTTTTTGTCGCAGGGACAGAACTTGCTGCCCACTTGCTCAGTTGAACATTAATATACTAGACTACCTGTGAATTCAACGCCCACTTTGTTCAAAATGATAAATAGTGGTGTTTGCAGAAAAACTGAGCCATTTATTTTAAGATTATCCACGGCCCACTGTGAAGCTCAGCAGAAATTTGCAGTACTAAAAGCCTGAATGGAAAAATCAGGAACATTTAACACTCAAACATTAGTATGTAATGAACCGTGTCTATGTAAATGTATATATCTAAGCGAAGGTCTTCCTGCTCTCTTCAAGTCTTTTTCTTCATAACGCTGCCATCATTATTTCTCTCAGGAACCACCAAACAACAAAGAGCTAAACCTACTTGGTTGTGACTGAAACTGAATATTTTCAGAAGACCTGAAAGTGATGATGAACTCAGTCTCAATATTTTCTCAGTCAGTCTAACCTATAATTCATGAACTCGGCTGCCTCTCCAATCAGCACTTAAAAAAATACTCTACAGTTTTGTGCTGATAATGACTATCCTGTCTGTCATAATCAAAACCGCAATCAAAGGGGGCCTGTGCGCTTTGAGAGCTGCTCACCGGCCCCGTCGGATGATTTCTGAGACTTTCTGGGCTTGTTGATGGTCAAACAAGACGTAGCAGAAAAAGCCTCACCTGCAAGACAAGTGCAGTTTACCATTTTCTGTCACACTAGAGCAGAAGAACAGAAGGCATTTAAAAAAAAGGAGGCTGGAAAAGTGGGGGTTGCTAACTTATTCTTCCTTGATCAGGAAGTGTAGGAATATCACACCAAGGAATATAACAATGAGTCGACAAAGAGAGGGAAGATAAAAACTGTTAATATGGTGGTAAACTGAAAAAGGCGAAAATTGTTATTCCATCTGGAGTAATCTACATTTGGTGACATGCTCTCCCCTTCTGTTTGGAAGGGAAGAAACCAGACCCTCCAGTACGGAAAACAACAAGCATCGATGATAGTAGATATGAAAAATATTAACAAAGACAGGGACGTGCTGTCTGTCAGAGGGGCACACAGAAGCAGAAAAATCGAAATCCTAGTTATTATGTGGGAGCACGCTTTCTTCAGGTGAAGTAATAAAAAGGCTTTTTTTTGTCTGTCCTTGAACAGTGGGGTACACTTTCCTTTGGACACAAAATCATGGGCAAAGGACTAAGGTGGAGGTGGGTTACAAAGCGGCTTGCGGAGGCACAGCCTGTACGGGAAGGTATCAGCTGGGTCATCCCCTGATGCGGTCGAGATCAGATTTTATAACCCAATGTACTGTAATTGTGGGCTAATGCTAGGTTCAATAAGTCAAAAATGTATTTAAACAATGTAAGTTTAAATGATTTTAGCAAAAACTGTCATGCAAATGTTTTATAGGGAAAGAAAATAACTGTGCGTTCTACAGGACTTTATTTCTTTAACAAAAAAATCTAACTGAAATGCGTCAGTGTCTGTGCTTTGGAAGTTAGATCTGTGGTTTTCAAATGTTAAATGCTTAAGAAACACCAAAGGATAAGCTAAAATTTTAATGCAACAAACATGTTAGCAGTTCTTCTTATCAGTATACTAAAAGACAAAATCATTTTAGATACCCCATTTGCAGCTTTTTAACTTTGCATGACTTTTTCTTAAATTTTGCAATAAGCTCCACTACAAGAGAAATCACCTGCATCAACTCATCAGACACACTGACACGGTCCAGAAAAAGCTCCTGCTTCCTGTGCTCCTGACAGAAAGGATGCTTGGTTTCTAAATGTGTCCTCAGCTTGCTTGGCACCATGTTAGCATTAGCTAACTCCTCTTGACATGATGCACTTGGGCTGAGGGGCTGTTGACATCCTAGCTCCAGCTGAGACCATAAGACCGATCTACTGACAAATCGCCCCCTCCTTTTTTCTTTAGTCGGTGCGTCACACTGGTGGATAGTTGTGCTTTGCTCCACACAAGTAAGTGATCTGCTGCTCCCATCACAAATTTTATGAATCTTCTTGCTATCAGTCATAAACTTCAAGTCCAGCAACTACACTGCCTTTCATGGAGTGTTTAAATTTTGGCGGCTCTTTACTATCAGTGCAGCAAACTTGTAGTTCAGCATGTGCATATGTTTCTGTGACTACAT
This sequence comes from Haplochromis burtoni, assembly GCF_018398535.1. Taxonomy (NCBI): domain Eukaryota; kingdom Metazoa; phylum Chordata; class Actinopteri; order Cichliformes; family Cichlidae; genus Haplochromis; species Haplochromis burtoni. The sequence continues at coordinate 1,040,225 of NW_024582410.1, forward strand.
GGCCAACAAGCTATGGCTCCCGGGGGACAACTGCACAAGCTGAGTCATTCTAACAGCTGTCAGTTAATCATACGGCTGAATCTGCTTACAGTGATTTAAAACCACACAGGCTGTGACAGGGTTTGATACACAGTGATGTGCTCGTGATTTACTGCTGTATTTGTCACATGCGGGTCCAACAGATATAAACCACACATATTTTTTTCCTACTGGGCAAAGATTGTTTACTTAGTCTTTCAGAAGATGATTAATAAACCAATACATCTGCGCCGTGACAGGAAAAGTCAAAGCAACAGCCGTGGCTTTGACAGCAAATCAGTTAATTGTGTCACTTGCTGGCAGCAGTGTTTTCCTCTGTTGTATATTTCTCCATTTCAATGAGCTGCCATTTTTTCCACAGCTTGTTTTCCTTTTAAATGCACCTGCGTGGCGTGGAAACCCTCCTTTCCTTTGCTCTACTTCAGTGCCTCACTGGTCTCTTAACTCAAAGCAAGCAGACAACAGTTAAGCAGTAGAATAAAAGTGAGGAAAAAAAGCAGAATTCACAAGCTTGTACCTTATCAGGGCATTCCAGTGACAGGAGGAGATGTACTGAAGTGTGACCTGGCACTTATCCCCTCCTCTGTTGTCTCCAAAGTTCGGGTTTATTTGGATAAACTCTTTGGGAAAAACAATTACAGCTGCATGCAGCTGCAAACAGACAAGCGCACGCTTTCTCCTTTTTATTTTTTGTTTCTAGCGTTACCCTCCGAAGCACTCTTTTTTCATCCTGCTGGGGTCAGAGAAAAATTTGTGAAATCCTTTTGTTAGGTGTTAAACAAGGTAATTATGTAGAGTATAGTGTTTCGTTATAGCCTCCAGGATGCTGTGAATAACATAAAATAATGTATTAGGGTAGACTATGTTCCCATATGGAAAAGATATATATAAATCTTATAAAGTTTTTATCTGTCTTGTATGAAACTTGTATGAAAAGCATACAAGAGCGAAAACACATATAAGATCCCTTGAAAAATTATATAATGAAACTTGTATGTTTTGTATACTTACTAAAAAAATATATGAAAGTAATGAGAAAGTGGCCACTTTCATGAGTAAATCATATATGTTTTTACTATTTCTTTTCCATATGGGTTTAGTCTGCGAGTCCATATAGATGAATGAAAACATAAAATTGAAATATCAGCAAATTATAGGATTCAGCTTAAGTGTAATCAGGAGTTTCAATTTTTTTGGAAGAAAACAAACTGAATACTAAAAATCCTCAAGTGTCTCCTTATCATGTCCATTTTCTTTTTTCTTTTTTTTAAATGCAAGTACACATACCTCTGTAAACAAGTTTGTATAAACTAACTGATATAAAAATGCTTAATTTTAGGTCAAATGATCCACTCAGACATTTATTAGGCACACCTTGCTACTGTAGCCGTTACACTTTCATGTTTATGAAACCAGGTTGAGATGATCTGAGCTTTGTGACATGAATGCAGCCATCAGACGATGGGTACACGGCAGTCACAGAGGGATGCACTTGGTCAGCAATACTCAGGTAGGCTGTGGCATTAAAATGATACTCAGGTGGTACTAAGGGGCTCAAAGTGTACCAAAAGAAATATCCAGAACATCATAAGGCAGGATGGATCCATGTTTTTATGCTGATTATAAAAAAATTCTGATCCTACCTACCAAATGCTACAGCACAAATCAAGACCCCCTGGTGAGCAAGTGCAAATTGTAGTCTCAGTTTCCTACTCTTAGTTGAAAGGAGTGCCATCCGGTGAGGTTGTCTGCTGCTGTAGCCCATCTGCTTCAAGACCGGATGTGCTGTACACTTCTACATACGTTTATTGTCATGAGACATAATTTGAGTTACCGTAGCCTTCCTATCAGCTTGAAGGATTCTCCTCTGATCTCTGGCACACAACAAGGCATTTTCACCCAGAGAACTGCTGCACTGGATATTTTCTCTTTGTCAGACTTAGAGATATCTAAAAATATCTGAGAATGCCTCAGCAGGTGAGCAGTTTCTGAAATACTCAGACCAACTATTCTTACTCATTCTGATGGCTGGTCTGACCTTCGCAGGTCTTGACCATTTCTTCATGACTAAATGCAACAAGTTGCTGCTGTGTGATTGGCTGTATGGATATTTGCCCAGATAAGCATCTGACTGGTTCCTAATCTGACACTGATATCTAAGTACAGAAGAACATAACAAACACAGACCTGAATCAGCAGAATTATGTACTGTTCTTTTTTTTAAAAGTCACAGACAAAGCACTTTAAAGTGAGCTTACTTGACAACTAAATCACGGGTGTCACTCTTATTTTGCCTCATAGACCACAGAAAATGTGCCACCACTGCATAACAACCCATACAAATTATATCCTTCTTTTAACATAATAAAGTGCAAGTACACTCGGAAAGCTTTAAACTTTAATGAACCATCCATTTCCGATACAGATGATGAACAGCCAAAGATGTGTTAAGAAAAATAAGCGCAACTGTGAGTCTACTGTCATTACAAAGAAATGCTACTTTTGTAAATCAAAGAAACCCATTGGCGTGGTATGGTAGGCCATGGGTAATGAAAAAAAAACCATTAATAACTTTGCAGCACAGTGCTTTCCACCATAAATCATAGTGGAAAGTCCAAAAACAATGCCGGTCTTCCCTGTAGTTTTCACACTTTGCAAAGACATCCACCTCGATCTCAAGTATTAAAATCGGCTCTGAATATTTGAATTAAAAAGGAAAATGGAGTTTAAAAAGTCTATAAATTAATCTTTCTCTCAGCTCTTTACCCTCTTTTTGGCTCTCAGAAACCAAACCCAACAGTTCCTTTTGAAGAAGTAAATCTTTTATAGAACGCACACAAATATAGCTCCACTTTAAAAAAAGGCTCAGTATTTTCCTATCATAGCCGGGCAGTGTAGTTTGCAGCAAACATTACTCAAACAAAAGTAAATAATGCATTGGATCGTTGCTGTGGAGTAGTACACATTTAATGCACTACTGACTATTCTGGGCAGCAGAATTATGTGGGTCATATTCTGCTACTTCCTGAACTTCAATACCCGTGTGGAGGGATATAACGGTGTGACCTTTTGATTGTTAGTATCCTTTAATAACTTTGGGCACCAGGGAAGCTCTGTGGCACAGTCTTAGGTTCATTTTGCTTTTTGTCTCATTTTTTCAAAAGAAAATAAATAATAATGCTTAAAGGTATCCTTAAAATCATCATAAATCAACATAAATTACCTTAATGCAGTATTGTATATATCATCTAGGTTTATTTTTGCTAATTTAAAAAAAGTGCAGTGCTGGTATTCACACTGGTATTCACACAATGACATTTAATTCAGAAGCTGCATGTCACACAAACACCTGCCACACAGTCTTCCTTGCATCCAATCTCCAGGCCTCAGGCATGCTCTGCTGGGGATGTTCTCAAAATACACCCATCAATCATGCTGTCGACATCTACGCCTGCCATCCCCAACCCCTCCGACTCTGCTCCCGACTGCTGCAGAAAGGCTCAAGGTGAAGGAGGGCGCTGCGTTTCGCCATCTATAATAACTCACCTGTAGAAGTGCACACACACTCACTGCAGGGTGAGTGTGTCTTCACATTCACAAACAACACCCTGCACCCCACAAAAATCACAAAATCGATCTACAAAGTCCCGCTGAGCTGGCTAAATTGACATCACAGCGAAAGGAGAGATGGCATTTCCCAGGCTGGAGTAGCGCTGTCCCATCTGGACAGAAGTGATGAAGTATCGGAGGGACACACAAATACATGCACTGGATGGCGGTTTTTTTTTTTTTTTTTTTTTTAAACTGCAGATGTGAGAAAAGCAAAGAAAAACGAGTAAAACGCTGGTCCTGCTAGTTCCCCTGGAGAGAGCACAAGAAGGAAGTGTGAGCCCAAAGCTAGCCTGTGAGACACGATAATAACTTTGTGTGTTTGGCCGTGAAGCTCCTCACATGACCAGAATGTAATTACTTGTCTGCGTTTGCTGCCCTCTGTATGCACGAGCCCCGTCTTTTGGGATTCACAGAGGCAAAAGACAAGAGGCGCTGTAATACGATTAAGCACGATCAGAGTAATAATCCCTCCCTGCAATTTATGCGTCTATTCATACACTACGTTATACTGTATGTAGTATAACTTCCCCTGATATATAGCATATCTTCTCCAGATAGGACAAACTGACAGCTAATTAAACATGAAGAAACAGTGAGAACAAACTGCTTTTAGTTTACTTATCGGGGGAATTCTCTTTCTCTTTACCTGTGAAGGCAAATAAAAGGGAGAAAACCAGCTGAATAAGTAAAGAGGTGAGACAAGAGTATGGCCCATTCAGTTTATTTTTTTCCAGGCCAACAAATATTTGGCAGGATAGAAAAAAAAAAACACAACCAGGCAATTTTAAGTGAGAGAGTGGGAATAAAAGCAAAGAGGGAGGTTCTGTAAAAAGCCTGTCCTAGTTTATTTTTTTTAAACCAAAACAAAAAAGAAGAGGCACGAGGACACGAGGGAGAGAGGATGATATAGAGGATATAGAGGTAGAGAGTGGAGGTGAGAAAAAAATATAGGCAGAAAGAGTGAGGGAGAAATATAGAGCGAGTTATGTAACTACAAGGCGCCTGTGATGTCAGCTGCTCTGTCTTCACTGAAGCTGACGCTCCTTTGAACATGCAGGAATGAGCACCCTAACCCGAGCACACATTTCTGCGCATATTTTGACAGAATCTGGTTGTATGCGTTGCAACTGACTTTAAACATGAGAGGGAACAAGTTGTCTTCACCAGAGGTGAAAACATTTACTCACATATGGCTGTTAGGTACAGCGCTGAGGTTCTAAACAGTCAGTTGGGGTTTTTTAAATCTCTATTTCACCTCATTTTAGGAGGGAAACTGTAGATTTTAACAGCATAACATCTGTCTGACAGCTGCAGTTACCAGCTGCTTTTAAGATGAAAGGCTTTACGTCCAAAACACTTAAAATATCATGCATTATACTAAGATTAAACACGTCACTAGTACTTAAAGCAAATTGTGAATTGTGTATTTCAGTATGTATGACCTATGCAGGCAGCTTTCGTATTCCTTAGTCTTGTGTTGACGTAAGAGATTCGGCTCGTCTGTGAGCAAAGAAAATTCTCCCTCCACAGAATGAAACCTACCTCAGAGCCGTGTAACATAGGCATGGTCACAGTGGCTTTGTCGATCACTTAATCACTTTATTTTATATACATTTATTTTAAAAAAAATTTCATATTCACACTTTTCCAAGTACACAAGTCCCTCTGACTAAGGTTGGTGATTATCTCACAGGATTAGGCGATAACAAGCTCGATCATCTGGCTCCTTATTTCTTGCCTTGTTAGCCTTTTGTTTAATCACAACTGCTAGATAACAGTTGACTTAGAGAAATGATACCACCAGATATGAAAATAATTTGTAACAAAGCAAAGCTTTCCTCCTTAAGTATACTCTGGTGACAGTACAATTCTCCTATCAAATTTGTAATAAAGACCCTTAAGTATTGCGGTTTAAGTCCAGTGTATAAGCACTTCTTCCATGTGTGCTCTTCACTTTCACTCCTCTCCTCTACACTCAAAGTCTGACTTAATACTGTACTCCTCTTCCTCCTTCTCTCTCCCTGTTGTCTCGTCACACCTCAGAGACTCCACCCCGCGATCCTGTTAGTGCTTATCAGAGCATGGCTCGGGTTCAAACATGGACACGCACACGCCCACACCTTTCCCCCAATCAATACCGAATTTACAGAGGCAGCTTTTCTCTCCTAACTGAGCTCAGCTCTCAGGGGTGGCTGGTGTCACCAGGCTGTGGAAGTTTGGCTGAACTACATACATCTCGTATGGCTGCTGACACAGAAACACACTTTGAGTTACTAAAACCTACAAAGCAGAGCAAAGTGCACACCACCGTATTATCTTCCCTGGAGGATCTTTAAGTCTTGGATCGTCAAAAGAAATATATCTGAAAGCTAAATAAATACAGAGGTCAACAGCTTAATTATGGAATTAACAAATCCCCGAACACAAAGTCAAATGAACCAAAAGCTGTGTGAGGCTGAGATGTTGATGCAGTGAGATGGCTAAAAAGATCCCAGAATTAAATAAGGTTCTTTAAGTCGAGGTTTAACCCACATAACAACGTGCGCTTGCAGTTAACACCGTAACAAAATCAGAAATCTCTTTCAGGAAATTCAATATTCCAAACTATAAGGAAATTTGCCCATTTTGACCCACTGAGGTGCAGCATTCAGCTATAACTTATTACTGAGCTCAACAATTCTCCTGTGTTTTCCACTTGAGAATTGAGCAGTCACAAAGTTCAATGACTACAGCTATAAAAAAAAAAAACTAACTAATTTAAATTTGGCTGTTGCATCCCTCAAGATTGTATCCCTGATGAGCCACACTGTTTTCCCAGGACTCCATTAAATGTGAATTTCAATATGGGAAAGAGGAAGAAGTTGCAAAGACTTAGCTTTGGGGAGGAAGGTGATGGTGAGAAAAAAATCTACTTATATTCAATATCATGTGTACTGGCGATGATGACACAGAAACCACAATTTATGCTTCGTTGACCGTCCTTAAACTTCAAGAAGTTAAAATAAACTGAGACCCGTTTCTCATGACCAGAGATCCTAAACATTAAAGCTGCGTTATTTCAACACAGAAGCCGTTTGATCTCTAAACCTTTAAGGCGCATAGTGAACCTGCAGATAAGTGCTGAAGGTGCACAAGGAGAAAACCTTGAAGGAGATAACAGCTATATTTCAAACAGGTGCGTTTTTTACCTTTTTTTTTTCTTTTTTTTTTTTACAGGTGCAGTCACTGAACTTTTTCATTCGGCTGATCCCGACTTGAAGCCACTGTTATCAACTGCTATACAGTTGACTCTCTTGCCTGACTTTGATTCGCACCGCTGGGACTAACTAAGTGGATGAGACGCCCCGAGAAGATCAGCAGCGATCCTTGCAAATATCAGCACATCTCCTCATGTGGTGTGTCCTTGGTAGATAAATAGGATTGGAAGTCTTGGAGATGAAAGCACAATCACATTTGGACTAATTCCTCACAGGCGCCTTTGTCTTTGTTTCTGTGTCATTTCATCATCTTGGAGATCATTCTCCCTTTAATGTCTGAAGATTTAGAGAGAAAGGGGAGTTTCAGTGACTACATGGGGGTTCTTTTGAATAAGAGGCAATTTTTTTGGAAGGTTAAAACAGGCTATGAGTCCCCATGTTTAATGCTACCAAACCGCAAATACAAATATTTCTATTTTCACTTAAAACATGCCGGAATCCTTCATCATCTTATGTACTTTATGTAGGATGTAGATTTTATTTAACTTCATGGTACACACCAGGGAATATTTAATGTGTAGTTGATTGAAAAACAATAACCATGCAGCTCTGCGAGGCTGTAGTTATGCAGTTATGAAAATGAAAACATGTTGAGCAGGAAGTAGTTGTAGACAAAACAGTGCAAGCTGGTATGAATATCATTCATTTTCTAGTTTTTTAAGGAATCTGACTGGTGTTAGGTCAAGAGCTGTGAAAATTAGATTTCTGATCAGGTGTTTGTGCGAGATGAAAGGTCAGAGTCACTGGAATTCATTTGTAGGTGGAGAGGAGGCAGTAGTGTCTGTATTGAATTTCTAGGGCTGTGCAGGAATATTGCACCATTTGAGTATTTGTTCAGCTAATTTTTAAATGATGGACTTGAGTAGAATCTCGGCTTGGGCGACCTTAAGGTATATTTTATTCCAGGTAACTTAATTATGCAACGTAAGTATAGTCAAAAACACAGCAGGAGAGGAAGAAGAGGATCACAGAATCTCTGGAAACACTCAAAACTACAGAATTCATTTAATTGTTGTCGAGGCGTTTCAGATATCAGTTACCTTGTGCTGGCAGATGAGCACCAAAGCTGTTATGATTTCAAACTCCATATAATAGCTGAGATGTTTTATACTGAGGTGGTTGTTCAGCTTTATTTCACAAAAGCTTGTTGTCTCATCTGCCTATGGCTCAGTGACAGCAGAAAAAAAGTAAAAGAAGGATGGCAGCCTCCTTGAAACTAGGAAAACATCAGTGGTAGCCTACTGATTTTCTTTTTGCATTCAGCTTCTGATTGCAAGTAGCTATAGTGACCAACTGGTCCAAAGATGATGGCACATGTCACCTTCTGTCTCTAAACTTCTGTCTCTAAGACCAACTGCAATCACTCTGAATTTACAAATGCAGAAAAACTGCCAATAACTCTTTGCAACAAGGGACTCAACTGCCTGCCAACTTGTTGCATTCTGGTTATATTTCCATTAAAAGGTAAGCTGGCTGAGTGTCTGTGTCACTTGCTATCCTGCAGGAACTGTGTCATTATTTGTAGAGGAATTTCTGAACTTCTGTTTCAAATCTACATTTCTGGCTGGAGTAACTGGTTAATGTGAATTTCTGTGAATGTAGATGGTGACAGATTTGTAATTTCTGCTGATTTAATCACAGCTACAGACCGATAGCAGACTGACTCCATGTTATTGCTGTTTCGACACACCAAAGTCAGTTTAAAGACGGCAGCTGACTGCGAGTGGTCGCAAAGCTGGTCTCTGTTTTCAAAGCAACGAGCTAAAAGGGAATGAGATCACAAGTTCATTGCGCACTTTGGCAATAATTTGTGCCAAGTCTGTAATTACCGTTTTCCGTATTGTGACTGTAGCCTCATGAAAGTTTATTAGTACACTTCCAATTATCATTTGCCACATTTCCAAAACTAAACAATACACCAACATATGTAACTGTCTGTCATACAACTGGCAACACAGGGCAGGTTAAATTTGACCTGGGGCGAGGTGTCATTTGCTCACATGACTTGCCGTCTGAACACTCATTCAGTGTCCAATGTATTTATGTGCTTCCAGGAATATGCATCCTGAAAAAACCTTGCTGCCCTCCCACCATAAACAAGCATGCACTGAAAAGAGAAACAAGTAAGCAAGGTAGTCACTTCTCTTCTCTGTCTCTGTCCATCCTATTATTCATATTCAACTCATATTCAACTGCACTGCTCCCCCAGCGCCTATAACTCGGTTGATAAACCCCCTCTTGGTCACGCACAAAAAGAAAGGGGAAGCAGGAAGGCTGGATGTGAGAAAAAAAGAGAAAGATACAACTCACTTGTGTATTTGTATTTGTCTATAAAAATGCATTGACATTCATCTCTCTCCTTTCTTTTTGTTGTGTGTTTATCGAGTGTGTGGGTGGATAAAGGACACTTCAGATCTCGCTCGGTTGAGAATAAAGAAGTCTTTGTAACCTCCAGTCTCTTTGGTCCTGGGTTTTAAGCACACATATCACGGGGCTTCCTATCAACTGCAGCGCGGGCTGCCACACACATTAGCGCTGCCTCTACATAACTCCTAAAACATACAAATCCTGTACCAGCGTACACGATTTAGCAAATGTCCTTCCACCGACTTGCAGGAAATCATGCCACTATGCAGCTCATCAGAGCAACAGGCAAGATTTTAATCTCTTGAAATTAATGCCGTGAGCAACTTACATTCCAGTGTGTAGTTAGCATCAGTGAATGTAAGAGGCAGAAAAGCATAAAAGAGGAAAAACGAATAGACGATGGAGCTGCTGTACTCACCATCCTCTTTGCATTCCTCGGGCGGCTTTGCTTTCTTGGCTAGCCTCGGGTCCAGCCACGATGTTGTCTTAGTGTTGTGGCTGTGAAGAAAAGACAGAGAGAGCGTGAGAGGCAGTGTGATAGATGGCGAGAGAGAGGAGACTTGGCACAAAGAGAGAGAAGGAGGTTGGTGGATTCTTAATTCAGCCAGAGAATCATTTCAGCGAGGAAAGATGAGACTCCCTTGAGTGCCTGCGTCTAAAAAAGGTGACAAGAGAGACGAAAAATGCTTTAGGTTAACAAAATGGCAATCAATACTTTTAATTTGCTCACTGTCTCTCATTAGCGGGCGGGGGAGGAGGAGAGGAGAAGGGATAGGAATGGATAGAGGGGTGACTGGGGGGAGTGATGGAGAGGAACAGCTGTGGGCTTGGCAGATTCAGCCAGAGCCCCAGGCAGAGAGCTGGATCTAGATCAGATATGATGATGTGCCAGGGAAGCGCAATGCATCTACGCGGCTTGTCTGAAGCTCTGGACCCACAATGGCCTCCCTTCATGATGACAGAACAATAGTAGGAAGGGAAAAGTCAGGGGAGGTGTTGAAAATGCCTACAGTAAAAAGATAAAGGAAGCGAGAAGATAAAGGAAGAGGATGCAGCGAGGAGACCTTCTTATATCTTTTTTCTCTTTAATACTTTTAACTTTTGTGTTTTCCCGCAGGATATTTTCTTTGCAGCTAGGCGTCAAACACATATAGATTTACAGAGAGGAACAGTCTTGAAAACATGCAAAATGCAAAATATAGAGATAATAAAGTTAAGTTAAGTGATGGTCTGTTGATGACAAAGAAGACAAAGGGAAAAACACAAAAGTAATCACCGAGCAAAAAGTAGTCTGGCATGTTTCTCTCACCTGATTCACTGAAGTGCAATGAATCAGCTTCTTTTAGGGCGTTTTCACACCGACACACTTTGTTCACTCTCGTCTGAATCAGCTGGTGACTTTGTGAACTAGTAGTTTTTCTCTGTGGCTTGGTTGCTTTTCACAAAAATAAAACTCCAAACAGACTCCAAGAAAACCTAATTGTGCCACAACAAACCACGTGAGAACTCTCAGACCACACAGCAACAAAATAAAATACAAGAAGTAGTCGCTTTTGTCTGGCCTGGTGGATAACACAACTAAGTGAGTCCCTGACTTATTTTTCAGCCAGGGGCTAGAGTTTGTTTACTCTTACAGTTTACAGCATGCAGCTGGTACCCAGGTCAGATTATGAGTAGATCATGTTAACATAAAGGAAACATTCTCGTTTAGAAACGGAGACAAACTGCTGAACTGCTCCTCTTGATGCACTTGAGTGCAAGTCTGGTCAAATCAGCACAAATGAACCAGAGTTGGATTTAAATGGACTAAACAGCGCAGATGTGAAAACACCTTTAGTCTCTGTTAACACCTCCATAGAGCTTATCGCTGTTAGGAATGTGGGGCTAGGACCCAAATGCAGAGTCAGGAAGCAGGCAAGATAAGCAGAAAAAAAACCCCAACTCCTGTTTATTGGCATAGAGTCCGTAAGGTACCATACATACAGGAGTAACACCAGGAAACACACCAACAGGGTTAATGGACACTGAGGCAAAAGACAGAGGGAAACTGTGGCTATTTATACACATAAAACCACTGAGGGCTAATCAGGAAATAAGACACAGCTGGGAGGAAAGAAGACATGGGTTCACAGATTCAGCACTATCACAGGGGAGGTAGTAAAACTAAAAGTAAGTCACAAAAGACAACTAACTGCCAAAGTGCAACACGGAGTAAGCGACAGCAACCAGGGAATCAGACGCAAGACTGAGCTTGGCACATGGGAAAGATACAGGAGGATAGACAAAAGGAAACACATGAGAATACTAGAAACAGTAATGAAATACAACTAGAAAGGAAGATTCAAAATACTAGGACTAAATGAGAACTGAAAACTTCCCAAGATGCAAAAAACTAAACAAAATCCAGAAACAAAGCCCACAGACCACAAAAACAGCACACAGCTCGATGCTAAGACTGTAAATCTGATAGCCAAGTGCATAATTTACAGGATATTAAACTGAAATAATAAGCTAAAAAATAAGAACATCCTCTATACAGCTGCCGAATTGTTGTTGGTTCTCGGTGTCTTTTCAAATTAGTCATTTACTCAATATTAAGAGGTTTTTGAAAAAGAGGTTTTTGATCTCAACGGGACATTCCTGGTTAAATAAAGGTTAAATAAAAAAATAAAACACAAGGTTAGGGTTAGGCTAACTTGTATAGCTGTTAAAGTATATAATTTTATTTGAAAGGGAAAATCTTCTGCTTTTAAATGGATAAAATACATCCTAACCCCAAAAGAGTGCGAACAACCTGCTGGATGATGATGTTTATCTAGAATACTAATTGCTGGAATATTAGAATAATTAAAATAAATATATATAAAAAACTACGTAGAACAACCAGATAGTTGTTATAGCCCTGCAACATTGTGTTTGCGCTGTGACTAGCTTAATTAACTGAGTTAACATGTTGACATTTGCTGATTAGTATTAAATGGTGCACAGAACAAGGCGTTTCTGTCATACAAATCAGTTATTTTAAATACAAATAACTGAAATTGAATAACTGAAAATAAATAAAATAAATAAATACATTTCATTAAAATATATATTTTCTTGATCAATCAATTAATTGTTTAATTAGTTATAGGCAAAACATGTCAGAGCAGAGATCTTTATATATTTACAAGGTTGAAACTGCATCTTTGCCAGAAATCACAGCTGTTTCATTGTAGATTCTTTTCTCAAAGTGTATTGAGGTATTTTAGTCTGGACCAAAGTAACAGACTGATTGAATGGTGCATTGCTGTCCTTTGAGCTATGAACAGAAGCCTGAGTAGAAAAAAAAATGGACAGATAAAAGAGGAACAAGAAGCTTCATGCCAAATACAGAAGAGCATGAAGTGAACTTCAGTGCAAGTTAAAGTCTTTGGCTTAAATGTTGAATCTTTTTCATCAGAGCTTTTTATTCTCTTTTCTTTCCTCTACTTTAGCCTTTCAGTCATTTCTTCTCCATTACTACCTATAGTATATAAAACGTACTACCTCCTTACTCATTTTCTTGTCCTCCCTGTCACCCTCTCTTTTTTCCGCCTTTGCTATTTTTAATCACTTTTTTTCCCTTCCCTCTTCCTCCGTCTATTCCTCTTCTCAGACACCTCACTTCAAGAGCAGTAGGTAAACGAATTGATCTTATATGGAGGCCAATCAAAGACAAGCATCCTCCTGGCATCACTTATGCGTAGAAAAAAACCCCTTGATGCTATAAATGCGGTAGGCTAAGTGAATTAGTTGTGTAATGTGCTTGATGGATGTGGGAGCATGAGGTTTCTCTGTTTGGGGTAGGAGACATATGGCGAGTTGTCTGCAGAGGATAGGAATTAAAAGTTTGCATCTGTGGCAAATAGACATGAAGAGACAACATGTGCCTGGCTGGCTGACAACCCTGTCTCATTTCTTACTTTGGTGCTGCTGCGAAGCTTCTAGCAGTTAAAAGAGTGCGCTCAAGCAGGCTGGGATTCAGCTGATTCTACGGAGAGATTTCTCCTAATCACTGAAATGATCAACTGGTGCAGAAAAGCCCCCAAACGTTTTCACAATTGCAAAACCCCCTCTCTGCTATATCTACATTTGTTAATGTTTTACAAGAACTCAAATGCACACACAATTCCCACCACACCACTGCAAAAACACACAGCAACTCAATTATTCTTATGTAATAAAAATTCACCCCATGGTTTTACTGCAGCTGTAAAATACTAACAACTCCAATGAATTAGACTTTAGAGCGTTTATAAGAGTTCTACGTAGCAAGGTATTTCTGGGGAGCTTTAAATCTTTAAAACCACCATGTATCACATATAGTCTGTGTGTGTGTGCTGAGCACAGAGGCAATTAAACAGTGCTGAAAACATAAAGTGACCACATCTTTAGCAATCTTCTTAGGATGTAAGGCAAATGACATGATCTCTGAGTATGGCGCTCAGATTCAGAGCTGTCCCTCTGACGTACTCATTTCTAATCCTGTCCATCCCGGTCACTCCCATTGAAAATCTTAACAAGCTGCCTCCAGCTCAGCTTCCCGTCTTTATGTCAGTGCTACTGTTTCCAAACCATACATCATCTAACGCTTGTCTCTATCCACTACACCCTGCCTGCGCTCTCTTCCTCACCTCGGTTTGGCACTGCCCGTTCCTTCGGACGGTTGACCCCAAATATTTAAACCCCTTCAACTTTCACTACCTGTGGTCCTTGCAACTTCACCTTTCCACCTGCCTTCCTCTTCTCCCCAGAGCATACCTCCCACTTCACCAGACTCTCTCCCACCTGGTCCCTACTCTCACTACAGATCACAATGTTGTTTCTGAGCATTATAGTCCATGCCTGACTTCACCTGTCAACCTGTCCAATCAGTTCAATCGATTATCAATTTGTTCATTTTTCTACTTTTGTTTTTAAGAAATGTGTAAGCTGCTTATTATTACAGAGCAATGCCTTTAATGAAATTCTTGTATAATCCCAGCACCAATGTTTAAAGCAACAGTTTGTCTCATAGTTGATACCAATAATTTTTCGTGCCATGATATTTTTTAACATGCAGCCAACACAAACAGATGATTGGCAAGCAGATATTTTTATTGGTGAAGTAATATCAGCTGACATCAATGGTCAGCTGATATATTAGAGCAGCAGTCCCCAATCACCGGGCCACGGACCGGTTTGTGAGTCGTTTGGTACGGGGCCGCGATTGTTGAGGCAGGTGTGAAATTTATGGTTTTATCGATTTTTATAGTTTTAAAAAAAAAAATCGTTTTTATCGTTAACTTGGTTTCCCTGGGTCTTTTCCTGTGTGTTATGAATAAATCTTCTTTTTTTGGTACCAGTACTGGTTTTATTTTATTGTATTTATCCGCGACACCTTAAAGGCCGGTCCATGAAAATATTGACGGACATATACTGCGGCACAAAAAAGGTTGAGGACTGCTGTATTAAAGGATTTATAATTATTGTGACGTGAGTTTGTACAGATATCCATTCTGTCCACAGCTACACACAACAAATGGCTGACGGTAAAAGAAAATATTGCAATAACTACGGGAATGCAAAACAACGTTCAAATTCAATGTTCAAGTTTTTTTGTTTACATGTATCATCAAAACAGGCTTGATATAAGTTTTTTTTTTAACATAATACTTTAAAAATGGCAAAAACAAAAGTGAAGGAAAGGAAAGTTCTAGAAAATTATATTTTGCTCATTTTTCAGAGACCTTACTTTAAAAGAAGAACGTTTTTTTTAGCTAAAGTTTTTTTTGTCACTTTACACCCCGCTGAGGTCTTTAAAAATCACTTATAAACATCATCAATTTCAAGAATATCTGAGAAAAGTCTGAATGCATATATCATTCAAACACTTACTCTATGAAGTAGACTTCTCCTTTCTCAGTGTATGCCATCTCCCAGTTGTCTGGCAGCGGCCCTAGCTCATCGTTCTCATCTGGTTTGGGCACTGCCATCTTCGGGATCTGTCCGTCATCTTTGGGTACCTCGCTCGGGGCCTCTGCTGGGTTGATCTGCGGGCCGACGTCCCCTGAAGCATCTGTGCTCTTGTCCTCATGTTCACTTGATTCTGAGGTGACAACAGGACAAGATGAGTCAGGCATGACATTATCATCGGAGAGGAGAGGAACGGGGGAGGGCGAGGAGAGTGAAAGACAAGGGAGCTGAAGTGTGGAAAATGTGAAGGGACTGATTGAGAGAAGGGGCTAGGGTGGAGGCAGAAAAAAGAGGAAAGAGTGATTAGAAAAAGGTGAGAGGAAGTGGTGACATTGGGGAAAGAAAGGAGGGAACAGAGGGAGTGATTGAGGTTAACAAGACAGAAAGATGAATAAATCAGAGGAGACAATAGAGATTGAGAAAGTAGCAGGCGGTGATGCCCTACTTTGAGTTGTGGCAGTGTGTGAAAGTGTTAGCGAGAGAAAAATGGGAAGACAGAGAAAGAGATGGCAAGTGTGAGCTCATCCCAGAGGAGGTTTGGTGGAGGGAAGTGAAGAGGGGACAAATGAAAGTAGCGGATTGAGAGATAATCTATGGGAGGGAAAGCGCGAGGTAGTGATCTGCTTAGATCACAGAGCCTGCTGTGCTCTATTGATTCCCCTTCTGCTCTCCTGGTCAGCCCACACTCGGTCCCTTTCAGAGACAAAACTCCTCCTGAGCCGAGAGAAGCTGCCCACTTTAACAAACAACATGCCTCAGCATGACGTTTTTGAGCATCTCACTATTGCTGAAGATATTTCCACTCTTGATTTATAAAAACTTTTCAACACTTCATGTACAAATTTGAACCGATGGCATTGTGGTCATAAAAGTGGTGCTCTGCTTCAGTTTGGGGTCTCCAAAGATGACAAAAACCTTTTTAAGAAACCCCCACTACCACTAGATTGAGATTACTGTTCATAAGCAGGTAAAAACATAAATCATGTCAGCTTCATTAAAAGTTGACTACCATACAGTAGGTCTTGTGTCAAAGTCTTAGCTTTTACATGCTGGGTTTTAATGAGATCACAATGTCAGAGATTTCTATTATTTTATCATCCACAGCAATGATGTCCGGCAGGCTCCAGACAAAATGAAAGTAAAGTCAAAGTGTAAAACAACATGCAAAAAAACACACAAAAATCTACTTTTTAAACTTTTTTTGCTTCTGATTTCCTTTCATCAATTCAGGTATTTTATGTCTCTGATCCAGTAAAACAAATATGATATTTAAAGGAAAATCCTCACTTCACCCTTAGAACATTTAATCTGAGTATTTTCTGTTTGTTTTTCTTCCGCAAATCATGAATCTTACCTTGTTTGACCTCGTTGCCAAAAGGAAACCAATATTGCATCCTTTAACCAAACTTCCCTTCTCAAAATATCACCTTAACAGCTCCATAGTATATAGCCGTAATTACATCCAAAAATACAGCTGCAGCACAATATAAAAGTAAGTGCAGGGATCAGCTGAAATCAGCACCCAGACTCCTTGAGCTTCTGTGCTGCTCTGACTGATGCTGTGCAGTGAAAGTCTTTTCCTGAGGCCATGAAACCATCTTAGAAAGTCACAGGACCGAAGCGTGGCTCTGGATTTGGAATCACAAAATTCGAACTCATAATGGTGTTTTTATGATCGCCTATTCATGTGATCACGGGTTTCAGTGCGTGACGAAGCAACTCCATGTATCTGTGTTTGTGTGTTTACTTGTTATAACAAGTGAACACACTAGAAGGTATACTTAGATACGTCTTTTTAGTCTAGTCATTCAGTGCAGAGAATGGCACCTTTCTCTATCAGTTTATGGATAACGACAAGCTCTAGAGGTTTGGCCTTGTTACACACAATGTTAAACCCCTTTTCTGCCAATTTTCTGTATTTACAAAGAGGATAACAGCACTTTCTACAGGGCTGATTCACAAATGAGAGAAAGCACTTAATAAAATGTCCTTGTTGATTTTTAAACAGCCTACAGGCTTTTGTTGAATTGGGGAGCAAAATATGTGTTTGCCCCTTGGCTATCTGTTCTGAGACACTGTTTAAAAATGGTACCTAATGAATGATATCAAATTCTAGAGAGCAGCAGCACTAATGCTTTAATCATAAACTGTTTGTGCCGCAGAGGTAATCACTGCGAGAGCTTATTGCCGTTCACTGTTTATATATCACGTCATTAAACTACATATAAAGATATTTGTGTAACCAATTAAAAGTGATAATCTGCCGTAAAATCATTTTCAAAGAAATGCATGTAAAAACAATCTGTTCCTGCATCTGTTGCTAGGCAACCGCCCTTAAAGAGACTGTCGCTGTAACATGCAGATCAGACTGAGCCCAAGCGTGACCTCAGACCCTGCTGTCATGATGAAGCCTTCGGCAGAAGTGACCTTTGCCTCTGTGCGTCTGTGGAGGTTGCTGTCGGGACTGACCTGGGGTGACAGCAACACCGTTGCCATTGACAATGGGTCTCTCCTCCTCCTCCTCCTCGGGGGGCTCGATGCTGGCTTTTTCCATGTTGCTGACTGACTTGTTGCGTTTCCTCTTGCCCTCTGAGCTGGGTCTGGCGCCCGGGAGCAGCTGGTCCGTTACATTTAGCAGCAGAGCGCTGGGCTCAGCCGGAGGCTTTGGGGTGCCGTAAAAGTTATCTGGAAAACAAAGTTTAGCTATAGACGTACAGTAGAGTGCAAAGGAACTTTAGATTCTCATACATCACATAATATCACCAAGTTGTCAAATTCCCTGTGAAAATGAGAGCAGGATGAAGGGATCTAAAAGATGGATATCACTGACAAGCTCTGGACATCTTAAAATGCAAATTTTAGATCAAAGCAACATTTGGCTAAAGCGCAGCCTCACTCTGATGGTATATGTCCACAGCTTCTGTGATTTCCACACTTCCCAATCACTGACTACGACAGCAGCTGGGAAATGCGTTCTGTTGCCAAAGTGTTGCAGTTTCACTGAATGGATTTGATTTGGCTTCTCCCCATTTGAATCAAGTTTACATTTAGCCTATTTTATGCAAATCAGAGCTCCCCAAACCTTTTAAACTAACCACACACACACACTCTAAAATATAGACCCATTGAACAGTTTCAGGGTTCATTGCTTACCTTGGTGTTTAAAGGAACACGTTTAGTTAAAGGTTTGCTAATATATAAGAAAGCATTTAGAAGAGCTGTTATTTTGGCCCATTTTATCCTCTCCCTCTCTACTGGGAAGAACCTCAGTTCTTCAGAAGGAAACATGTTGGACCCCCCCCCCCCCCCCCCCCTTTTTTTAAGTGTCTTAAAAGTAAATATATCTGCTTCTGTTAATCCCAGGAGAAGACATGAGATTAAAAAAATAAAATCTGCATTTCCATAAAATTTTAATAAAGGAAAAGCAGCACTGAAAAATAATTCCTGTGTACATAATGTAGATGCAAAGAGGCAGCAGAACGAGCACGGAATAAAGAAAGTAAGGATGAGAGCGGGTTAGGATGTTAGCCTTGTAATGTCAGATGAGTTCTGCACTTGAGATGTTGTTCCAGCTAATTCACCATCATCTGCACAAAGACGTGCACACTTGCAAAGTAATCTTGACCTGCACACATCTAATTGCGAGCTAATCGCAACCATTTAAAGAACAGCATATTTATTATTGCGAAGTTCTTCCATTACCTCCTCTGCATATAAATCACTTACTAGCCCAGTGCCTGGATTTCCGTGGAATATAACTATGGGTTTCTGCATGACTTGGACTGAATAATAACCATCTCTCTCTCGCTCTCTTAGTTTCGGTCTCTGCTCAGAACCAACTCCCCACCTCTGGGAACTGCAGCTTTTCATTTGGCTGTGATGCAACAGCTCCTTCCACAGTCGTCTAAGTTGATTTTACATTTTACTGTCATTCAGTTTAAGTACTGGCAGCAGTCCAGTACTGTTGACAGTCTCCATCAGTCAATGTGAAAACCTCATAACCTCATGTTTATGGATTTATATATTTTTTTATTTTAATGAGTGCTGTTGAGATTTGATGTGATAAATCATTTTCTTCCAAAAAGCTGGAAAATGCTATAAAATGCTCACACAAAGGGTAACTGGAAGAGCCAATACCTCAAAACCTAAGGGAAAAAAAAGTGTGCAGGCATTTTTAGATGTGAAGTGACCAATAAAACCACAAAGTTACAGTCTTTCCTTAAGCCATTGCAAGTCTCAAGCTTCTAAAAGCATTTTCACGCAGAGTGAAAAAACTGCAAGTTTTATGTGACTGACCGGACTTTTTCTTTTCGAGTTTTTCGCACAACAAACAGATGAGAGAGAGTGAGACATTGGATTATATTCATCCAAAGTCTGAGAGATTCTTCTGTCACTTAAAAGATCAGACACTACTTTCCTTGGAGGCTTCCTTTTAAATCGGTGACCTCATCCACTCAAGTGTGCCTGCTAGAGCACATGAAGGCTCTGCTTATGCGCAATTAACTAGGCTCAAGCATCTGAGACAAATTTTTACACATATATCAAGGGAAACATGAAGAAGCACCTATTGAAACATCATGTTCACATTGTGAAAAACCTAAAGGCTGCAATAAGAAATAGAAGCGAGCAGCTCTAAAGAGATTACGGAGACTGGTGGGATTAGAACCTCTGAACCAAAGACACGATTCCCGGACCCTTAATGAGCTGAAGCTGAGGAAAAAGTATACGCCGCGTGTGAACTTAAATAACTCGAAGCATCACAGAAACCTGGACTTTGAAGTTTGAGTAAGTGGTGGAAATGCTGTCACATCTAAAAGCCACGGTGATTTAAGTCTACAGTGTTACTGAAAGTAACTTCTTTTCTTAAAAAAAACAGAAGGAAATCACCTCAATTAACAAAAAAGATCAAAAATGAAACAAAAGGAAGGAGGAGCTGAGATTTCTTTGTCACAACACAATCATGAAATAAAAGCAGAGATGGTATAAATAGATGGACGCAGCGATCGGAGTGGGTAGTGTCCAGTTATGAAGCTTCACACTGAAGGTTTTGCCTTATGTAAACCTGTCATGCAAGGGGTGGATCTGACACAGAACTCATTGGCAATAATCCTCCTTTCTGACTCTAATAATAACCATAATTTACAAAATGAACTTCATATTTTATTGAATATGAGTTGGAACTAGAGGTTTAGCCAACAAAGTCCTCAGAACACAAAGCACAGCAAGGCAGCTGAGAGTAATTTTCCTATAGACTTCTATACAACTGGACAGCTTTTTGCAACCAGGGGATCCAGCCCCCTGGTGGTCATTAAAAATAATGCAGCCTTTAGGTACTCAAGGCCATGTCTATCTTGTATCCATACTGTTAAGGATTTTTTTTCTTAGCAAAAAAAAAGAGAAAAGAAAAAACGACGGATAAGAGTGTATTCGGAGACCTCATCTCCGCCACAGCATCTCTGTTCCTTCAGCAGACTACATCAAACTTGTGCAAGAAAAGACGTGGGCTATGTAGTCCATGTGAAGTCGATCACCATCGCTCTGGTCTCAGATGGTTCATATCCAGATAAGTGAGGATCTCTCCTGCACCGCTGAACAAAATCATCTGCTAGTACTCCTCCCGCCCATCATCATTTACAAATAACATTTTGCTATTTCATTTTCTTTTAGTTATTGTCATTGTTTTGGTAAAACTTGTTCAGGCGCACTCCAATGCATTTGTTTTTGCAATTTTTAAAGCTTAAGCTACACTTTTCATGTACCCACCGGATTCTGCAGAGGTAACGCCCCTCCCCGGGGCATCCTCGATGGGGAAGAGTGGTAAATGTAAACATCTCTTTCCTTAACAGCCAACCCTAAAGCTATTTCAAATTACAGTCACAAGTTATTCTAATTTTGTCCATTTCATATCGCTCTGTGCAACAATATATGTAGAAATGTTGCAGCTGGTTTTGGTTGGAACTCACTACCTAGTAGTTAATGTTGGCTCTAACTGGCATTCACATGGTGTAACAGATGGCTTTATCTATCTGACGAGCTTCATCATTACAGCAAATATAACCTAAGGTGTACGGTTATTGTAATATTTAGAGCTCACAATCAAAACATGAAAAACAAAAAGATTATTTTATTACGCTGGAATAATGAAAATGAATGGCAATGGCATATTTTTACGCTATCATTAAATTACCACCCAGACTCCTGTTTTATAAGTTGAAGAACACCAGGGATGTAATTAAAATAACAACTGTGAAAAAGTAAGTGGAAATTAACTGAGGAAGAAAAACTGGAGTTTCTTTCACTTTGTGACTCAGCTGATTAAAGATATTTGCTAAAAAATAGAGCAAAACAGTAAGATGTTTGGACTTTGGATGTTTGGATGTTTGCTTTTCTCTGGGAAATGTTTTCTAGGAATTGAACCTGAGAAATTCCTATTTTTTTTCCTACTAACAAGTCAAACCTCTCTCCTTTTTTTTTTACCAGGCAGCTCTTTCCTTTAAAATTCATGCCTTCCTTCTTTCTTCCACATCTAATTGGCCATTAAATTATTAAAATGTATAAAAGGCTGTATGATGGCCGAGCGACCGCGCAAGAAGGAACTCTGTCTCCCTCTCCCCATGGAAGGCAGCTCCCATCGCCAAAAGGATCTAACATTGCTTCTGGCAACCGACCATTAAATTGGCCATCTGCAATTTCTTTTTTTTTTTTTTTGCTCCATCCTGCAGGGGCGGCAGGCTGACAGAGACTGGAGTCAGGTGGGAGAGAAGAAAGTCGGCTGCTATGTGTTATCTATATAATGGTAGGGGTCTCCTGAGAGTTGGAGGTGGACAGGCAAACTAGGCGCTGGACTTTTTGAGTGGTTTAAAATCTAAGCCTCAGGCCTGTCTGACCACAGGAAAGAGATGGAAGAGAGTATCTGTTTGTCTGGATTAGGAGCCTGAAGAGCCACTGCAGCTCAGGCTCAAGTGAGCCAAGAAAAAGCCAGCATGAAAGTACTGTGTGTGTGTGTGTGTGTGTGTGTGTGTGTGTGTGTGTGTGTGTGTGTGTGTGTGTGTGTGTGTGTGTGTGTTTCATTGAGAATTTACTTTAGATTGGTTTTAGTGTCCTTCATGTCAGATTTCACTCTCATCTCCATAGAGCCAAAAGATGGATAAATGGAAGCAGACTTGTAAGTGTGGGGGAAGTGTGTGGACGTGAGGTGATGAGCCCCATTCATTCAAGCTGCTGAAAACTACCCATAGTGCCACACTGAAGCATACATTCCTTAAAAAAATATAGAAATATCACAAAGAAGAATGGCCGCAATCATACGCGTTATTAAGCGTGTCTTAAATAAATCCTTACCTTCATATGTTCCACTCTCTAGCAGGGCTCCACTTTTCTCCAGTTCCATAAACCGGTCAATGGTCACGAAATTATAATCCACCCCCGGGACCTCTCCTTCCTTGGGCTGCCTGGTTGTGCCTGCAGAAGATAAGCAAGAAGAGCTATAATGTGAATAACTACTGAATGAGAGGGGGACTTTGATTAAGGGTGAGTCTTTTTCAGTGTTTTCGAGACGATCAGAACAAGCCAGAGCTTACACAAGCTGACCCAGGCCCAGCTCTATTCATTAAATTCCCTATCTTTACATTCCTTTTTTTTGTCCCATCCTTTGTACAGCTGAGACTGAATATTTAACAGAGAGGAGAAGTGGCAAGGTATGATTTCAGGAGCTAAGTGATGCAATTTGGACACCAAGAGGAGAAATCAAATCAATTTGCATGGAGTTGACAGCATGTCGAGGACTCCCTGACAGGAGCAGCGGTCCTGCCAGCTGACAGGAACACGGGTGCGGTGAAAATATTTTACCCTGTGGTAGCAGCATTTTAAGTC
Source organism: Haplochromis burtoni (assembly GCF_018398535.1). Taxonomy (NCBI): domain Eukaryota; kingdom Metazoa; phylum Chordata; class Actinopteri; order Cichliformes; family Cichlidae; genus Haplochromis; species Haplochromis burtoni. The sequence goes on from NW_024582410.1 coordinate 1,063,348, forward strand.
AAGTCACGACCATCATTTCTCCTCCAGTTACTAAAACAAAGTGTGTCAAAGTGTTTACAATGTTAAAATGAGGTACAAATGACTTCCTAAATACGTTCTCATAGCTGTGTGCTAATTAGACTAGTTAAAACTGATCCCAGCTGTGATAACACGCAGCACTCTACCCCTGAGGTGCTGAATGGGTTTTCACATCTGAGGGAGCGTTACTCACACTAAAGCAGAGCCTGTAAACCACACTTGTTAAAGCCTGACTATAAAGTATCCAACTGTGTGTTTTAAAGTTAACGGCGGAGCGTTGTGCCACAGATCGCCCCTTGTACGCAGCATGGGGTGATTTGACTTTATGTGAGGCCAGATGACATCGCTCCTGCATTACAAGTTTCAAACAACGCCTGTAAAAGTTTGTGTGTTGTGTAGATGTGGGCCAAGAAAAGCCAAAAGTACGCAGGTTTCAGTTTCCATAAACACAGATTACTGCACTTTTAACTGTATAAACAGAGCTACATCAGTTAAAGAGCTGATCTTAAAACTACCAAGTGGGAAAAATGGGTATGCTTAAGAGCCCAAGAGGATGAAATTGTTAGTTTTTCTTGGTTCACTTCATGAATAAGAAGAAAGGGGATAGAATCAGCAAGCCTACTTCATCTTACTGCCCCTAAAGGGTTTACATTAAAGGCTGAAAAACTCCTTGAGGTTCTCGAGGCTGCAAGTCGGCCAACATCAAGATCGGGCAGTTTAGAGACATTTGCATGGTTTGTGTTTTATACTTGAACTTTTCAGCAACAACAATCAGAAAATCTTGCCCTCTTTGGCAACGCGCGTGGAGGTGAGAGAGCAAGAAGAGGGTTTGATCTTCTCTCAAGCCGTCTGATCACTTCAATCACTTCTCATATGTACAAACAAGAGTGAGGCTGAATGCTTTGAAGGAGAGAGTATCCAAAAAAGTGCATACGCTATTCGCATTTGAAATGCTGCCACTTGGATCAGGTATAAACAACTTTGCCATCAGACGTGACTGAGCCTCACATGGGGTGTATGAACTCACTGAGGTCTGCTTCTTTCATGTGTCAGCGTTTAGACAGTGTGATCAACATCATCAGCCCGAGCTTAAACTTCTTAAGAATTTAAAGTTTGGAACTGAAAAAATCTGAATCCAATTAAGGTTTTTTAAACCCCCTAATCTTCAGGGCACCCAAGGGTTAAAAGGGGTCACCGCTTTAAATAGTGAAGTTTGGACAAAAGCAAACAGGTAAACAAAAAGCTCATGTTCAGAGTGTTTGAAACACTTTTGTCTGCTCTTGGTTCTTAATAAATTCAGAGAATCAATATCCCTAATATGGTCCTGTCAAAGGAAAGGCTTTGCTGTGCACTGGTCCTATGCAGAGCCTACCCACAGCTTTGCAGACCATTATCCACATGTAGCCATTTACTGTCATCACTGCCAAAATATATGAAACCACCGTTTCTCTGCTGGTCCTTCAGCTTCTACCTGAGACTGAAGTTACAGTATTCATCGATGACTGTTTGTTTTCCAGGCGATGACTAAATAAAAATTTATGCATGAGGACAAAAAGTATGATGAAATGTGTTGACACTTCCGTCAACAAATAAAAAGTTAAACAAAATGTTCTGGAGAGATGAGAGAAAGGCGGAACGAGTTTGGAAGTGATCCAATGAGAAGTAATCTTCTGGTGCTGTAAGGTTAGACGGGCACATTTTCTCTGCCACCAGGAAGCAGTACAGTACAACAACTAGCTCCTATGCTTCCTGATGCTCATGAAAACGTGACAAAATGTCAGCGCTTGGGAGGAAGAGAAGATTTGACATATAGACACATTTTGTCTTTGTTGTCAAGGAAACTGAGATGCTTTGTTAAATGTATGGAGCAACTTGCTGGTAAAAAATGAAAAAGCAACTTTAGATTTAGTCTATCATAATCTTATGATATTTAGTTGACTCAAACTAGACTAAAATAATTTAGGTGCCTAAATTAGGACTAAAACTAAATCAAAATTTGTTGTCAAAGTCAACACTTCTGTCTACTGTCTGTGTCAGTCACTCTGTTCCCTGTTCAAGCCCACATTACAACTAGTCAGCGTTCAACCTACGTATAGCATCATCCCTGGTAGGCTACATGCTGTCGGGTTTTGGAGGACTGCACACAACCACATCTTCGTAGTTTGCTTACCTACAAACGTCACTTTGTGTAGCCAAAGGGACATGAATGCACCACGGTGAATCAGGCACAGAGATCTGGCTTTGGATAAGTGCACAGATGCCCCATCCAACGAGTGTTAAATGCTGCATTTAGGGTGTAAGTTTAGCTCACTCTGTTGAGCAGCCTCATGTTGTTATTGTAGGCAAAGGCACGGGTTCAAATTTATGGTGTGTGTTAGCCCTGCTCTTTTGCCCAGCTTTTTTATCTTACCTTATCACATTAAGGCCCAAAAAAATATTAAAAGAAAGATGGAATTTAAAATCTTCCTTAAAGCTAGATAACTGCAAACCCTTCTGAAACCTAACGTGCACCTCCCTAGCCTACATCGTCTGTGAGTGTCCTGTTTCATAGCTTTGTTTCCTCCGATTGATTTCTGGCTGTTTGTTCTGCCACTGCTTTTTCAATTGGCTCAAAATGAAATGAACTCTCCAGAAGAAAACGTTAGTGTTTTGACAGTGAAACGGTGGAGCAAAGTAGGCACACCACACACAAGTATAAATGCTCTTCATAGAGTCAATGATGAAGTTTGAATAAGCTTAATCTTTTGTTGATGCGTTATAGCCAGTAAGATGCAAGCTAGCTTAACAGGGGAAGAAAAGGAGCTAAAATGTTTTAATGTTGATAAACTGAAGGGGAGCTGCAAGGTCTAGTATGAGATAAATCTGAACCATTTTGAACTATGGATCATGCAGAGCTATGGTAATAGAGTCCAAAAATAAAATATGCAATTGAAAATATATACGCTTGAATCATTTTTTGTGTGAGTTTCTTGTCATTCCCAGTCTCTATGTTGCCAGATTATCTGTCTTTTCAATATTTTGCTCTGAAATAAAGGCTATAACTATCCCAGAATTTTTTACTTAATTTAAATTTTTTTGCTGTGAACAACAAAACAAATCTTCTTTACTTCAAACCAGCTGCATGCCGTTAACCTTCATGTCAAACCTTTTCATTTCTTCTTGTTAACATGTTGATTATTGGTGCTTAAATGGAGAGAGCAAACCCCGAAAAGAATCAATGATCAGCTGGTGTCCTGGGGACTGCAGCGCCCGACTTTGTTCGCATAAGATTCACTCAGAGGAACCCTTTCATTTCTCGAGCACATGATACTGACATGACTATTTCATGAACTAAAGTGGCACCCTGTATGCACTTTTTCAGATGCTCAAATAGAAATTTACTGTCAAAACTAAAACATCAAGCTGGAACCTGCTGAGAGAGTAAGTCATGTGAGCTGATAAGAGCAAATGAGCAGCAGGGAACACCATGGTCTACGCAAAAAAGTATTTTTGTGTTTCTGTTTGTGCTGCACCTCCAGAGGAGAAGAGCTTCTTGATTGTGTCTGTCTGCATGGGGGCTTGTGTACTCGTCAGATTAGCCTCCCTCCCAGGCAGAGCTCCTGACTGAGCAGCAGACACACATACACACGAAATTTCAAAGAGGACCTTTGATGTTGGGGGGCTATATTTAGCCGAATCTTCTGGTAGGACTTCTCTAGGGTGACAATTTCTAAAAGGAAGCACCCACAATGCCTCTCGATTTTCAGTCCTTTGTATGTGGGTCATGATCCTTTAGTGCTGATCTGTGAAAATAGAAACACCCCGCTCAAGTGCGCAGTATTTCTTTAGGAAGGTAAGTCATGATTATGTATAAAAGCCTCGGACACTTATCAAGATTTACTACTTTGTTCATAATTTAGTTAGTTTACCAGAGTCTGGGGTTAAAAAAAATCCCCTTAGGTGTGTTTCAGGAGTGTGTGAAGCTCTCCTTAAAAATAGGCATGCATACAAAACTTGAGCACAAACATGTTTCATTGATGTTTGAAGTGGGAAAAACTGAATACTACCCTAGCAGCAAAAATATTCTACCAGTTTAGAAAAAGAAAGAAAGTAAGACTTCCCTCTTAGCATTTGATTAGCATTTCAAAAATGAACAGGAGGTGCAATTTGACCAAAAGAATTGTAGCAGTTTCAGTTTTTGTGTGTGTGTGTATTTTTAAATCACAGTCATCCTCTTTTGCTACGGTCTTCTTTATTTTGGAATAAAAACTGAAGATAGAGAGAAAGAGAAATAGACCTTAGCAGATAACCAGAAGTGATTTTCACACCTTCCAACTTACACTTTGGACTCTGATTGGTTTTCCCACTTGGTCCAGGTGTGATTTAGGGCAGGTGCGAACCCAGTAAATTCACGTGGGTGCAGACAAAAACAACTGCACCGAGACTCTTGAGTTGAAATGTCTAGAACTCAAGTGCTGTGTTTATCCTCCCTTCAGATGGTCTGCTAGGGCTTTACTGCAGACACCTTCAGTTTTGGGTTGCTTTTGCTGAATGTTTTGGGTCATTATCCGTTTGCACAGTGATGCACCAACTGACCACTTATGCAGCATTTGGCTGTGTCTGAGCACAGAGTATAGCCTTGAATACTTCAGGATTCATTCAACTACTTGGTGCGACTGCTGATACTTCTATCAGCAGTCGCACCATTAATAAGTAGTAATAAGCACTTGTGACCCAGTTCCATTGGCAGCCATACGTAACATTTCCTCCACCGTGTTTCACAGATGATGTGTGTGTACTTCAGTTCGTGAGCTGTTTCTCTCCTTCTCCGGTTGATCTTGGATTCATCTGTCAAAATAAAATCCTGGTAAAGATCTTTCAGATGTTTCTTGGTAAAGTCTAATCTGACCTTCCTGTTCTTGAGTGTAACCTGTGGTTTACACCTTGTTGTAAACCTGTATTTCCATTGATGAAGGCATCTCTTTAGACTTTGACAATGATACGCCCACCTACTCAACAGTGTTCCTGGTCTTTCAGGCCTTTTAGTGTTGCTGAGTTGACCAGCACATCCCTTTTTTTTGAGAATAATGTATCAGATTGTTGATTTTGCCCTAAATCCTAAAGTTTTTTGGTTTCTCTCTACAGCCACACGTCTTTGGACCTCACACTGAGAGTTTCCCTGAGCATCTACATTTCAGTTCAACTTCAGATCTTCTCTTTGATTACTTGCTCATAAAATAAAAAAGCAGCAGACCTTACCCAGACAGGAAACTCCTTGTCGGTCAATTGTCCAGTTACTTCTGAGACTCTAAAAAAAGAGGGCACTAGTGTAGTTCAATGTCTGCAATCAATCACTAATAGTTGTTAATTCAACCTACAAGCTATTATTTTTCTGAAAGCAATTGTGCAAGCCTGACAAGCTTCAAACTGAAACTAAATCATCCGACCTGACAATGCATGACACAGTTTGGTGGTACTGTGAAAAAATAAAATACATCTCTAAAGAACATTTAGTTTCTACACATGAGGCATCCACAGCAGACGTATTGCGCTCTTAAACAGACGTATAAATCCACCTTTACATCTTTAGAGTCTAGGACAGTCTTCAAAGGCAGGGGAAGAGACAGACAATGCCATTGAGTACTTTAGCAAATAGCAGCTCATTTCCTTGTTGTTAGCATTTGAAAATAAATTATTGTTTTCTCCCAGGAGATGCAAAACAAGAAACATAGAATGGCAGAAAGTTAACAATGAGAACATCGCACTGAGCTGTTTTTATGCTGAGTGAGAGTGAGAAGTGAGTACAGGTGTAAAAACAGAGGAGCGGATGAGAGAGCAGCTTAAGTTGTAGCGTGGGCTGCGGCCCTCGTAGCCTACAGCCATCCTGCTGCTCTCAAGTAAGTTCTCGAGCCAGATACAACTCCACAGTCACGGGCCACGAGTCCAGCCCTCACTTGTGCAGCCAAGCACCATTATCGGATGCCCCTGTCAAAGCTAACACCTGTAGTGGTTTCACACTGGGACTAGTGCTCCTACAGAATACATTAACATAGCTCTGAGCCCATCTGTATGTTAATCAAATACACCAGATGAAATGCATGACCTCTGTGTTCTGCCTCACAGTTGCACATTGAGAATAAAATCACTGTAACCTGCGCACAATTTGAACTTAACTGTAGGCAATACAAAAAAGTGCAACAGGGACCCAGACAGTCTCTGGAAAGCAGAAACATTGGCCTCTATTTAAAACAACAGATTCATATCCAGAGTATGTCCTGAAGCATGACAGAGAGATGTTGTACTGTGTATTTATGATAGGGAATCAAAGCATGTGCACGGGCCCTGAGGAAAAGATTATACCATAAGAATTCAAACAAATCATTTCCATACAGTTACACAGTGCGGTCTAAAAGCAAAGAAAAATATGGAAAGTAAAGCAAATGTTTATCTTTGATGTTTTTGCTTTAAACTGAGCGTAATGTCCTCTTACAGAATATTGGGGTAAAAAAATTAAGGCTCATTTTTGCAATTTCAAGGTGATGTACTTTTTCAAAATCTGCCCAAGGGCTTTAATAGGATCAGCTTAACCTTTGGTCAGTAAACCTAAAGAGTTTGATGCTAAAGTGGGGATTTAAAATTTCTGTCATTGGCTGACACTTTGTCCAGTTTGTCATAAACGTTATTTATGATTCATCATGTTTGATAAAGGTCCGCCCCTGAACCTTTCTGTATGCCAATTTTCAATAACAGTCACAGCACCACCTAGTGACAACAGGAAATGACCAGAGCCATCTGCTCAGCCTCTTTAGGTTATTTTATTTTGAAAACTGTGACTTTTCATCAAATGTTGCGACCCTGGCAGCATGGCCCATTTTGATATTTTGCCATGAAGCACGAAATTGCTGTAACTCAAAAACGTATTGTCCAACCTGCTCCAACCTGGCCCCAATCTGAATACAGATGACCATTAGAGCGTCACCTAGAAATGCCAGATTTATATTTAAACTGCATCTCCTCCTCAAAAAGGGTGATCCAAAATCTTATAAAATCATGAACCTCAGCAAACTCATCAGGCATAAAGAACTGTTTGGATTTTATGGGTTGTGCATATGTGTGTGGTAAAATGGGTGCATAACGCCCATAATGATCTGCTAGATTATGATCTTTTAATTAATTTATTTAGAGATCAAAAATTTGCTTTTGTACAGATATTTTGTTACGTGTCTGTTTGCCATGCCCAACAAAACTAACGTTTTCTTACATTTATATATTTTTCAATTGCTATTGTGGACGTGCAGGTCTTTTACAATTGCACTGGAGACCAGTACATTCAATTAAATCTATCATCTTTTCAAGTAGATCCTGATTCATAGCCACTGTGGATTTACGGTGGAACAAGCAAAGTGAAAACAGTTCACAAAGTTCCTCCATTTGTCATTAAGTGGCCAAGCCCTTTGGGGTGCAGGCTCTGGTCATTTAAAACAACCCTGGATAGTGGCGTTAATATCTATAGCACTAATTGGCTATTCGTTAGTTCTCCTGCGGTGCTCACTGGACCGTTCTTCAATTAAAAAACATCTGTTTCCTTCACAGTGTTGGAAAAATCAGTCGGCTTGGTGAAGTAGCCAGGCAAGGTCGAAGGAAAATATCTTACTAAACATACCTTGGCTCTTATTGGCTGCAAATGATTTTTTGGATTGTTTACTATGAGAAAACATGTTACATATTCCTGACAACAAAAAGAAATGAATTTTAGCAATAAAGTTAGGGTGAAACAAGTTGTGTTTATTTTATTTGCTTTCTGTGCAGCCCACTGTTTTAACTTTTCTTCTGATAATTGATAATGGCAGTTGTTAACATTCTTAAATGAATATAACAACAATAGCCCCACATGTATTTTATTGTTATTGCAACAGCTTTGGATGGACATAACATAACAGCTTGTTTGTATTGTTACTTTAATGTGCCCATCTCATTCTCTCTGGTTTAAATAAATAAAACATGTACAATAAAATACAGGCGCTAGCCACAGAGTGAGTGCTCGTCTTGAATCATCTTAGTGTCGTATATATGATGCTGTGTGTGAGTGTGAGAGTAGGTAGTCTAGGTAACAGCCATAGTGAAGTGACAGACTGCAGGAAAGGAAAAAATAGTGTCCACATGTCTACTACTCTTTGCTAAAGTCTCTCCTCTCTTTCCATTTTCCCTCTTATATGTTTCATATTCTAATCACACAAATCTCCTATGGGCAGAGTAATAGCATTTTCATTTAGCTACGGAGTTGCAACCTCCCCTGCATAATCTCACCGCATCAAAGCATAAAAGTCATTGTGCAATTTACCTCCATGAATTCATTTTTAAATTTTAAAGAAACTGAAAAGAAGAAAATGCCTCTACAAGTTTAACACTACAGTACCACATTCATCATGTTTATTCAAATTAAAGAAAAAGTAGTTGTGTTAAGATGTTGAGGTCAAAGACAGGATTAGACACCTTACAACCTCAAAAAAGACCAGTTTAGTGCTTAAGGCCGACCCTGAACTCCTCCGCCCCAAAACCCTTTGTTTTGACTGTCTAAAACAGTGTCAGCATGGCCTATTGTAACCATCCAAATCTAACCATTAGCCAATTAGGAAGTGATGGGCAGCTGTAATGCCCTTGCATTAGAGGGATGGATTAGTTTCCCATTCAGCAGCTGCCTGTGGGCAAATGGACTGATGGAGGACAGTGAAATGCTGTACCACGCCACTGAAAGCTGCTTTCACTGCACTTTGCCTTCAAAGACAGCAAGAGTAGCAATGTGCTTATTCACTGTTTCCAGCGATGATAAAGAGCAGGGTCTTAATAAACTGTGATTACGTATCATTTAGGTGGCAATAATGTGTGCTGAACTGGGAGTGTGAAGGATGCTGCTGTTTTCACGATCAAAGTTAATTCTGCTCCTTTAAAATCTAATCATATTGAATGCTTTGGTTCATAGATACAAAACCTCACTCTTGGTTCCTGACCAAAGATACGTAATATTTTTGTCCTATAGCCCTCTTAATGAAATTTTAGGTTCATTCGAGTTCAGTCAAGCTCGGTGAGAATGACTGCGTGTTGCTCTCCTGCTTATTGACAGCCAGTAATGTGGGATAGATTGGAGAAAGCCAAGCACTGAACCACACTCCCCTGCCTGTTGGCCCTCTGCCGCCCTCCCCTGAATTCCATTAATAGCTCTGCCCTCCAGGAGGTGCTAGGTGGACCGCCTGTAATGCAGCCAGAGATATTAATGACTGCTTCCTTCCTGATAAAGAGAGGGCTGATAAAGAGATAAAGAGGTGGGAAAAGCGGGGATTAACAGGGAAAATAATTATGCAGAGCAGAATTTTCTATGTTAAAGGTAGTACTACAAGACATTCACAAGCATTCCTTAAATAAATTATAAATTTTAATGGACATTAAAGAGATAAACCAGCAGGAGAGATATTGCAGGAGATCTGCTCACTTCTTTTTTATTTGTATTTTGTCTGACTAAACAGTCACTTGGGTTTTCTCCTATGCAAAGCACTTTGCATGATATTTACTCAGCATCAGTTTCTTGCTGTTTGTCAGCTCACAGTAGCCAATGCTTGCTGCATAACAAATGCACAAATAACACTCTGTTACACCAAAAAGACTCTCAGTGGACATTTTCCCAACAGCTCACATATCCAAAAGGGCACTTTCCTCTGAATCCTATTGTAGGAAAATAAAAGTCATATATAAATACTTCAAATACTATTCTACTGGTGCAAAGATGCAAGTAACTATATATTCACAGAGACTCAGTTGCTCCAAGCTCATGTCTGAAGACCAATGAGAGCTGCTTGAAATCTAATTTATTCAATCACATGTCAGTTTAAAGTTGGAGCAGAGCCCCGAAAATCCTACCAAACTACTGAAGTTGGAACAGGTTGTAGCATCTGATACTGCAATAACCTGTCAAAATGTGACAAGATTTCCCCGTAGATGGGATGAACACGTATTAATGCAGTTAACTGATGTGACACATAAGCTGAGCAGAGTTTTTCACTTTTTATGGCATAACACGTTGAGCGGTTCTGACATCTGAAAGAGTTTAATAACTTGCACTCAATAAAAATGGAGCTTCTAAACATTAGTAAGTCAAACTGTGAGTTAAAAATGTTTTTATTGCAATTTAAAAGTCCTGCAATCTGAATAGCTGAGAGGTTCTTTGTATTTTTGTCTTGACTTATTTACGTTCAAGTCAGAGTGTCACCAATATATATGAGCCAACATATTGGTCAGTATACTGTCATGTGAAAAGGACTCACATGACAGAAAAGGCCGCATTCGTCCTAGGTGTAGAATTCAGGATCAGACCATGCAATACTTGCTTTGCTAAACTGCAAAAAATCTGAGAGCAACATCTCAGACTCTACAAGCCTCAGTTAGCATTGTAAATGTTAAAGTTCATGACAGAACAATTAGAAAAAGACTGAATAAGTATGGTCTGTTTGGAGGAGTTGCCCTGAGAAAGCTTCTTCTCTCTAAAAAGAGCATGGCAGCAGGGCATAAGATTTGCAAAGTTGCATATGAACTCCTCTGAATACCAAAGTATTCTAAAGTCAAATGTGAGGCCATGTGTCCGACAGCCAAAGCTTGGTTGAAACTGGGTCCTGAAGCACGACAAATCTACTGGCTGAAAAAGAAAAAGAAAAGAAGGTGTGGTAATGGTCCAGTCAAAGTCCAGACCTCAACCTGATTGAAATGCTGTGACGGAACCTTAAGAGAGCTGCGCATCAATAAATGCCTGCAAACTTCAATGAACTGAAGCAACTTTGTAAAGTATAGTGGGCCAAAAGTCTTCCACAACTGATAAAAACAAACAGAAAATGATTACAACAAGCTATTTCTGCTAAAAGGGGTTCTACAAGCTGTTAAATCAATGAAATGGTGCGGCTGCTGTCCTTAAACTCTAATTTTCACATGACTGTATAAAAGCATTGGTTTATATATTGTCCAATACGCACCTATACTATATTTTGACTGTCTGCAGTACATGCAGCAGCTACTATAATTTAGTCAACAATTTTACGATTAAAATTAAGTGTGCATGCAATTGGATTCAACTCTATTTGGAGCTGAAATGATTAATAAATGAGCATAAAATTCATCTCCATAATGTCAAACACTAACTTCTCTAATGATCTAACTTTTTCCAACGATCTGCTATTTTTAATTGTCTTATAAGCTAGTAAATTAGACTTGTTTGAGTTCTGGGCTGCAGCTTGAATCAAACTGAGTGTCATGGAGTTGTACTGTGTAATACTCATCACATTAGTCCACATCCACACCCACTCAGTGTAGATGTTTCTTCATGCAGAGCTGTCACACAAACAACTGATAAATTACTAGTGACAGATCATCCAGTCATTTAAAAGACCTCTTGGTGTTGATTAAGTGCTGTGACAAACTCATTTAAGGCAAGACGTGACTGTGAATCCCCAAAACTGGCAGCAACAAGTACCAATGCTGACATTCAGGGTGTAACTCATATGGAAGTTTTTTGTAAGTCTATCCTACAAATGTAATACAGTATGCAGAAAAGATAAATATACAGAGTATAAAAACAACCTACCCCTACACAGGGATGTCATCATGAAGTCTTTTATCATTGAGAGATGAGCATGCTCTTCTATTCTCGCTCCTGTTTCTCTTGTGAGAAGATGTGAATGGATTCTTTAACTGTATCTCAAGCTTCCTCTAAGCCTTCGTGTTTCTCCATAGGCTAAGAGAGATCTCCTTTGGTCTTGCTCAGCATCTCAACTTCCACAGGGATCAAAGCCATCACGTTTGCGGCAGGCGCGAAGTTGAAATGAAAAAGAATAAAAGCAACAAAAAACACTCCTATAATTATTCAGAGCTGCGGAGGAGACCCCTGACAGACAGCAGCTCAGCGAGCGTTCGTGTCAGCGAACTTTAATCTAGAGAGATGCCCCCCAAAAATATCACGGAAAACGCAAGAAGGCCGTTTCATTTTCTCTGCAGCTATTTCAATATCTCTCAGAATCCGGCGAGGACGGGTGCATCACATTCACACACACAGTGGACGAGGAGGAGGTATAAAGAGAGGGGGAAAAGAACATGAAGGAAAAAAGAGGGCAGAGATATAGAGATTAAGTGAACGCTGATGTCATTCATTTGGGTGGGTGTTTTTCAGAGTGTGCATAGGCAGTGATCAGGGACGTGAAAGTGCTGTTTTGTCAGGCTAATCCTTCAGTAAGGGCCACTCTGGCTCGAGCACATTACCATCCAATGACACAATCCTGTTCGTCAGGATGGCCCACACCATTTTGATCAGTTTATAAAGCCTGTCATGACTGCTTAGCCATAAGACTTAGACATGAATTTCTATCAGAACAACAGCTCAAAAACTTTTCAATCAATGCTCCTATTTTAACCCTGCTTGCTGTTCAACACCATCTCCCCTCACAGTGCTCTACTGTCAACAGCTGCAATGACAGGCGAGCCAACTCGAGGGTTTCCAGTAACCTCTTTGGATAAGGTGAGGGATTTGAGCCAGTGGCTCTATGGGCCACAGAGGCTGGAATAATCATCACACTCCACACGGCGGTAATCATCTCATACGGAGACCTCCTGACCCCTTAATACTGGAGGCTAAGCTGTTTCACCCTGCCGTCACCTCTGCCCCTTTCCCACTATTGGATCTACAGCGGCTCAGCATGTGAGAGCGAGATGTGGAGAAGCCTAAGCATTTCAGTTAAAGCTATAGGAGCTCACGATTACAAGGGCAGGAAGTTAAAACCACGGTTGCGTTTTCCCGTGACGCATCAAGACGTTTCTAAATTGCTTAATCCTTTTGAGCCGGAGGCTTTTGTTTTACTATCAGGCTGATTCCCACAATGTGCGGTGTTAATCATTTGGATATTATCTTAAATTTTAGCTGATTTGTGTGCGCCATTTTCCTGGATGTAGCTCCTGGATGGATCCTATACTCAAAGCTGAATAAACACATGTATAAAGTGAAAGCATTAAAAACCTTACACCTGGCGCTTGAGTCTGATCTCAGTCTGAACTCGTCACATGCTTATAATTTTCAGAACTTGTGGAATCACATTTTAACATACTGGACGGCCTTAGCATAATTCTTTATTGTCACGGCAGGCATAATGTAATCCAAACTTTGATATTTCCCCAAAAACCCAGAGAAATCCAAAGAAAAGACAGAAAAAGCTTCCACCTACGACACAAACCACAGCCTGTTTGCTGACAGCACTATGATTTACACCACTGCCAGCACTCTTGCATTCTTATGAAGACTTATGTTGTCCAACACATCGCAACACTCCTGCAAACTTGTGAAAATCTGTGTCGGCATCACTGTTGGCTGTGACAAAACAGTGGTATTTGTTGCCCTAGGAATGATAACAGGCTGGTTTGTGTCCATGTTGTGAAGCTCACTAAGTATGTGCAATACTGGCTCTCCCTCTGGTAGACCATGAGGATTAATGGCAAGCCACTGTTATGCTGTCACAAAAATAAAACTTTTCTATGTGCTTGGAAGTTTCTTCAAATATGAAACCTTCATGAACCTTCACGAACTTCATAAAACATTGAAAATTGAACTAGCTAGCAGATTAATAATAAACAAATTCCTCTAGTTGCTTCAGCTTGTAGAAAAACATTCAATTTTGCTATTTTAGAAAACTGTAGTGAAGAAGAAAACATTTATAAGAGCTGGAATTGAGTGGACACATTAGTCTGTGCCGAGTACAGCAGTATGTGTGTGATGTTTTTGTACTGTCATTTATGCTGAGTTATAGGTACAAATTACAGTTAAATTAAATGTTAAAAGTGACTCAAGCTTATGATACATAATTCTACCCAGCAGCAAAAGTGAGTGAAAACACCCAAATTCTGATAATTTTTCCCCTGCATTGCAATTACTCTGTGACAGTGAAGAGCACCTCACACTGTGAAAAATATTTTCTGCAGAAACCTTCCAGGGCTGGAATTATTGTTTGTGTGATCTGTGCTAACACACTGAAGATTTTTCGAAAAGAAGCTCTAATAACAGCACTTGTGATAAATTACAAGCGCCATCATGGGGAATAATGCTGACCTTCTCAAAAACAAGCACTGACATTTCTGTCAGTGGTGCATTTAAGTCATCAGGTGTGTTTTTATTTATGCCTCAACTAAAATCTACTCCGAAGTTGTTCACAGAATTGTTAAAACATCCGAGCTAATACAAATCCATGAATAATGAATAGTGGTTTTTTAAAAAGTGACAGAAAATTATTCATGAATTCTATCTTCCTTCCTGTTACTGGCTCGAGGCAAAAAAAATAAAAACAGTTTTAAAAAAATGTGTTGGCAGAAGCTTCTAGAATAATGCGCTATACTTGGTATAAATAATGGTTTGTGGAAGATGTTTCTATAAATAATAATGAAGGTTGTATTTAGATAATCTTGATCCTCTGAAGGTGGACTGAAGGATAAAGAGAAGCTGTTGGCGCCAGTAAACATATCAGAGGTTTGTCAGGACAGCAACTCGGAAAAAGCCCATGAAAACTTTACATTCCTGCACTTCAGTTTTTCAAATGCATTTGACAGGGTAGCTGTTTCCCTCCCACTCCTGTTTCAGACTTTTATTGATGTGATGGTTTTCAAGCACTTGGTTAATATTAAACTCCTTGTGGGATATTTGCTACAAAAACATTTTATAACAGCACTTAAATGTTGGCTTGAACTCTAATAAGGCACCAATCTTCTGACTTTACTCATATCTAACAAACAAATCGCCTTATTTATTATCTATTTATAGGAATAAACTAAAATATGTCAGACAATTTGATTAAAGAAGACCTTTTAGCTCAAATCTAACATAAAGAAATTTTGGCTCACAGGCGGTAAAAAAGGTGGCTTTCGGGCCTGCATAGTGAAGTTAAACCTGCATCCTTTTTAATGGCCACCAGGGGAATACACCTGTGGTTGGAGCTGTTGGTGTTGGTTGGTTTGAAATCAATATTGATTTCAAACCAACCAACTATTGAGCCCCCACTGCTCAATAGTGGGGGCTCCCGGACGAGCCCCCACTATTGAGCCATCGGACTTGACCTCTGTAAACACTTCACTGATGAGTTTCTGATTTTGGGTCATGATGAATAAAACAATGCATTTTTAAAATTTTAGTCAATTGAAATGTTAGGCCTAGTGTCATATTCACATCCTTACTGGTTGGACACAGCTGGTAATCATGGAAATCTGCAAGAACCCTAACCCATCGCATGGAGATTTTTGCTGCTATACATTCTTGTAGACTGATTTCACCTAGCGACAACCAGTCGCAATCCTTGTGTAGGCCCGTGTGACCTTAGAAGGCCTTAGAAAGGAGGATTATCCAAGATGCCAGTGAGCATGCAACCTCACAGTCAGATTCAGCCTTCTGTTAGCAAGGTGAAAGCAAAAATAATATATCATATCCTAGTCTGAATCACCACCAAAAGTAACGACTTTCTTTTGGCTTTGCATTGTCCAGCATCTTTTGTGCTAATCCTTTGAAAAGCACTGCTACAAACCCAGTTGCAGTCAAACATACTGTGACCTTCTTTGCAATAACAGCGTAGATTCTCTTACTTAAAATCACATCAAACAACAGAGTACTTTTTGTGTTCTGTCCTCTCAGTGAATTCATGAGCACACCCTCTTCCATTCACTTATTTTTACTTACTTTTCTGGTCTCTCTTACACTGTCACTGTATTTCATTCCCTCTTTGACACAAGTGTCCATTAACACAGGATCCAATTACTTGGACTGCTCCGAAGACCCTCCCACCCGCCATCCATCTGCGAATACTCAGCCAATGTACAACTCTCCATGCGTCAGATCAAATTCCACCTCCACAAATAATCCCTCACTAGAATGCTGCTGCCAGCGTCACACAAACTTTAATTGGATCCTTTTAATAGTCCTCACTATGGCCACTTTCAGCCATGTAATTAGGTTTCTCATCCTATAGAGTTTAATGGTTGTGGGATGGGTGAGAGAGGGAGAGTGGATGAGGGAAAGAACGGAAGAGACAGAGAAAGAGAGGAAAAAAGGCCAGACTCTTCGTTTTACACTAGACTTAATCCAATTTCACCCACAGAGAAATCATCTCATGCCATATATACTTTTTCAATGGGGTTTTTATGGGCCACCATAAAAACAAAAGACTAGTGTTGAATATCCAGCCTCATTGATTTTTTTGGCTGTGAGCAAAGTGGCCTTCCTTTGCTCTCTTTTTGGCTCGCACCTTTCCAAACTGGCTTCCCTGGCTAATGCAACGCTCCCAAAACGGCATCACCAAAACTCCCCGAACGGGATGCAAATGATGGGATTTCTGCAATGATTAATTCCTTCCACTTGTGAGGCGATTAGAGGGAGTCAATCAAATGAATAATATATGTATAAGCGCTCTATCAAAAGGCAGTGGCACAGTCTCAGGGATGGATGGATGAATGGATGATGGGAGAACATAAGCAGCTTAATAACAATAAATACAAAGAGGCACTCCCCCAGGGACAGAAAAGGAACTGACAAAAGTAGAGAAAGTAAGAAGAAAAAAGAGATGGTGCTATATAAGCCACTGTGGATATACAATAGATGGATGGGTCATCCACCTGTCCAGGTGAAAAAGGACTTTCAATAACTCTAGGTGACTGTTTTGACAGTTCATACCTCAGAGGCAAAAAAGTGCATTTGTTTACACCCAAAAGTCGATTCCAAACTGTTTTCATCATGAAGACTGATCATTTTGCCCTTAAAAATATTCCCTGCTTAAAAAAAGCAGTGCAGTCCACTCAGACCACAGGGCAACACTTCTCCAAAGGAAGTCTGATCGTGCTCTCCGTCATTAGTACGTATCATCAATGTTCAGCTCATACTGGAGAGTTGGTGGTTTGCTTGTGGAATTTTCCCCTCCAAAATAAAATATCTTTTGAAATTTGGTAAGGGCTAAAATTTACTTTTTCAAACTTTGGGCATCTCGTCATAATTTTTCAACCTCTCAGCTAGTAGTTAGTGACTTTTCTATATGAGTTGGCATTTTTCTGAGTGCCTCATGCACCGATTGTGGCAATCAAAGGGTACCAGAAACCTGTGTGGCTGTGGCCTTAGTAAAATGCCATCATCATGAAGTGTGTTATGGATGATGTGTGTGTGAATGGGTGAAAAGGGCTTGTAGTAAAAAGCTATGTATTCTATTTTGTCCAAGTCACCTTTGTTGCCATTATACTTATTTACTGTATATAGTTGCAGGATGAATGATATGTAGTACATAGTCCAGCATAGTGCACATGCAATCAATACAACACTGACTGCTCACATAAAAGCTGCATGTATCATTACTAACAACAGTTATATGGTTGCCACTTTTAACCACACCAATCAAACTGCATTCTTCTTTTCACCAGTTTACAAAACAATCAGAGTTGGCCCCACTTCAGACTAAAGCACAAGTGACCAAGAGAAGAATCTGCACTTCAGTTGCTCAATTAAAACAATGACAGTTAAAGCTGAATAAAAGCAGGCTTTAAAATGGTCTTTAAATTATACACAATTGGCCGAGTAAGCTGGTTTGTTCAAGGTAATTTGACGTTAATCTCATCAATATAGTGGTTAATTCAGCATCCTGGGTATTTTTAAACTCTCAGATGACAATGCTTTGAATCACTGAGCTGCCTGATGACATGAGCACCTGCAGGTTGTAACCACAGATCATTTCCCCCTTAGAGGTAAATGTGGCATGATGCAATATAAGCTGAAACACTGGGATGATCAGATGATCAAACACTATTAAGAAAAATAAATATCTAGAAGCTATTTCAATAAGATTTTTTTCAGTTAAATATCATTTTTATTACAGTTGTAATGCCTTTCTCTTTCTTATATGAGTGTAAAGTGAAAATCTTTTGGCTTTCAACTGTAGATCGGACATAACGAGAGATGCTACGATGAAATGCTGAAAGAGGGTTGGGCATTTTCTTAACCAATAATCAAGAAGATCAAATGAAAGTAATTGTAAACAGAAAATATGAAGCAGAAAAACTTCAAAGCAGCATTTGGCTATAACTGAAGGAATGGGATGCCAGTGTCATGACTCAGGCAAAACATGCATCTCTCTAGAAGTAAGACTAGAAATTTTAATCACCTGTCTACTTCACCTAATAAATTGTAGGGGGAACAACAAATTTGGAAGAACACAAGAAAGATGAGAAGGCCCGAATAAAGAAAAAATGACATCATTACACCCTTTCTTGAACAACACAAAACATTGATATTCAACCCTCTACCACAACATTGAAATGCATTATAGGTTTATAATGTATACTATAAAACATGCAGCAGTGTAAAATAACCAGCAGGACCATCTGGCTGAGGCTTAATTAAATACACTTAATCACATTGGAACATATGCAACGCACTCACATGCCACAGCAGTTTAGCAGGGAGGGAAAGACAAAAATAAAATCCATTTTGATTAAGACTAAAGGACAATTTCTGAGTGGCTCAGAAAATCATTACAGCTACAATAGCGGAATATAACGAAACAATGGCGCTCAAAGTGATTCATTCATCACTCCTGGTATGTTAACCTTTCTCCCTCTTCCACCTGCTGAAAACCTCACAAATTAATCTGCCTCCTTGTGTTGGAGTTAATGACAGCTGAATGGAGAGCAGGCTGCACGCATGTCGAGCCTGTGAAACACCGGCTGTTGAATAGAATGGAGAACAATGAATGTACGGTATGCGCATATTCATAAATGTTTATAGTTAAAACTGTGGAATGTGGTGTCAAGGTTAAAATGTAATGTAATTATGAAAATGTAATCATGATTTAGAAATGAATGTACTTCAACGTGAAGCATGTGTCATGCATGCAGCAAGTAGCTTTGGAGGTCTCTTTGCCAGGCAACCATGAAAATGGACTTTTGATAAAGTGGCAACATATACCCAAACCTTTTCCTCCTGCCTTCTGTCTTCCCTTGTCTCTGTCTTCATATTTAGTTAATCTTAATATTTCAGTGTTTACTAGTTGCCTTTTATAGTTACAGTTTCATTTTAAGGATAGCTTCTTGTCGGTCGGTGTGTTTTTGCTCAGTTTCTTTCATTGTGATCTGCCTCACCCTTATTGGTTTCATTTGTGTGCAAATGTTCCAACCTGTGATTCATTAATGCCCCACGCCAGTCTGTGACCACTTAACAACCAGTGGTTGCTAGGGAAGAATGTGTTTTCCCTGATCAGCTGGCAAATGGTTGATGAAGATTACTGGCAGTTGCCACGTGAAATTAATCACAAAAAGGTGTACATTACAGCGTCAAACAACTACTTGTGGTTGTGTTGATTGCTAGCAGATTGCCAGAGTCATCTACAGATTTATGCAAGACGCTGACCTCTCCACGAGCACTCACCTTAACTACTTTCTAAATGGCAATGCAACTGTGCCAACACGTTTCAAAAGGCACAACCTCTGCATTCTCCAAGTTTTATTGCTGGACTAGTAGTTAGCAAGTTTTTGCAGACATATTCTCCTGTTTTAGCCACACTACAGGGGACCACATCAATCTATTAGCAACCAAAGCAAGCAGGATGCTGCACCAAAAACCTCCTTGCTGCGAGCAGATTTGCTGTAGCCTTTAGTTTTTATGGAAGATGCCAACTTCCATAAAAACTAAAGACTGTAAGTACATGCTTGGGAAGCGGTAGTAAACCTCTGAGTCAAGTAAAGTTTCAGTAGTGCTTGGTGGTTCATTATCAGTTGTTTTCAGAGATCTCATTGTACTACTACCAAACTTCTGCCAACCACCATTGCAAGCTGCTAGACACCAAAGCACTCACAACATTGTTTTTGGTGCAGAACTCTCTTTCTGACCAGTGTCACCCACCGACTGCCAGAAACCTCCAGCAACCACTATCAACCAGTCATGAAATAGAATTTTTTCCAACCAACTAGTATTTGCCAAGGGGTCGCCAACTGCTCTTTAGACCTGTGTGACTGTGGTCTTCCTATAGTATGTGTGTATTTCTTAGATCGCTTGTTTGGACCCTTTAGACCTTGTTCATCCAATAACTGCTTTCTTTTTGCTGCTTCTTTGGCCTGCATCTTGCTTTTGAGTCTGAACTTTCTGACCCTAACCATGTAGTTTTGCTGCTATTAAGTATAAAAGAAAAATCTGGTATCTTGTGTGAGTGGCAAAATGATTCATGCCACTCAATTATGCGCTCTTGAATCCTAATGTTGACTTGGTCTCCATTAAGAAGTGGAAACTCTTCACTTTATGGACACTAACACAGATGAGATTGATCTGAAGAAGGATTATAGTCATATAAACAGATAAGATAATAAGGTGAGGGAAGCACTTGAATCTTGTATCCAGAGACACTAATAAACTGGAAAATTATCCCATAAAACTGTGATAGTGAAGGAGAAGAAGAAGAAAAGTATGCATAATTATCCCTTATCTGCTTGCTTTTTCTGAGATTTAGGGATAGCATGCTGCTGGGCCTAAAGTTTCTTAGCTACTAGCAATCCTATATCCTGTTGTTGACTGTACGAGCAAGGGTCTTTTTAAGGGTTACGTTTTTAACAAAACACATTTTAGTTAAATGTTGGTTCGCATGTTAGCATGTTAGTTGTTTAAATTCAAAGTTCATGTGCATGAAAACATGGCCCACGTGTTTGTGTGTGTCTTCAGATAACTACGCACTGTGCAGCTTACTGTTCACCTATCTAGCCTGTCCCTGCATGGAGTCAATGGAAGGCCCTTATCACTGACTCTCAGAGCCCCCTCATCCCTTAACTAAAACCGCCTGCAGAGGCAAAAATAAATAAAATATGGGGGAAATGAATAAAGAGAAACCCTCTCAGAAAGTGATATTTTTTCCCTAGAGATGTGGCATGCATTTGTGTTTGTTTATGAGAGTGTCTGCCTAGACCTTAATGTCCTGGGTGGGTAGAAATGAAAGAGGGTTATAGAGAAACAGAAAGGCTGAAGAGAGGGAGGCAGTGGGAGTGAAATAATAAGTCTTGGTTTTTGATATAGAATGAAGTTATTACCAGCTGGTGATAGAAGGTACTTGGAAGCCAAGGAGGAGTTGGAACTTGAAAAGGCACAGAATAAAAGAGCCAAGTTCATATGATAGAAATGAGGGGAAGAAAATTGTGATAAACGTCTGTCATCGGGAAAATGAAAATCCACAGACCGTCTCCATGTAAGAATGGGCTTTGAACATTGTGAAGGGATGAAACTGCAGTTTGCTCATGTGTGAGCATCAGAGAGAAAGAGGGGTCAGCCAGGCATTTTCTATATTTCCAATAATCCCATGGGCTAGGTGGAACAGAGCTGAGAATCATGGGACGTGTTCTTCACAAGTCCCTAAAGACCAGGCGGCTCATTTCCCCCTCAGAGCTGGTTTGGATTATAGAAAAGGAAAAAGTAGAGAAGATTTCGTGGGCATAAAACATCCCTTAGTTTTGATGACTGGTCTCCGGGCTTAAAAATAGTAATAGAGTTTCAAGAGTATTAAAAAAAAAAGGAACGAACAGGAATCAAACATTTTCTTGTTCATTACATTCGGTGAAGGTGAAGCTGTAACACTGAGTTGAAGATTGAGTGAGTGATCATTTAAGCCACAGCAAAAGGGACTTTCTGTGCTGCACAGGTTAGGAGCTCCAATTTCTCCGATCACAAAATCCAAGCTAGCTTATTTCTTTCTGGCCTTGACCAATTGCAGAGTTTATAGAAACAACTACCCTCATTCTGACCAGCGGTAGTTAACAATATGACAAATTACTCCAAGAAAACAGGAAAAATCATGCAGTAAAATACTGTTTCCCATTGAAACACTATGTATTCTGGGCATATTTGCAAATCCCCCCAAAAGGAAAGATGTCCAGATCCCATACCAATACTATATATATTATCCTTTAGACAGCCTGCAACTACGTTATCTCCTGGCTGCAACTTTGTATTTAAGCTACTTTAACTGCTCTTCTAGTCAGCTGATAAGCTGCTCTGGAGACATCAGTAGGCACCTACTTTGGGACCATTTGTCACTTTTTTCTGACTTTTACTGACAGAAAAAAAATAATTAAGAAACCCATTGATTGTCTCATTGTATTACAACAGACCATAAAATCTCTATAAAAAGATGCTGGGATGTGTTAAAATGAACTAAAATGCTCTTCTCCCAGACAGTTCTTCAGTGATGGATGCAGGGAAGTGATGGAGAGGTGCAGGCAGGCCGTGAAAATATATCCTGCACCCCTGGCCCGATTATCCAGGGAATATAAACCAGGTTGGTGGGAGTCTGACAGCACATCATGATGGGAGGTTGTCTACTTGAGTGACAGATGGGAATAGCCCTAAAAAACTGATGGATAGGTGAGAAAAATAGCTGAACAGTCATCCCTAGAGACCATGCAGGCTGACAAGCACAGGGAAACTAGTTAAATACAACAGTTCAGTTCAAATGAAATGTATGCTTAAACCTCCTTCTGAGATACAGCTTTATTAATGATGTTCCGGTAAGATATAACTTGATAAGTGTTAGATCTGTTAACTGCAAATCTCCTTGTTCATCTAATAAGAAAAGGCCTTGAATCACAAATGATGTCAGTAATGGATGCACTTAATTAAAGTCTATTAATTCAGAGATTAATAAAAAACCTTTAATTAATGAAGCTAATAACAAGTGCAGCTTAATGAGAACAGTAAGGCAACAGAAGAACATAACTGGGGAATCTGGTTGCAGTCCATCATAATATGTGTCCATTGTTTTTACTTGTAGGTCACAAATTAAAGACTCTTGATCAATTGAAATTAGTGCAGCAGAAACAACAGTGACAGTATTTTGTGGTTCGTGTTGCTGCTCCACTGCTTGTTTGTGATGTAGGTAATGGGTTTCCAATTCTGGACTTGACCTGAGTAGGAATAGTTGGCATCATCTTTATCATCTTGGTGGCCCGACACTACTCTGACTTTCTGGAGTAAATCTAAGTTCTAAGTTCTTCTCATTGTTGGTAATGGCTCAGCCACACTAGAGTAAATAGAATGGAACCCCCTCCCAAGATTGTCATCGTAGGAACAATTGATGGTTGCCCTGCGACGTTTTTTGTATTCAGCAACCAACTGGTTGGTTATGCATGCAGCATCCTCAACCTCTTTTGAATGCAAGTTGACTGCATAGGTTGCCTGGTGAGAAGAAACCCTGCAAACACAGAGTGTGAACTTTCAACACTTTTCCGTGACCTTTCGTCAAAAAGGTCTAACATCTAAAAATGTATGTACTGTACAGTAAATGGTCTGTATTTGTATAGCGCTTTATTAGTCCCTAAGGACCCCATAGTGCTTTACACGTTCAGTCATTCACACACTGGTGATGGCAAGCTACATTGTAGCCACAGCCGCCCTGGGGCACACTGACAGAGGCGAGGCTGCCGGACACTGGCGCTCTGGCCCTCTGACCACCACCAGTAGGCAACGGGTGAAGTGTCTTGCCCAAGGACACAACGACCGAGACTGTCCAAGCCGGGGCTCGAACCGGCAACCTTCCGATTACAAGGCGAACTCCCAACTTCAAACCTTTTGTTTGCATGGGGCAACCAATCAGCAGAGAGATAGCTTGAAGGGTGGGCTACCCCAAGCTAGACAGGTACTTTAGGTTGCTCCTTTTTTCAGCACTTGGAGGACAGTAGATTGTGACAACCTGAGGCTGGGTTTGTGTCTCCTCCCAGAATTGAACTGGGAATATGTAACCCCAAAGTATTAACCATTACAACATGCCCCACAAAGTCCAACAAAACTGGAATTATTTTGAAGTGTAAATCTAATATTACTGGAGCTAGAAATGAGTTTAATAATAATCATAATGAATCCCTTTGAAAATATATAAATTATCTATATCATTCAATTCATTTCTTGTTGGTTTTTTTGGTGCTCATATAAATGAACAAAACTGAACAACATAAAGAAAATGAACAAACTATATAGAAGGACACGACATGCGTGATGAGCACTCAGATTAATGAAAACATGCATGAGGCCTATTTTGTGCTCACCCTGTTAGCATTTTGTGCCCTTGATGTTCTAAATCTTGGCCTTAATGTTGTTTTTTTTCTATGTCTCTCTTTTTATTTCCCCATGAGTGCCTCCCAGTCTCTTTGGTGCACTGATCTTTTTCCAACACAAAAAATACGACAAAAGGGCAAAATAACAGTGGAGACTAATTAGGACAAATTCTGGGATACACAAAGGCAGATGAAAGAGATTTAGGAAACAAGTGAGAGCTCGGGAAACGCTGAGGTGGGTATTAAATCTGAGCCAATCGAATTCATATAAATTGTCACTGCTCTGTCACTGCAATCAAGTGCACAGTGAATCTGAAATGTTGGCTTCAGGTTATTGCAAATTCAAACCAAACACAGAACACGAAGAACAACTGCAAAATGTAAAATAGCAGCAATATCGGTGGAGCCAAATAATGTAATATATTTTAGTGCAGCAGGTTTGCAGAATGTAGGCAAGGGTTAGGAATGGTTTTCAATCAATATGTGTTTTTTCCCCCCAATTAATTTATAATTTAGTTTATAAAATCACAAAAGCATGTCTAACAAGCTGTTTTAATTCATTTCACCCACAATCTAAGGCTCAGAATTACTCTGTATCATTAACACTGTATGCACATATACCAGCTACTTTAATAGATACACCTTAATAGTACCAGGCTGGTGTTGGTGCTGCAAACATTCCTTAGAAATTTCGGTCCATCCTGACATGATCGTGCGCTTCCATGATACACCATTCCTTCCCAAAGATGCTCTGTTGAATTGATATCTGGTGATTGTGAAGGCCATTTGAGTACAGCTAACTCTTTATAATGCATTCATAAAGAGAAAGACATGGTCTGGACAAAGAACTAGACAGCAGGATATATGGTTGTTGGTCTGAAATATTCAGACCAACAATTTTGATGCTCAGTTTGAACAGGTTATGTACATGCCTAAATGTATTGAGTCGCTGCCATGTGATTGGCTGATTAGATAACTGTATTACCGAACAGGTGGTGAGTGTAAGCGTTTATATAGGCTACCATATAAATGTATACAGACTGAACTATTTATATCAACAGTATGAGCATATTGTGTCTAGTACTCCCGCAGTTTTATTTTTGGGCCATTAGAAACTTAATCTGTCATGAAATCACTTGGTTCTGTCAGTGTTCAATGAGCCTGTCCTGCGGTCACATGGCCTGGCTTCTTACCAGCTAGACTACTGCAGAGCATTGAGAAATATCGAATTCTTCCAAGTGTTCAAGTTACATGTTCGTTTCCATCTTCATTTTTGTTGTTGTTGTTGTTTATTTATTAAAACCGCTGGAACCTCTGGTCTCAAAACACCTCCCTACAACTTTTATTGTTAAGAGGTAAAAAAAACGATGGATCACACACTGGGAAGTGTCGGGCATTTAATCACACTACTAAGACACAATTCTTCAGAAGTTTCTTCAAACTATTTAAATCCAGAGGTCCAGAAATGTATCAGTCTGTTTAATTTATAAACTTTTATACTGCATCTCACTGACCTTGCAAATCCATTATCAGCTGCTCATTCCTCCTAAAGTATTAAGGCTTGAAATTTAAAAGAGGAATATACTGAATAGAATTTTTTTATTATTGAATGATCCTTTGGTCTGTAAAATGTAGGCAAATACTGAAAAAAGCCCATCACTTCCAAGAGCCTGATTTTGGAACCGCGAGGAGAGGTTTTTCTCCAAGGCAGCAGTCCAAATGGTACTTAACTTACACAATCACATGTAAGCATCTGGAATAAACAAAACCTTGGGATTTATTCTTGATCGCAACCTGGGAAATAATTGATTAAAACTGTCTCTGACTCAGTTTTTGAACATCTTCCGTGAAGAATCAGCTACTGCATAATTAGAGTTGAGTATGTGGGTCATTATTGTGTTTGCCTAAGTAAACTGAAAAACCATCAAGCTTATCTCAGCTAGATGCATATTCCCCCCCCCACCCCCCCCCAACACCCCCTTCTCATTATTTTCCATTAATCTGCTCCAGACTTTGTATGAGACATTCTGTGTCAGGGAGAGGCTACTCAGAAACAACCTTGGAGACAGAGAGAGGGGGGAGGCAACAAGGAGGAGAACTGGTTTATTACCACTTCGCCTCTTTTTGATCTCTAATGGAGCAGGAGATGTTTATGAATTTGGCGAGGAAGAGGGGGGCAAGTGAACAAGACATACATAGACAGAGAAACCCCATCTGTTCCAAAAGTATCCCACATTTAAATCCAACCTAGTTTCATTAGTTAAAGCTTTCCTACCACAATGATCAAGTGCACTCCCTAACCCAACCGAATGATGCAGGCACCGCTGTGCTTTCACTATACCATGATGTCTGCACCTCGGAGAGCATCTGTCACAATTTTACATGCAGTGTCAGCGTGGGTTTGCTTCTCCGTGATTATTTCATATGCGTGTGTGTGGAAACAAATGTAAAGCGCGTCTGCTTTCATGTCCAAGCATGATACAAGCACTCTGACGTGCTGCGCAGCTTTTTCGAGAAAAGTAAAACAAGTCTTCACATCCTTCTGCTCCTGCTGTCGAGTGTGCCAGCATAGATGTTTGGATGCCTTTAGCTTTGGAAGAAAATGCTTAAACGTATGTTTGAGTTTTTGTGTACTTTTATGGGAGTGTTAATGAGATTTTTAGGGGGGAAAAACAGCATGCAGAGTATGCATTTGGGAACATCTTGGCAGGCATCTCAGCCGCATGATCACTGAGCCACAGTTGCAACTTAGAAATGTAATTGTTTAAATTTGGCAGTGCTGCACGTTATGTGCTCTTTTTGTCTTTTTATTTTAGCGATAATATATTTGATTGGGAGACAACAATGTTGATTATTGAGTATTAATTATGAACAAAATGGATGGAATACATTGTTCGATTTTTTTTTAATGCTGTTTCACCTAAGAGGTTTAGATGATTGGATAGGACATAAACTTACTTTACAAACTTTAAAAACTTAATTTAGTGTTTACCGTGGAAAACTTTAAGTAAAGCTGAGGCCTATGGAGATGTTATCTCATTACAGATATTAAGCAGGGAGAGAAATGCAGACGTTGACCTTCACTGGCTTTAAGAAAAAGTTAAAAGGAAACCAAAGTACTTGAAAGGGCAACATTAAGGTTTGCACTGAACGCAACAACAATCTATAACTCACAAATATCACCTTTGTGGTTATTGTAATCACCTCACTAATAAAAATACAATAATATTCTGTTCTTTGTAAAGATTGCTGAACACCGTAATGCCTTCAGAAAAAACACTATGCACGGATCTAAAAATAGAATATAGTATTTTTTATATATAAGAACATAATATTTTATAATATTAAACTCAGAGCTTTACACTGCAGAATAACAGATTTCAAGTAAATGTAGCAGCCAGCAGTTTACTGTAACTTATTAGGGACGTTTGTTCATTTATCATGTGACATTTGTTACGGTAAGCACTGATGTCGCCGATTATTGATACAGTAAATAATGTTTAGCCAAAGCCCAAAAACAAACCTTGATATTACGCCGTCGTCATGTCGTGCTAATCCATCTCTCTAACAGCCCCTGTGCCACTAAGTCCTTCATTTACTGGAGCAGTCACTGTCCGCTATGCTCCTGTCTCATTAAAGACATTGAAATATGGTGGCATTTCACATGCCGCCGTCACATAAAAAAAAATCCTCCACAGGTCGAGGGGGAGTGTACGAGTGAAGGTCAACTATGTCCATTTTCCATCCACGCATGCATATACTCACTAATGTGGCAAAGACTTTAGAAACACTGTTATAAGAAGTCCAAAGTTCACCTATTTAATCTTGGTTTGAAACTCACCAAAGATTTTCCAATGATCGTAATTTGATCACTCACACTCAAAACACTAGCCTTAAGAAAGTCAGCAGTTGGAACTAACAATCACTTTAATAAATCAGTGAATCTGCCCGATGCAATTATCTTAATAGTACTTTCAAACCTGGAGCTATCTGGTTTACCATCACATAGGAATGTTAGATTGGATCTGTAAAGTTTCAGGGAAAATTAAAGCAATTCTGAGAATAAGAATCAGTTTTTTCTTCCCCTACAATATCGAGACTAAACTTCAACAGTAGTACTGCACGTGATTTGGTGAGCTGATGATCACACCGGCTTGCCAAGGAATGTATGTTGAGTATTTTACGTGTGAAAGAGAAGATGGGAACTATGTTCTTCCCTTGCAGCATACCACCCTGCTGTGCTATATTAAATAGGAATCAAAGAGAAAGGTGGGCTTGAGCTTTGACGGTTGACAAAGCCATTGTTCATTATCTGCCTCTCTTTGATGAGTATCTGCTTTCAAAGAAGAGAGCAAATTATGCAATAGCACTCCAGAAGCCAAGGGGCCAGCATGGCATTTTCCAGAGTGCCTCTTTTCTGAGAAGAAGTAGCACACAGGTGAAGTCGGCATCAAGTGCAGGTGAATTTTTCCAAAGTCACTGGGCTGAGTGACCTCTGATCACGGCATCTGCACAGCTGCTATAGCATTAGGCGGAGAGCAAGGAGGGAGACAGGTAAAGTGCTTTGGCTATTTTGTGATCCGTCACAAACGACGGTACACTTTAAATGTCTTGATGGACCATCTTTGATGCTCCACTGAGTAGCGATTACAGAGCACTGTGTCCATTCAGCCCACATGGGTCAAACTATAGGGGGACAAAGAGAGATCTGTGGCAGTAGAACAGAGAGACAGAGAGAAATGCACCCTGGAGGCAAATAGACCCATATTAGCTAATTAGCTTCCGCCGGTGGGCTACAGGGGACAATGACATGTGAAGTTATTTTCTAAGGCGTGTTTTTTAACCTTATTATAGCCCGCTAGGTTGAAATTCAAAGTGCTCATTACCTCTGTGGGGGCTAAAAGTCTGAAATCTGACAGATGGATCGCCATTATCTGTTATTTGGCTTTGCCTGTCATTGAGGGGCAATTTTAGACAGTCACAGGTGTACGATAAACCCCAACCTGCTCCTGCTATGAATAAATATATAGAACATTATGCTGTTAATAGGGGTGCAACTTTTGTGTTCACTATAAGCCAAATACCATTGAATTACTTTTTAAAGCCAGCTCTAAATAAAAGCAGCAGTGCATTTGTTAAATTCTGGCCTGAAAACGCACAAATACGTGCACAGACACATACAGTGCGAAATAAGTATTGATGACTCATTCAATCAATTTTCAACGTAACACTGATTTTATTCATAAACCAGAAAGATATGGACAAGAAAAAAAAAAGATTATATCAAACTTCATTTTTGTTCATTCTTAACCTTCTAAGATATTCCAGTATCAAGGCTCATCATTAATGGAAAGGAAAGAAAATAATCCCACTTGCTTATGAAGCTCTATAAATTGCTATTTTGAGCTTGTGAACATTTTGGCAGCTAAATTAAACTCTCATCACATACGATGCATAAGACTTACACGGGTGTCAGGTGACTGAATTTAGCAGAAGTTAAGTAACAAATGTTTATGAGATCAGAGATGCCCAGTGGTCTCCTGAGAGGAGTTGATAAATAGATCTATCTATAAATAGATAAATAGGTTTTGAAAGAAAAGGGGAAGATATTAAAAGTCATTTTGTTTGTCACTGTCATTTCATAATCATCTGGTTTAGTGTCTTGACTCATACTTTACTTTTAACCATTGAGATTCTTGGTTAAACATGCATGAAAAATGAATTTATTTAACTTGAACTGCTATTTATATTGTCTGTGTATATTTAATATAATGTAGCTGCTCTTAAAAAAAATCTAACTGCTACTTGGGATTGGCAATTTGTGCAACAATAGGGTGGCTGTGGCTCTAGAGGAATATATGCTTGGGCACAATATTGAAGTGCAATAAATCAGAGTGTGAGTGTGTGAATAGACACCATTTAAATCACACAGGTCAGGAAACCCTGGAAACCACCAGTTGCTAGGGTAAAATGAGGATTCTTCTACTGGTTGGCTAGATGCCGATAACAGTCATTCAAACTGTGGTCATCAAGCCATGGATGACCTCGGCCAACTATTTGCCGAGGAGTAGCAAAGCTTGAAAAAGTGTGATACAAAAAAGGAAACTGAAAATTTGAAAACTTGGATGCGGCAATAAGGAACAAAACCCCACTAGGGTTTATATACCTGGTTTTAGAACTGAAGAAACTACTCAGATGACAGGTGAAACGTCTTCAAGAAGTCCAGTTGCTTTCTTTCAAAGCTCCTTAGACTAACATGACCTGGATGGCTGTTCAACGAAAACTCTCCCTTTCTGCTTTGCGTTGCAGTTTTCAGTTTTACTGCTCAGGGGTGAGCAACTGACTAGTTTTTGCAACAAGTCAGTGTGTTTCATGCAAATGTGTGACTGCAAAAAACTGCGACCAAAGCAATCACCAGAAGGTGACTGAAGATGCAACACCGTATGTCTCTTTGAAACAAATTCAGCAACTGCCAGCAACAACTTACCAGCCGGTTGGGGAATATACAGTTTACCAACTGATCTCTAGGCCTGTATAAATGAAGCCATATTTAATAAGTGGACTATTGTAGTGGCTTGATCAATACAATATTAGATCTGCTATATTGGTTAAAAAACAAGAATACATTTATTTTGAAAATCAACCACAATAACAGGAGCAGTTTTATCCCAAAGCAGCAAAAACTCACTCCAAAATCAGTCTCGATGTGGCACCGAATCTAATTTTAAAAATCAGATTACATATGTGAAACACAACACTTCATTTTGAACATCTATATTTGATCTGCAAACCTGACAAATACGGTTTCATCCACAGTTTATGACACAACACTACAGAGTGACAATATTAAACTTTCCATATATTTATTCATAACTGTCACTACACATATCTGTGGTAAAATATTCCAATATCAAGGCTCTTTTGGAAGATTACAATGGAGCTTTTGACTGCATTAAAGGAAGCTGCACAAATCCCAGCTTCTTTGCACTTCTACAATACCTGGTAATATGGTGACCTTGAAACCCACACTGACAGGTAAATTGAATTCACACCACATACAATGGATAAGGCTTCCTCAAGAGTCACCATGTGATCAAATTTAGCTGTGAAGTCACTGAAAAAACAAAAAAACAGGGCTGTGGAGATGAATCCGTTTTATTTCTAGCCTTATCTTCACAGCACATCGCATTATTCATGTCTTCATCTCTTTTTCATCATGTGCCATTCACAACGGCGCGTGATGAAAATGTCTCACCAAATAAAGATAACACTGGCTTCTCCTTGTGGGAAATTGCAAACGTCCAGGGTGTAAATATGCACAAATATAGTAGAAATATATTACCAGAGACAAATGATATGCCACATTAAGTTAAAAGCACAATTTGTGGAGATATTGGAAATCTAGTCATAATATATTCTGTATATAGTTCACTGTGCCACCACTCCCAGGCTTGCGGTGTGAATTAAATATAACTGTCATTGTGTTTCAAAGGCAGGATATTGTGTGGAAGGCTGTGAAAAAAATGTGATTATAATATAATTTGTGACATGAAGCTCAGTTTCTCTACGAAAAAAACAAAACACCCTGAAGGTTTATTTCTGCCGTGAAAAAGTGTCAGACTACAGAAGTGTTGCTTTCTCCAGGACAGAGACAGAGAGGTAGCGCCTTGTTGTAACTACTGCTTTATAATGCTGTAAATACGCTGCTATCTGGACAGCTGATGCTGAGAAGGAGCAAAAGATTACGTCCTAGATTTTGCTAAGCATGAATTATGCTGGAAGTAAGACATCAACAAAGCGCTCCCCAGCCTGGTTTAAACCTGCCTGCTTCTTCTTTGTTTGTCCCTTTTTCCCTTTCCTCTTTGTGTGTGTGTGTGTGTGTGTGTGTGTGTGTGTGCGTGTGTGTGTGTGAATGAGCTCAGGAAAAGTTAATGAAAGCGTGAAAAGCAAGGTTGACTGATGCTTGCAAGTCAGCGATAGAAGTAAAACATCTCTAGAGTGCGGCGGCGAGTCCTTCTGGGGATGCAAATGAAGGAGGAGAGGACCTTTTAAGTATGCACATGCGCATACACACACACACACACACACACACACTCTGTCAACAAGAGAGGCTAGAGTAATAGACCATGAAGCAGACAGAGCTGGAGAACAAGTGAGGCTTTGATGTGGAGTGATGGACAGGGCCAAGGCAAGACTACACTGGCATATTAGCAACAACTTTGAAAAGACAGGAAAAGGAAAGAAAACAGGAGGAAGAGACTGAGATGAAGAAAATAAATATCGACGAGGGAATTACAAAAAAGAGAGAAGGTCTTGGAGATAGATGCATAGCAGATGAGAAACACCAAAGATATGAGGATGACAGGGGAAAACACTGGTTGCAATAAGTATTTTCAGTTTTACTTGTGCTCTTTTTCAAGCAGTCGGCAGTTGAAGATTTCTGAATTCGAACACGGGACGTGAGTAGAAAGGAAAAGGAATCGAGTTGTGAACACGGTGTTAAAAAAAAGAGGAAGGAAAGAGAAACAGAAGACACCAGCTTCGAGAAAACAAACATATTTGTGAAAAGAATGCGGCTGCTGAGAAACTATTAGCTTTACATCTCAATCACACGGTTGCAAACATAGCACTCATACATAAACCATAGCCTGAGCCCTCAAATACATATTTCATGGGTCACATCTGCGCTTAAGTCAAGAACTACATAATTTGCCTACTTGGATCTCATGATTCACCGTCGGAAAAAACAGACAGTCATATTGAATTAATGAGAAAACCCAATGTAAGTGACTAAGCGGCAGGGGTTAAAAGGGGGCTGAACGTTTCCTGCTGGGGCTTGTCGACACAGTGTTCACACTGGCCGCCGAGAGCGCTGGATCCTCATCTGCTTTGACAGCGCTCATATAGAAGCCATTACACAAACATTTCCTATGGGGATGACCACACAGCGAGAGCCGTAGATCAATCTGAGCTTCCCACAATCCCTGCAGGAGATATGTCAGGGAGAAGAGGATGAAAAACGCATAGAGGGAAAGTTGAGAGAGGACAGCATCAACTGCAACTTTTGATGTAGACGAAACAAAAGAGTATGAAAATTTGAAGGGCGGCACACTGTTCACACTCATAATGGCATAGTTACCGTGTAATAAAGAAAAGATTCCTTCCTTTCAGGACTTTTAGTGATCATCGCCTCGCCGCAAAGAATGAAATGGTTTTTAAACAGTGAAGTAAATTAAAAGACAGGAATGGTTTTTAATATCCAGTCTCATTTTGGATCTAACATACCCAGATTTATCAAGCTCTGCAGCTACAGAATCCTCAATCTTTTATTCAGGCCCTGCATTAGTTAGTCTCTTTGGCATCTATCTCTGACACTGCGAAGACTGTTGTTACATATATAAACGAGTGATAACTCTGCTAGAAAACATGGCAGGCTGACTGAAATCCTTAAACCAATCAAATAACTGCAAAATGTCACATCTGTGGAAACAGTGGTGGAGAACCTTTCTCACTTTGAACGCAGCTAAAGTACGAATCCATCATATATAGATAAAAAGCTAATAAACTGACAACGGTACAGACTCTTAATATTCTGTATCCCAGACCTTTGCTTGCAGGTTAAGAGCAGTAGCAATAGCAGTTATTTAGCTGACAGATAAAAATAGTTTTTATTTTTTCTTATTCTGCAGCAGCAGCAGGAGCAGCAGCACAGCCCACCTGCTGAGTAAACTGAGTCAGGATGGGGTTAATGAAAATATAGCTATAAGTCCCACAATCCTTCAGGGTGATAGCATATCCTAGTTCTTAGATCAAAATTAAAGCATGTTTCTAATACTCACTAAAGCCTTGTCTGGTTCAGAATGGACGACTGGGAGTGACTACACACAGAGGCACCACCGCTCTATGTGCAGCATGGCCTGATTTAGATTTCTGCTGGGAAGCTTTGTGGAGCCTACGACACAACATTACCAGCATTTATGCTTGTGCACGGTGAATTATGTGTTAATTACTTTGTGGTTATATCCTGGTGTGGTATATGTGGAGCCAGCTGATAGGAGCAAATAAAATGGTGGGATGTTTTTTTCCCCACACTTTGCTGTGGTCAGTTTTTGTGGATTTGTCCCTCGAGTTTTTCCACTTCTTTGTACATCCCCTCACGTCCACTCCGATAGTTTTGCCAATCTCTTTCCACTATGATTATTTTTCGTTGTATTTAACGGTCAACTGTAAGTGGTGTTACTGCACAGGAGAAGTGTTTTAAAACCTGACCTCGTAGTGTTGAGTGGCACCAATCAACTGTAGAGTTTCAAACTTCCTCTGGCATTAACATCAGCAGTAAAACTGTGTGCTGGGAGCTTCATGGCAGTATGGTTTTTTTCATATAGTGTATTTTAAGATCCTAGTATGTAGGTAAAACATCCACAGGCAGACATCTACACTTCTTAATGATCAGACTGTTCAGAAAAGGATTATCCCTAAACTTCCATATATCCTTGCACATGCTAGTCGTATTCCCGATAGAGCATTTAGCCCATTGCACACCTACCCTTACATTTTGAAGCTACCTCATTGCACGGCAAATTGATTTTGGTAGTATTTCTTACTCCATTTAACCAGCACCAAGCTAATTAATTTCCTTTTGTGAAGCTTTAGCTGCTGGAGCAAGTGATTACATAAATAGCTAATATGAACATAATTAACTGTTCATAGTGATGCGGCTCTTGTCAATTTCACCTATAAATTCTAAATAATGTGAATTATCGAGGTACGGGTTGTCCTCTGTACCATCTTACAAGCTGAGTTACACACGTTCACTGTCATTAACAAAAGACTGGATGCTTTCCACGAGCACAAAGCTACCTGCCAAGAAGTACGAGAGAGACAGAATGAGTGCAAGTGGGGGATTTTTATTGTTGCTGTTTTGCAGCAATGAGGAGAACAGGGAAATACTGAGACAAAGGAAG
Source organism: Haplochromis burtoni (assembly GCF_018398535.1). Taxonomy (NCBI): domain Eukaryota; kingdom Metazoa; phylum Chordata; class Actinopteri; order Cichliformes; family Cichlidae; genus Haplochromis; species Haplochromis burtoni. The sequence goes on from NW_024582410.1 coordinate 1,098,429, forward strand.
TACGAAACTACTTGAATAATAGTAGTTTTACAAAGTAACACAGTAAAGTAACTTGGTGAAGAATAAGAGCTGCTTTGCGGAGTAACCAAGCAGTGGCCAATATTCGAAGACACTGTTATACAACTCTTTTGTAAAACTTTTGCCCAAATGGACCGTAAGCTTAATAGTGACTGATTTGATAAGGTAAAATTATCAGCCTTATGCACCTGCAGATATAACTTGATAATGATTATTAAAATCTCTGCACTACTGAGTTTTCTGCTGTGCTAAACCAAATGATTTTAAATATCCAACCAAACATTTCTGGACACACGCTCTTTTTATAAAAAATTAAAAGTATCTGTATTATTTTGATAATGTGCAAACGTATATAAATATAATAGAAGTGTTGAGGATTAAATGATAGAAATAGTAATTCGAAATTGGCTTGGCAAGGAAATAGAGTTCCACTGGTGCCATAAACTAGCTAACTGCTATGTCTGTTTATTTAAAGCAATGTGGACACAGTAATAGGGATATCCTCAGGGTCCAAGCCAGCATAAACTCTGTAGAAGGCTTGCATTTCCTTATGCTGACCATCCATCAAGTTGAAGTCCAGCCAAATTTACTGTGAAAAACTCAAGAGAACGATTGGCAGACTTACAATACAGCTCTTGAGAACAGCGCAGGGGGTAAGGTGGAGGATCAGAAGGTGAGAAAGCAAAAAATTATTTAATAAGCTCCCTACCCCAGGAAAAAAAAGGTAGAAAAAAAGTGGCAGAGAGCAACTTGTGAGAGTGCTGCAAAGCTGAATAGAGCCTGACAGGTCTAAATGAATGTTAGCCTTGGCCAGGTCTCAGAGCTGAAGGTCTACATCTCATCACCTGAATAATTCACCTGCTGGGATACTGATTCACCCCTTGGCCTCAGTATGATATAACCTGACTCTGTCACTAGGTCACTGCCACTGAAACAGTCTCATCATAATCGCTAGGAGTGAAGCTGTTGGTCAGAAAAGTAAAAGACCCCAGGAGAAGAAATATGACTATCCCATTACAAAGCCCAGACAGGACCGATATCCCGTGTTATGGATGGTTTCACCCCCGAGGCAGTAAATCTTTCTGCCAGGCTTGGTCCAAGCTGAAAGAACAACAAATTATTATGAAGAAAAGTCCTTGTTAAATGTACTATTTTTGACAACTAAGTGGTCAGTTTAGCTCTTTCCGTTCCTTGTTAGATGACATGATAAATATCACTACATACATTATGTAATTATTTATATGGTATATAAGCTTGATTGACAACAGTCTGCTCAAAGGACTTAGGTAAATGTTGAGCTATTATTAAAATCCTACATTAGCCAGTCCCTATCCACCTGATGTGTAATACAGTGTAGTGAAAGACTGGAAATGATCAATAGCACACGGTTATCTACGGGCGGCTCTAAAATAGTGGATTGCAGTGTGACAGTTTAGTCCAGATTCTGTGCTATACTGACACTAATCTGGGAACCCATGCTTACAATCTACAACAAAAATCAAACAAAAAGACATTTATCTTTGTGTTATTGCTATGTTTTAGAACAGGTTAACATTTGTCCAAGTCTATTTAAAAGCAATAATCAGACGCAAGTGCTAAAATGGAAATTAGATGGTTTCTTTACAGAGGTTTGTTCAGGTGTAGTGGGGAAAAATGACTTTTCTCAAAATAACTTCCCATCTGGTTTGCAGATATCATTGCTGCTTTCCAAGCTACAGTCAGTGTTACATATCAGCTTTGAAGACCAGACTGACTAATGGCCTGTACCAGTGCAAACCTCTTTTCTGGTGCTAAAGAAAAGTGAATGTGAATGCAAAAAAAGCATTTTTACTTGTGTGACAGTTATTGCCATTAACATTAATCTATTTGGTGAGAATTAATGCTTAATTTGCATAGGTGGATCCCTCAACGCAGTGGCTTTCCCAGAAGTCCTTATTTCTTAGCTAGTACCTGTAAGATAATCCAGAATGAATGGACACCTATGGAGATGTATCTGTAAATTGCTATATTTACACGGTGAACAAACGTGACAAAGTTTGTTGTTTTTAATAGAAGAAATCGAGACACAGATCCATCTCCTCTGCTTTGACACGACCACACTCTCCTGCTATAGTACAGCCACTAAGAGAAATTGTCCTCCTGCAATCACTCATCTAGAAAGGGATGTTTGACAAATGATGGTATAATGATATTCATGGGATTTGAACAGGGTCTCCAGATAGTCACTGGTAAAGTTAAAGTAAGGGGGGTATTATTCGTTTTGAAACTGTTTGGTCATAGTACAAGGAATTTAAATTCTGTGATGACAAGATAAAATTTTGTGAGGAGTCAGTGACCAAAGATATATATTGCAGTAAAACTACATGCCTTTAGAACTTGAAGTCAGGGGTTCTGTATTCAGTGAGGGTCCCTAGGCTAGACCTTCACATGCTAACCAAGCCTAGCTCGGATATGAGTGGGAGAGATAAAACTGAAGCCATACTGGTTCAGACGTCACCTTCCTGGCCAAACCGACTGGCCAGGAAGTGACATCACTGGAGTCATGACAGCAACTCCTTCACAAGAATCAATCCCAGCATCTTTGAAATCCACCAGTAAAACAAAAACGTACACAAAAACCAACAACATGGTCCAGCAACTACATGCAAATGTTCCTTGTGTTGTGTTTGTGTCACATACAAATGATGTCATGAGAGTTTCGGGCCATGTTTCTATAACAACCCCACCCACTTTGAGATGATACTCAACTGCATTAGAAAACGACTAAAACCTTGAGTCCAGCATACTGTATGTCTCTCAGCTGGCTTGAGCACACCTAAGTGTCCTACCAGAAGACCTGGAGGAGGTAACTGGGGCGAGGGTGATGCAGGCAATTCTGCTTGGACTGCTGACTCTGAGCACATCTTAAATTTTATCATTACAATGAACTAAAACGGAAAAGTGTTAATTATACGGTGAAATGAAAGCGGTTAATAGAGCCATGATATCAAGAAGCAAATCAGCAGAAGATTAAAATGTATTAATGAAAACAAAAAGAAGGAAATACTCCATCTTAGACTCGGGCGATGATCCAGGTGGGATAAAAGGCTTGAATGGTCTGCAGACGATTTTCAGATTTCGATGAGCTGTAGCAATCTTAAGTTTGCGAATGGCTGGGCTAGACCAAGACTGTTTGCTTAGTCAGCGCTGGCTCGATCAGCACAGAATATTAAACACTTCTGTGGCACCATTTACATTCATGAGACGGACAGAATACCAGAAACAATATAATGAACCACAACAGTGGACCTCAATCAGCCTCAGACCCAGCATTTAGGTTTAAAACATAATGGGCAACTCAGATAGAAAGGATATATTATGTTTGCTGAAAAAACAAAAACACGGGGTATAGACATGTATCCTGTTAAATAACAAAAGAAACAATCAGCTGTAGCTGATCAAACAGTCTTTCATAAACAAACTTTTTTTTTAATGTAGTCTCTGGTGACAGCTTCCTTCTCCATTAGCCCTTCACTTTTCTTTCCTTCAGAAGTTAAAATGGATGAAAGCCAAAAGTGCTTGTTAAACTAATACCACAATTACTCTTCAGCAGACAGTTTCTTTCTGCACAAGCAGTCGTTAAAAGCAACACGAGCTGGAACTGTTAGCTCGCGTGTTGCAGTTCACTTCCTCCCGACAGTGCTGATCAAACAAGCCATGTTTTCCTAAGAGTTACGTGACGGTCTGATAAACATGCTGCCTTATACTGTACACCATCAGGGCTTTAGATAAAAGAGATCTTAAATCTCTACACAAAGAGAAGACAGAATGACAGGCAAGGCCACACTGCTTTTGATTAAAGGGCAAGTTCACATGATTAGACAAGGCAGTGCCCACTTTTATCACACATATATTCAAGTAGAAGCAAAAAGATGACATGACACTGCCTATGCATGATAATAAAGCAAAATTAGGAAACTAAAAAAAACAAAAGTGTCACACCTTTTATAAAGAATTAAAAGGAAGAAAATAACTGAGGCAGTGGTGGAGATGAACACTCTTTTCAGTGCTCAGACTGACAGCCGAGTTTCTGCTGTCCTGAAAGATAAAAATCTGGCAACCAATTACAGCATACAAGAGGTGAATCTAAAATGGTTTGACTTAAAAGGAACATAATGGCACGCAGGCAAACAATATACAACAGAAGAAGGCTACAGAGCATTAGGGAAGGACTCAGAAACAGATGAGTGCATTATTAGTGAGTCCTCAGTATGAGCTAGTCTAGGAAAGTAGAAACTGCTGACAAGAATTTCTAAATCAGTCATTCTGCCAGTTTTATATAGATTCAAAAGTCAACATATTTTTTATTATCATTTTTCAGCAGAGGAATGCATGCCAAAATCTAAATGTAGTCATTTCTGCTACTCATAAAAAATAACAAAACAAACACATTTTATATGCTTCAGGAAAAAAGGGTTCAGAGATGTTCCGGGTGATTAGCGTCACCCTCGGTAGAGCCTTTGTGCTCCTGGCGATCTCGTAAAATTCCTGAAGTGCATTTTTTATATTTGCATCTGGAGAAATGTAACAGCAGTGGCAGATGCACTGATAAAATCATATAATAAAGCAGATGTGTTAACATTACTAAAGTCCACATTAGGTAACCACTGTCCTTCTAAAGTGACTGCATTTAAGCACCAAACACTGACGATACGAACAAAGAGTCTCCTACTCCCACTGGAGTCTTGTATGATGGATTGTGATGGAGTTCGGTGTCCAAAAAAGATGCGGGGACAATATTCTTAGGTTTACAAGCTGACCTAGCTTTACTTTAATCAATGTCCTCACAAATGATTTATTTAAAAAATGCCACGAGTCATTTAGACAGTCAGTCATTCAGCTTAAAAATGAGAAACCAAACACTGTTATATATATATATGACAAGAAAAGCATCATAACCTCTCAAACAATAAGCTCCAAAAATCTATTTCAATTTTAATCAGGATCAGTGTCCTGTTAAGAGTATTTACGAGAGGAGAACTTAGCCCAACATATCAAGGCTATCTTCCTCCTGAAACCTCGCCACCTCTTTCATGTTTTTATGATCCCACTCTTCTTGTGTTTCAGTGATCAGCTCACACACAAACTGTACTGAGCCTGGGCTGCAGTAAAGAGCGTGAGTCAGAGAACATTAGAGTGCAGCGGATTCAGTCTTGAGGAGACACAGCTGAGACCAATGCCAGTGCCGCATTCAGCAGAGGCGAGACTCGACATGGATTTCTCACAGAAGCACAAACTACTTGACATTTGACTTTTCTTCCTGCTGCCCCTGACGTGGGCAGAAAAGGAAAGCTAAGGGGAGTGTGTCAATTTTGTAGTGGCAGAGAGGAATGGGAGGCTGTCGCACAGGATGGAAAACCTCAGCTAAATGCTCTCATCCTGAGCGCAATCAGAGCGTAGCACAGGAGGTGGACGCTCAGGTAGCGTGTTGATGAAGGTTTCCTGTCATCATCGCTTGTGAAAGACTAATTTTATGGTAAATGGTCTGTATTTATATAGCGCTTTACTAGTCCCTAAGGACCCCAAAGCGCTTTACATATCCAGTCATCCACCCATTCACACAAAGGTGATGGCAAGCTACATTGTAGCCACAGCCACCCTGGGGCGCACTGACAGAGGCGAAGCTGCCGAACACTGGCGCCACCGGGCCCTCTGACCACCACCAGGAGGCAACGGGTGAAGTGTCTTGCCCAAGGACACAATGACCGAGACTGTCCGAGCCAGGGCTCGAACCGGCAACCTTCCGATTACAAGGCGAACTCCCAACTCTTGAGCTACGATCGCCCCTCAGGCGTCCGTATCAACAAACATTAAAGCAGAGCAAAAGCATGTTGTTTGGATGTTTTAATGGAAGGCTGATTGTCATAATAGCCGTAATAACCTTCCTCTCGCTTTTCCGTGCTCAGTCTCATTCCTTTACTCACTTTTTCATCTCTCTTCCTATTTTCTGGCGGTTTTCAATCCTCACTTCTGCCCTCTCCCTCTCCCTGCAGACAGAAATGCTTCTGGGGTCTACATCGATTGTAAGAACTTCACAAACCCTTTCATCACAAAAGCCCTGATTCAACAAAACCAGCTGCACTGCATCAAATGTGAGAAAACCAGCAGGTAAACAGCACAACAGTCATTAGACAGGTAATTAGAAACCAAGTAGAAAAGGCCTAGACAGGTGAAAATCATGAACAATGTGCTTCCAATGAGAGACATAAGATTGCAAACTGATGTTTTAAAACCCTCATGTTCTTTCTTAAGTTATTTTTCTGAAGTAGATACAAGTCTCTGGTCTGAATTCTGACCTTTAAAATCGACAATTTAAAGGCCGCGTTCAGCAGGGATGAGGTGACTGAGAAATTCAGGGCTAAAACCGATGCTGGGCTGATAGCTGATGTCAATACTGATGTCTTTTCTGTCTTCGTCCCTCTTCTGTGCCAGGCAAACAAAGAAATCTCTATTTTCAATATACAGCTAATCTAAAGTCTTTCCGTGCTTCATTACCCCAAATTCCTAAAAATTAATGGGATACAACAGGTGCAAAAATCATCCGCCGCCATTGCTCATTGTCTATTCGCCATCAACACGCTAAGTATCGTCAATACGTTCACTCTGTGTTAAAAGCATTTTCGGGTTATATCAATAACAGGCCTAATTATCATGGTACTGGTTGTGGACTCAGGAGCTTGACTGGTTGTGTTCTTGTTTATTATGAAAAATTCTTTGTTTGGCTTGCTGTTGTTCTACTTCTCATTATTGTACATGGTGATGGAGTAAAGGTCTATTGTTTCGGTCTCTGTTCGGTGTCTGTTGTATCTGCCCATTGAATTTAGCCATCAGCATTAAAGGCTCGTTTTTTTGTTCTAAACTTTGCCTTCTGTGTTCTACACCGTGGTTCCTCTTCACCCCCACAATCCACACAACCACCAGATTATGATACTAAAACATATTGCTGCGTCTATAAATAAAGGAGAGGCTGAAATGGAGGTGGGTTGCAAAGCAGCTTGCAGATGCAGCAGGAACTGTCAGCGGACTAAAGCAGCCTTAAAATCACATGATATAAGATTTGCTAATGGGACATTAACTGATGTGGGCTGGCACTGATTTCAGGTGGTTTCCTCCTTTTTTTTGTTTTAAAATAACCTTTATTTCTAACAATAGAACAACAACAGAACAAGACATTGGAGCAGAACAAGGATACACAACACATACAGGCACAAGCCAAAATTGGTTTAAGCAATAGGACAAAAAGATCAGGGGATCTGATGGGATTGGGATTCAGCTCCGCATTGTGCTCGATTACAGTTCAAAGAGGAACCCCACATATATGATGACCTCCCTTTCTCCACATCTGTTATTGGAAAAACACTAACTGATGCACAAAGTTATGAAAAAGGTTTAAAAGTGAGTTTTGTTTCCCAATAGTTAATCATATTTCAGGAGTCATGCCTTCTCTAAAACATGAAACACCTAAGTTGACCTTTTTGTTTAACCGTCACGTACATTGTTCTGTCTTTTTGACCCTGACAGTTACAGCAGTAATTGTGTGTTGCTTGACAAATGATTCAGTCAGTCTTTGCAGGTAATGCACTGGTGATATGACTTTAACTTCTGAAGTGATTCTGTGTGGTCTACTTGTTGCTGTGTCTATTGTTAAAGGCTATTTTTAGGTCAAAAGTTGATTTGATATAACACCTTGTGATAGGTCTAGCCTCCAGGGAGTCAAATCTTGAGTAAGTCAAGTCCAATTCTAGTCCAAATTTAACCTTTGGTGAATGTCAATCCTACCTCCTGCTTCTTTCCTCTGTGCACTGTGTGGTAAAGACATAAAATGTACCAAAAATTCTTTAAAAAGCTTCACAGGAGAAAGTGACAGAGTCTACAGAGACTCGTTTCTTTTGGAGAGAAATGTCTTCATCTAGTAGCCCGAGAGAAAATTTGTGCCCAGCTTTTTCTTCTGTGCAGCCGATTGATCCGAGACTGTCTGCTGGTGTTAATCAGCCACCTTTATCTGGGCCAATCAGTAGGCCAAGCTCGTTTATAGTATGGAACGTCTAGACATCGTTTCACACACTGTTCCTAGTTCCCTGGGCTCTCGCAATAAATAATGCAAGTCCACTATCCTCTACTTTTGGGCCACTCTTTCCTTTCATAGAGCACACGTTCCCACTGAAAGCAGCATTGGTTGGGTACATTGATGCTGGCTGTGTATTTGCATTTATGACACACTATGTTGAGGCAAAGGTTTGAACACAAAAAGCTTTCTGTGCTTTCATACCTATCCCAGATTATTACACTGTACCTGGGATGATCACCGATGCATGATAGCAATATTGTGGTAATATTGTGTGATGGATAAGAGTCCAAAGTGCCTGCAATGTTTTCTGTATATCATGACCAACATCCCCAAGCTGCCTCTGTAGATGGCAGAGTTCACATTTATCCGTCTACTGCAGGTAAAGGAGCCATAAAGAACATTTAAGGAGGAGCATTTAACTGTGGATCCCCCTGTAACCAGCATTGAAAATGTTTATATTTCTGGCCATCTTCACTTCTGTAAAAGCATCTGCCATTTCCTTCATCCTCATCTTCAATGGGCGTTCAGCCTTTTTCTTTCCCTCTGCTGCCAATTAACCTGTCTCTTATCTCACTTTATTTGCCACCAGGCTTTTCCCTTGTTGCTTTTCCAGCTCCATGCAACTCTCTCACATTGGTCCCTTAACTTTTCCAAAGAAACACACAAGTATAAATTTGGACACATACCTCAGCAGTAGAGTCATTCGCTGTTCGGGAGTGGTGAGTAGACTGATAAGTATTAGTGAGAGAACGCACAAGCCAATGATGTCACATCGAGACAAAGGATTTTGTCTACACAGACACATTTTTGAGATGACGTGATGTAAACACACTGTAATAATGAAATTACATACTCATTTAGACATACTGTGTACATTATTGTATATTCCCTTAAGAATCTAGGCTAACACAAACAACAGTACAAATCTACAGTATTTAGCCAGCACAGACATACACACATGGGAAATCTTGGATTCTCATTTAAAATCCAACACACTGTATAAGCTCAAATGGTAATCATCCAAACAATTTTTCATTTTGTCTAAAATATGCACGTTTCTACGGTATGGTAACACACACACACACACACACACACACACACACACACACACACACACACACGTGCACACAGATAGTGTTCATTCAACAGTAGACTGTTACAAACACAGTGTAGGACGGAGCACTATCGCAGATCCTTCATGCCGACAGCAGGTGACTGTACAATGCATACATGATAGTTACCTGCTAAAATACGCGTGTATATATTATCACTCCCACTGCAGTTTATGTAAATATGCAAAATTACCTGAATGTATTTAGAGAATATAGCAAGGATTTGTAAATAATAGTAATTATTTCAGTTTTTTTTGTTTTTTTAACTTGTCCACTTTTTTTCCAGTCAATTTTTTCAGGAGCTCTAATCAGAGGTTGGCACAATCAACAATCAACCACAATCAAACTGAGATGTATTTATCTTTCACAAGTGTGTCGCTTAAGTATTTTTTTGTTTGTTTTTTTGGCTAGACTTCTTTGCACTGGACTTTAAGGGACAGTTATTCCCTTTACACCCTCTCATTGCTCTGCAAAGGTTGCAGTTGGCAGGGTGGTCAAGTGATTGCAAAGAACGAGGGAAAGCAAGCGAGAGAAAGAGATGGTGAGTGGGCAAGGTCCAACTTCAGGCACTACCGGAGCGTGAGCCAGCAGCTCCAATTGATAGTGCCCGGGACCACCATGGTCTTCCACCACACTAAAGTCCGCTACAGGGATTTCCGAAGGGAACAATGCCCTTCACCTCAAAAGGGAGTCTGTGGCAGAGGTGACTTGAAATTCTGTGTCGTTTTCCATTTTCCTGTAGCCTGAGGATGGCTGAACAACTGCCACTCCTCTGCTCATCCTCTCTAGGTCTTGCATACTTTTTAGCATAAGCGGTCATACTTTAAGCTCAAAAAGTTAAAGCCAGGTCCCGCATTAATCTACTTTTTTTCTAGTGTTTCCAGCCACTCTTTAGGGAAATATCTAATTCTTTACCTGCTAAATGCTCCACTAAAACTTGTTTACTGTTAGCCACTGGGCTGCCAATGTACGAGGCTTTTCAATGAAAAGAGCAGTAAAGTCTGGGGCCGTAAAACCAAAACAATTAGCCGAAAGATGCGAAAATGTTATTTACAGCGGCGAGGAACTGCAGATAATGGGTGATAATTCATCACACTTAGCTACCACTTTGATGAGTGCTGCTTTAGGATCATTTTTAAGCCTGTCCTTGTACGTGTCTAATGCAACATTGTCTGCAAGATGTGTGTCATACAAAATGCATACAGAATTATACATTTTGTAGGAGACACAGTCTTCCTTATATGTTTTTATGCTCCCTTCTTAGGTTTTCCAAATCATATCAGAGATTTAAATTAGACCACTGATTGCCAATTTTACCTTCTGAGATGCTGAGATCGGTTACTATATGTCAACACCTCTGCAGAAATTACCATATCACTATACATCTACTGTCACCTGTACATATAATCCCATTAGAAATGATATTGTTTGTCATCAAAGAGATTAGAAGAAGGCCGCAATGCGATTCCATATTTATCCATGTTTTAAGCTGAATGAGCGATAGTAAACTACTCTATTCAGTGTGCTCATTTAATGTTCACACTTCGCAGCAGCAAAAGCTGGAGAAGAAACACTTAAATGCAGCTGTTTATGGTAGATATGTCGTCTCCTTTCTTGATTGCTTCACACTGATACGAATTCTCAATTTTTTGCTCGCTTACCCCACCCATTCACTGACAGCTACTTTGCATTACGTAGCATTATCTGCTTGTGGATTCTCATGAATACGCAAGTATTGTTCTCATCAAAGAATCAAACACACAAACAAATACCCCCAAGAACAGAAATAGATCCACTAAGGAGCTACAAAGACAAACAAACTGCACTCCTCTGTTTTGTCCGAGCGCAGCTGTAGTGCTCCTATACATCTCAAGCAGCAGCTTATTGGCTCTGAGCCTCAGCAGGGAATCGAGACACATTTGTGTCTCTGCTCTGTTCTTCGTCCCTTAATACAGACTGTATTGGTTTACGCACTACAGCTGACCTTGTGGGAGCCAACCTGGTCCTCAAACAAATGAGTCACTGCCCGAGTTTCAGTTGGGAGCTGCTATTAAATAGATCTGTTTACCAGATGCAGAGGGTCAGAGAGTCTGCTTATGTGTGTCTGTCTTTGTAGGACTGGAACACATGTTCATGTTGCACTTTGTTCTGAGTTTCCCTGATTACTGATGTTCCTCTCATTTCAGTGTGACTGTGAAAGATGGTTAGGTCAAGTCAGAATGAAAGCAGATGAAGAGGAGGCAGGAGAAAAAGATTTCAGCATAATGCTACTGTATTTATAGTCCTTGCAGTGGTGTCCCTTTACGTCGCCGTTCCAACCTTGGGAGTCACTGAAGCTCAACCTACCACCACCATAATTACCTGCTCCCACCAATGCTGCGTTTCTCTTTCCTCAAGTGGCTCTCTACCATAAGACAGCCATAAAATAAACTGCAGCAATGGTTCAACTCAAAAAGTCATTTAGCTCCTATGTGGCCCCATAAAAGGACCCAAAATGTAAAGAGAGTTCATGCGCAAGAAGAACACTTTTTTATTGCCATCTTCTAAAAAACAAAGCTCTATATGAATTTGTGTTATCGCTTCATAAAGTTGTTAAAAGGAATCCTGCCTATGAAGGCATACAAAGCTTATTATACTACAACTGAATCATGAAAAAATAATAATAATTAAAATGACATCAGTTGCTGGACCTTAACAAGCCAGGCATTAAACAAAACGCACATCAAGGCGATCGCACAACAAAACCTTGGCGTCTATGTGCTCCTTGCCAATCAAGACGGCGTGTGTTTGTTATACAGCCTGCTGAGCTGATTAAACAGTCAGACCGTCAGGTACCTTTGTGGTCAGGGTTGTAGTTTGCTTTCAGAGGAAGCAACTGCCTTAGAGGATGGTTTGCCTAGTAAGAGATCCTCCAAAATGTCCTGTATTTCATGTAATTTTCACTCACCATCTGAGGGGGTTCAGACCTGTGTAAGAAAATTGTAGGCACAGCATTTGGTTTTCAAATGTTGTACAAGCCATAAAAAAGACTCACACACAAAGGCAAGGTAAAATCTAAAATCCAAATGTTGAATCCACAAAGCAGGCAATGGCCATACATGAGGAAGCAGTCAGAAAGGCTAAAAAACCCAACGGAGGAGCAATAAAATTAAAAAGTCTACGAAATAATGAAGGTAAAAAACAAGGAACACAGCAGACAAAACATTAAGACTCAAGAAAACAAAAAGTGTGAGAATCTGTCTAGAAGATTGAGAATAACTAACAAGAAGTAACAGACTAAACACAGGTAACACTGATGAAGGTGGGGCAAACATATGAATATTGTTTAGATCAATAAAGTATCCACCTGTCTATAAAACGGGAAATTACCCAAGAAACCCGCATCACGACAATAACCAGCAGCATTTCTGAGCGCTTTCAGTCGACTAGATACTTCAAAGGGAAGTGCGAGGGAGGTGTGGGTCTTTGTTCACAAGCTTGTTTCTGTTCTTCTTGTTATCAACAGCCGCGCTGTGAAAACTAATATAACTTTCCTTGTATTCATTCAACTGGAAAAGGGTGGCATTTTCTTCTATACTGCTACAATAATGGCCAGTTTAAAAAAGCAACTTTGTAATGTTAACTCTGGAGTGCAACCACTTCTGATCACTGCCTTAGAGTGAAATGAAATGAACTGTTTCCATATGATTTCGGTATATTAAGGTATTTGGCATTTAGACCAATAACAAACAGGTATGCCACACAAATGAGGGTGGAGCAAACACCGTCAAGCACCATAGGAGAACAGGTCTGTATCAGGGTTTAAACAGTCCCGTTCCAGATACAGAACAACAGCACGATTTGGTAAGAATCAGGTTTGTGCCCACCAGGCTTATCACAAATTTATCACTAAAACAAATGCCTGCCGCTGCTGCTGGAAATGAGGTTGATGAGAGTGCAGAACAATAGGGCCTAACAAGCTTAGTACAAGCAAGAGGAACAGCAGTGTTGGTTGTTGTTCGTCATAAAATAGCTGCATTTCATTAGCCTTTGATTAAGTGTACCTGGTAATACAGGTGTTTATTACCGAGTTTCAACAAAGGATTCATAGCGTCAGTGGGACCTTAAACATGCCAGGCAGGGCTTGAATGATTAGTGAGTTAATCACATAGGCCAGCCAAAACTTTGGGTGCTGTTGTGATGTGCTGTTTTCATTATTTTCTGACATTTGAAAGAAATGTCAGAGAAAAACAACAGAGACATTATTGATGAAGGAAAACAATCCGCTCTACTGCCTGGTGAACTAGAGATTCATTTTCTTTAGACTCCTCCGAGTGAAATAGGTTCATTTGCAAAATACTAATCAAATCTGTACACAATCATCACTAGACTCTAAAATATCCCTCTTTGTGAAATATAGACCTCAACTGAAAAAAACAACAACAAAAATGGGGTGTATTATTTCCATTATTTATTTATTACATGCAGACAATCATTTGAGTCTTTGGCAGGTGGAAGATGAGCTCTTACGATTGACTATTAAGGGAAATATTTTGTATTCTGTTCATGATTTTCATTACTGACATTACTGACTCCTCATCCTCAGTTCTGATGTCATCACTCTGGTCCAGTTATCTTTTTGTTCTGATTAGTTTTCTGTTCTTTAAAAACTATTTTCTGTTATGAAACTCTGCCTTTCAAACCAGCAACACTGGTCCTCCCCTTCAGCTGTCCAACTCATCCTGGATGTTCAATCATTCCTGTGTCTTCCTACCATCTGCACTCCCACCGTCGAAATTCTCGGGGTTCTTTCCAATTTCCTATCTTTTTTTTCATTGCTTACATCAGCTCTCTACTATGTTGCCCCGTCGCACTAATTTGATGTGAATTTTTACCATTCACCAAACAAACTTTCTTCTACCTGTTCCTTCCTATAGGACAAAAACAATTTGTACCAATAGTTTTGACGGCTCATTCTCTCGACTTTTTAAAGTTATTTTTATGAGTTAGCTATGCAGCAATTCTCAAATTCTGGGAAATCATATCTCAAGAATTAAGCCGCACAAAATAAATTCAACAGGCTTCTTTTTTACAAAGAGCTGGTGCAATCAGCTCCATGAGAGCAAACAAAAACAGGATTTCCTCTGATTGCTGGATGTGGAAGACAGAAAAATCTGCAATAATAACTGGACCGCTCATATTTGCTCTCCCGTGTTTAATGTTTCCAATCTGTTTTGTTTTGTAGGACACATAAGCCAGAGCTAATATAAACAGTTTAAACAAGGGTTCTTTTTCAGATAAATATTGGAGTAGGCAGTACGAGCAGGAGAGCTGTGGATGGTGTTTGACAGACACATGACTGTTGGCAGAGCTGCTGTGGCTTGGCAGGAGAACAGGCGACATATCACCAGTCTGTATCAGGGTATGATGCTCTCACTGGCACAGATATACATTAGAAATTCAGGACAGGTTTGACCAACATGTCTGCATAACCTACATAAACTCAGACAGACACCGAACAGACAGGTCGGACGCCACTAGAGGTCTCTCTGCATGAACGAAGCGCTGCACTGTGGAGAGCTTATTTCGCTCAAGCAGACCCCAGGGAGTAGGAGACGATAGGAGTGGATAGAGGAGATGTGAGGACAGGGCCACTCTCTGCTGTCCTTGTTTCGCTGTCAGAGAGCTTCACTTCCAAACGTGAGCGGAGCCTCTAATGTTACCAAGACCAAGACTTCTTTAAAGGTTTCTGTGAGGTGCCGCAAAGTCAAACAGCTCTGTGAAGCGCAGCTGGAGGGGGTTTGCTGATTATTTCAGCCTCGTTTCCTGTTCAAAGCAGACCTTTCCACCACAAAAAAGAGAGGGTTCCTTTCCAGAAAAATATGTCCGCTGAATGCAAATGTCAAAATATTAGAAAGCGGATTCATGATGCAATATCGATCGCCCTGAAAAAAACCCAACACGCTCAACAGAGGTGATAGAAATAAAAAGAAGCAGAGAAAATGAAAATTTTATTGATTCTATAAGAATCTCTGTCTCAATTTAGCAGCGTCCAGGTTGAGTATTTAAAAAACAAAAAACAAAGACATATTTAACCATGCTGTTAGAAAAAAATCCAGAATTACTTTCTGTGCAAAGACCCCTGATTAAAAGAAAAAAAGGAGAGAAGTTGGTGTAATCTCGGACTCATGACCATGATACAGTGAAACATCTGTGCCAATAATTATGTCAAACAGTGAAGTGCCTCGTTTCATCTGCATTGTATTACATAATGGCAGAGCCAGGCGCTTATGCAATCACGTCTACTGTGGAGCTAGCCTGCTTTTTAATTGGAGACTGAATTATAGACTGTCCTAACCATAACCACGCTTGACTCTGCAAAGGAAAGAAGAGCAGGGCTGAATAATTTTCCATCAGATGGGGGAAATTTTAATGCAGGAATTATAGTGAATTTCTAAAATGTTGCCAGTAGGGAAACACTAGGCTGGGATTCAGAGGAAAAGCACCACATACAGTAATAGATGTTGTGAAAAGCTGCTGTTTCAATCTCAGAAGTGATCTCGAAATTCCAAACTTTCTTCCTCACCATGCTTGATGAGTTATTTAGTGAAGATCTGGTAAAAAAGGGGAAAAAAAGCTTGTTTTCTCCGAACAGATGTGCTCCACGCTACTTTGATGTTATCAGTCGAAAGGCTGACGAAAGCACTGGACATCAAGATATCAATTTGTTTTCCGGGATCTTCCACAACAAGAAAGCAGAGCTGCTGAATGCTGATGGTGAGGAGGGACTAAATCAATCATTACTTAGGGCCTGATGCTGCGTTTGTTGCACTGAATTTATACTTTTCTGTGGCTGCTTCTGTTCTTTTGATTCTAAATCCTGCTGCAATTATTTCCCACAAAATAAATTATTTTGTGTGTACATCCAATATTTAAAATAGAAATGTAACGCAAAGTTTGCTTCTCTATTAATAATCAGATCACTCACCAGTATGACTTTGATGAGCTGAAAACTCACCAGATGTCTTTTATTTACACAGCTGACAAGTTACGGCCTAGCTACCTGTACAAATCATCTTAATCCGCAAATATAAAACATGAATACATGATGCAAGAATCCGCCTCGGTATCAAAACAACCTGGCTGTGCTGCCGAAAAGGCTCTGAATGTTTGCACTGCACACTTTGGGCACATTGGTGGTGACTCAGTGGTGACTCTGAGGTAGTTCCAGTGCATCCATCAGATGCTTGCAGATGCTCGGTTTAGGATTTGCAGAGTTTGAGAACCGGCTCTTGGGTTCGTGTTATGTGGAACGATGCATTCCCCCAATGCAGGAGATCAAGCAGTGCTATTTCTAATACAGCGTGTGGCTCTTTCACATATTAGTTTACATCTAAAAAATTAGGAATTCTTCAGTCAGTTTTCAGTGTTACAACATAAATTTTTCTATCGTTAAGGTATTTGCTACAGCACACGGCTGTAGTGCGGTGCAGTTGTTATTCTATTAATCATTACACGTAGAATAAAAAAAACTATTACTTGTAAGGGTTTCTACACCTGTCACATCCACCTGTCTGCATCCATTTTTACTCTGTGTTTGAAGATGTGCCAAAATGTGTGTGTAACGTCTGAATGTGCCGCAAGCTCTTCAAGTGTTTAAATAATGAGAGAGAGAGAAAGAGAGTGAACGGCTCTCAGGGAGAGACAAACAGTGAAAGTATGTAAGTGTGTGTGTGTGTGTGTGTGTGTGTGTGTGTGTGTGTGTGTCTCTGTGTGTGTGGGTGAGTGAGAGAGCAAGTGTATGTCTGTGTGGTGGTTAATGATGAAGATATGCTGTTCTTCATAGCTCCTCTGAGTTGTTTCAACCTGCTGCTGTTTCTTTGATGATCCCCAAACGCACACACACGCATGTGCGAGCAAATATATACAACGCACGCATCCCCACCGTCTACCCAACCTCCTTCACGTCATCGGCGAGACCTTCTCTGAGCAGTAATCCTTACGGACCCTTCAGAGTCATCATCAGTCATCTAGGCATCTACATCTCTATGGCAATGACCTAAATTCTTCCAAGTGTGAGCAAATGTGTGCATGTGTGTTTGTTTTAACTTTATCGATGTTAATGCTGTGAATGTCTAACATGTAAAAAGCAAGCACGTGAAGCCACACAACTAAAACAGGAATAATATACTGCAGGCTGCTTGCCAGTGACTTTCAAATGACATGAGTTTCTGGCAGATCTGGAGGCTATATTGGCAGGATAATAGAAAGAAAGACTGCAATGTGGTGAGATTAAAGCCTAAAAATAAATTGTCTTCATGATTAAAAGAAATCAACCTTGACTGTTGGAAGGGGATGGGGAAGAATGTTTAAAAGCCATGACAGTACTGTAAAATAAATTCAATTTCAAACTGTTTCACAAATGTGCCTTGTAATGACACATCTCGCGATGATTATTTTATTTTAACTCAGCAACTGTAGGTCTGCTTAATGTGCTGCTCTCTTTGAAGAGAAGACATGCAGAGAGAGATGTGCAAAAAAGTGAGAAAAAAAAGCAAATCTTAGCGAGCCAGAACCAAAGATTTGTCAGACAAGTAACTAAAAGGTCACCAAGTTGGCGACCTTTAGCCATGTTGGCAGCTAAGCTTGTTTTAGAGTGTGCAGTCTAGAAGCTGTCATCACAAACAGAGAGTGCAAGCTGGCCAAAAAAATCAAGTTTCACCCAATTTAAATAAAGAAGAAACTCACAAAAAACTTTGGATTTTAATAAATTTATAAATGATTTATCGACTATAAAACCTGCAGTCAAAAGTCTGGAGTTGCATTCACTGAATCCACTGTGCAATGATTTTATTTTTTTTTCTACCAGTCTCATGATTTAAAGGCTCGACTACCAGAGTTTCAGCCAAAAATGTTGTTAAGCCCGGTGGCTGTGACAGGACGGGAGAATGAGTGGTGGAGGTGGAATATTGCACATGATTAATGTTACTATTATGCTAATTGTGTGGCACAAATGGAAAAGGTGCACAGGTAGCCTAAAGGTAGCTGATCTCGCCACTTCTATGGAAACGAAGCAGGTGTGTCAGAAAAAAAGAAAAAACCCCACACAGATACTTGACAGAGAACATCAGATCACAGTTCCTCTTAAATATACAATGAATGAACATTATTGGTCAGATATTAGCTAAAAAAGTAAAAGCTTTTTTTCTTTATTAATTAAAAAAGCACTCTCTTAGATTTTTTAAGCTGTTTTATATGTAAAAGAAAAAAAGATACCTTAATTGTATTCTACAGAGGCAGGCCATTTTGGGCTCGTAATATACTGATTGTAATGATGCCAGAAACTTGGAAGTTAGAACCAATACCAGTAGAATTAGATGATTATCACATGTCTTGAAATATGTCTGTCTTATCTTTTGTTGAAAAAACACTGACTAAATTTTTGGGATGGGAATTGCTAAGAATTTAGCAATTCCCATCCCATTTAGGTATGCCATTAGCTACATTAGCTTAAGCATATAACTTGTTGTAAATACTTTAGCCTTGTTGTAAATACTTTAGCCTATAAAAACATAGCTGCCTAGCCCCCGTAAATCTTTCTATATCCGCCACTAACCACGAAAAGCACCCTGACTTTTTTTTTTTTTTTTGCAGTTTGATTTTTGTCAATGAGTTATCACCTCTTGCCTCTGCCTTGAACCTTGTAAATAAGTCAAGACTGAGCTACCGCAGCAGCTGTGTCTGTCACCATCTGTAGTTTTTCCTGTGGACATCTTCTTCCTCCCTATCATGTTTGAATAGCCTAAAACATTTATAGATGTTCCTGGAAGAACTGCAGTCTTGGTACCAATGCTGTGAATGATACTTACAAGTACAGCGGCATTTACAAGATTTTGGTGTCAAACGGTATTTTAAGCATCTGGTCACAGCCTACATTGATGAATAATTAATTGTGGAAATATCTAGCTTTTGCATAAAGCAATTGTTCTTCCATTACGGCATAAATAAGATGATTTCTTAACTCAAGTACAACCCTAGTAGTTCATTCGGTTTTAGATAAACTAACTGATATCAGTTTATTACAGAGGGAAGCATGTGGATTTTTAAATTCAATGTTATACTTTTATAACTAATGGATTTCCTGTGAATGAGTATAACTAATAAGCAGAGTGATAAAAATCTGAATTCACATTGCATAAATCTACTAATAACACAATCTTTCTCTGGTGTAAGAAAGAATTTGAATCTCTGACATAAAACCTTTTGTATTGTTACTATAATTTGAGTGTTTTTTTCCCCATCTTGATGATACGAGGTGTCTTTGAAGAGTCTGAAAATAGCCTCAGAACACCCGTTAGTGACCTTCTAGTTTTCATAAAAACAGAAGCTAAGCTCTAGTTTGAATATTAATAGATGAAGGACACAAATTGGGGCTATTCTACTTTCAGCTTTGCTTGTGAATGGAAGCATATGTCATTGTTAGCATTTGAACTAGCTATTACTGCTCTTGTTTCTCCAGAGAGAAAACAGCAACAGTCCATTACTGTGAGCAGCACAGGTTCGTACTCTGTATGTATTGTGTGTACGCTCTTGTTTAGTTAACAATGCAGCTGCTGCTTTGAACCTGTGATCCCATTAAACAAAGACAAGAAACAACAGCATCTCTGACACCATAGCTAGATTATCCGTGCATGTTATTAATATTGATTGCAGCAACGCCTTTAAATATTATGCACATTTTAAGTGTGTCTTGGAGGGATATTTACAATTTCAATATGCATTCTTCAGCAGTGAAATACCACTTGCTGTCTAATTAGTTTTCCTCAGAAACATTTACAAAGGGCTCTGAAAGGTTGCGGGAAGCTTGATCTAAAAGCTCTCTGACACCAAGCAGACTGAGGACAATTTCACACTGTGCTCGGCTTTTATCAGTCTCAATAGAGAAAGGCGTGTGTAGGATAAATATTGTGTTCGAAGCCCACGCAGAGGTCAAAACTGTTCTGGAGTTCTGAGGTTAAAAAAACTGGGATAAAGAAACTACCAGTTACTCCTGTTTCAGTAACATTCATGTTTAGTTGATCAGTACAGGATGAACTAAAAGTAGCGATTTCAAAATTAAAAGCATCACAATTAAAAAGAAAATGTTAAAAATGAAGAAAACACCCCACCTAAAAGCAATAAATGTAGTGCATCTCTAAATATTGAGACTCAAAACGTGAACTAGTTCTTCCAAAATTAGCTCTTTTCTGAAGAGCTTATTTCTTTTGAAGTTTTTTTTCCCCTACATATGGCAGCAGTCTTCCAATTTATTTTTGAGTGAAGAGCGTCTGGTTTTTGATTGAAGCAACATCTCTGCTTTGGCACCTGAGACCCAACAGCAGAGTGTGCAATTACCTCTAAGGCTGGGGAGACATTATATGACATTAAGGCTGATTATATCCAAGATGAGACAGACCCGTTGGAGCTTTGTGAGCAGACACAGAGAATCATAGGAGTTGTGTGAAAGTTAAGGTCTTCAACTCTTGCTCTTACTCTTCAAGCCAACCAATACAGTTACTTGTGATTTAGTGGTACAAGAACAAAAACGGATCTTTTCCAACCTATGCAAATTGTAAGCTCAATCTCTTGTTCTTAGTTTAAAGGAGCGACACCTATTGTGGTTTTCTGCTGCTGAAGTACGTCTGATCATCTGCATACCTTGGTTTTAATGACTGGTTATTTGAGTTATGTCCCAAAAATGCTTCAGTGGGAAATCTATGTCATAACTTATGACATAATTGGAAACCCTTCTTATCCCAACCATGCAACTTTCCATGCTGTTCGGTCACTGTGGGCTGCGTCAACTCGCCATGGAGTTACATTTCTCGGGAGGTGCTGCCAGGTTATGTGGAAGATTACGGCGTAGAGTTAAGAGGGGTTTTCTATTACATCCTAAGTTAGGATGTGGCTTTTCAGTTGATACATAATTCAGGCATTACAGTTGCCTTACTATCTACATTGAATCAGTCTGGCCATTCTCCTCTGGCCTCTGGCATGAACAAGGCATTTTTACCCAGACACTAACTTGGTAACCATGTCAGAAGCATCTTCTAAATAATACATAATATAATAATCTGTTATAGGAAAGGTTGTCTGAAAAAGACTGACAGCGGGGAAGCTGCAAAGAAAACCAGATGAAAGCCAAAGCTGAAACCTGCATTAAAAAATAAAGTGTGTGTGTGTGTGTGTGTGTGTGTGTGTGTGTGTGTGTGTATATATATATATATGTATATATGTATGTATGTATGTACCCATATAGAGGTTTAAGCTCTTTAAGGGTGCGTTCATTACAAAGATACGTTCTTAAACAAAGGTCTGTTTTGTCACAGTATTTTCTGTAATTAAATTTCTACAGTTGAGTAATATGTATGTGTATATGTATGATATGTAAAAACACAACTATCTACAATAAATTGTTGAAAGGACAAAGTTTCTTTGAGGTGTCAATACTTTCTTTTTATACTAAACTCTCAAGAGAACAAATGTTTGCATTACAGCGGTCCCTCGTTTATCGCGGTAGTTACATTCTAAAAATATCCCACGATTGATGAAATCAGCCAACTTTATTTTTTACTATTATTATAGATGTTTCAAGGCTGTAACAAGCACGCAAAATTGAGCAATAAAAATCTGTGAAACAGTGAGGCAGCGAAAGGTTGATTTGATTTGAT
Source organism: Haplochromis burtoni (assembly GCF_018398535.1). Classification (NCBI taxonomy): domain Eukaryota; kingdom Metazoa; phylum Chordata; class Actinopteri; order Cichliformes; family Cichlidae; genus Haplochromis; species Haplochromis burtoni. The sequence continues at coordinate 1,120,355 of NW_024582410.1, forward strand.
TTGCATTCAAATATCTCAGTCAATACAGAATAAAGATTACCACAAAGCAAGAAAGCACAAGACAAGGCTAATCAAAAAGTATTGGCTGAAGCATATGCTTATTACGTCAACCCTTTGGTGAAGCGAGGGACCACTGTAAATCAGTCATGTAGCTGTTTTTTCCCAGTTATTTAATCATGTAATTTAGGTACTGTGAGCTGGAAGTTGTGGATGGGTGATTGTGTAAATTGCCTTGAAGCAGGTATCTTATCAAAGTAAATATGGTGATTTTATTTCCTGTCTGATGGAACTACATAATCTGTGATCAGTTTTCCAGTGGACAATCATCTTCCTTTTCTCTTCCAAAATCAATTACTGCTAACGCTAGCAATGTAGCCCTAGCCTTTTCCATCCTGCCTTTTCCATCCTGCATTCACTCTTCTAGCTTCTAGGCTACGTTCACACTGCAGGTCTTAATGCTCAATTCCGATTTTTTGATCAAATCCGATTTTTTTGTGTGCTCATTTACACCACAAATAAAATGTGACAGCAAACACGTTCTAGTGTGAACCCTCAAAGCGGCCCACATGCGCAAAAATTTTGCTTTAAGTTATAAAGTTATTTTGTTATTTTCATATGGCTTAGTAATGATCCTTATTGCTGTTTTAGAGGAGCGGTGCTTCAAAGGATAGTTGCAGATTTCTGTCAGAATCTGCAGATTATACAGTACAAATAAAATGTTCACATTTCTCCAACGTTGTCTTCCCAACAGTTTCACTGACATCTGCACTGGATGGCCAGGAAGTATTCACGATGTCTTCTCGGGCGCTTCTCTGGCGCTGATAATTGGCGTCTGTCTTGTTTCAGTGACGTAAAAGGCGGATTTAATGCAACATGACCATTCAAACAGCAGTCGCTTTCTAAAACATCAGATACGTACTGGATTCAGTACCACATACGAAAGTGACCTGGGTCGGATTTGAAAATATCGGATTTGTGTTGTTCACACTGTCATACCATGATCGGATATGGGTCGCATAGGGCCCGAAAAGTCAGATTTGATGCGCTTTCGCCTGCAGTGTGAACGTAGCCTTTGTCTCTTGTGCTGTAGTCAGTTGGATTCCAACTATACCGACTGGGACTGCGTCTGGCAATGGTGGTTTTTGTTCTGCTCTGGAGAACTACTGCAAGTTGAAAGGCCACTCCAGCCAGAACCAGCAGCATGTGGAGAACCTGTTCATTTATGAACAAGGACTACTGTTGCCAGCTGCAGTCTAAGACAGTGACATTGGACTTAATCATAAAGATGACACTCGAGCAGCAAACAGAATCTGACTCTGTGGGGAAAACAAAGTTTGGCTCCTATAGCTGTTTGGCCATTATTATTAATCACTACAAATGTACTTTATGCAGCCAAGAGTTTTAAATTGATTAAAGCAATTCTTTACACCAGAAAAGCTATTTGTCTTTGAAGACATTCCAGGAGTTAGATGTTAATGTATATAATCTAACACAAATAAATGGTGCTTTACAAGAACATTATCTTTATTATAAATAAACACACAGAAACATGTTTTTTTTTGGGTTTTTTTAAGGGATAGGGAGCATTTTTTGTAAAGGCAGAGGAAGTATTTGCATATTATATATTAAGCAGTAATATTTAGAACACACACCCACACACATATCAGTACAAGATTATTGTATTGATGTGCGTGTCCCAAATCTGACTTCTTATCAGCTGTGTGCGTCGCTTCACCACCCTAGAATGAAAATAAATGAAAAAGTCAAACAGCGCAGGTGCAATCTTGTGTGTTCTGTTCTCGTTCTTCACAATCGAACATAATAGCCCTCTGCCACCTGTGCTTGTTGCAAATCATCCCTTTTACACCATGTCTCCAAATAATAAGTGACCGATGTCTGGTGCTGAAAGTAGCTAAACAGGATCCTTTGCTCCATGCATGAGTTTATCGATCGCGCGTCCTTGAGAAAACACTTTAATTTTGCGCCAGGTGGTGCAGGCATGTAATGTGCTCTTTAATAATCTTTAGGGTGATGCTGATTACACAGGGAGAATGAGTTTATAGTCTGGCAAACCTCCGCAGACCAGCGCTGACATCACGTCTGTCTCCATGGCAATGTGGAAGAAACGTAGGCTGTTGGTATCTGGAAGCAACGCGAGTGAGGAGAGGAAGGGAGGCAGAGATAGAGGGAGACAGACAGAGAAAGAGAGTGTCGGAAATCCTCTAGGAGAGGCGTGAAGGAACATAGTGTCAGGAAGCTACCCGCTCTGAATACTAATATAGGAGGCTATAGATGGACAGGCGAGCACGTGCACACCCAAACTCACACACACACCAGTCAGTGACACGGTCTCTCTCAGTTTTGTCAACAGTCAGACAGTATCAAGTGAAAAATGGCCTTTGAGCACAAATGTCACCAAAGCCAACGGTGATATTAAAGCCTATTGGACTAAAGCTTCGGGCTGCTCTCTCCACAGAGAGCCGACAGCCAGCGAAGAAAGACAAAAGAAAATGGAAAAACAGATAAATATGAAAACCTGTTCTCACATCTGATAAAGTATTTCTTTCTGTCAGTTTCACACCTTGAAATAAAAAGACCTCTGAAAGGCTGTGACTATTTTGTTAGAGCCACGTAACTCTTCAAAGCCTTTTAAGTGTCCTAAATTTCACCACCCACTAGGTTAAAATCAATCATTAAGAAAATGTTTTCACATTGGAAAGTACGTTTTTGTGCCAGTGTAGCCGTAGCCTTTGCAGAGCCGTGTTTTGTCTTTCATAAATGCAGCAAGAAAATCTTGTCAATTCATCTTTGTGGAAAAGTTCAAGCTCAATCAATATAAGAGCCTCTTGTTTGAGTCTAGTCTAATAGTTTTGGAAACAATAACCCCGGCCCTGAGAAGTCCTCGTGATTCATGCTCTGTACTGCATGCAGGTTGGAGGTGAGTACATAAAGGACAGGAAATGCTGCAGATAGGCAGAAGTGTCCTGGAAAGCAGCAGCTGCTCTTATCTGCTTCCAGCATGCAGACACTTCAGAGTAAGGAACACGGGGTGATATGATTCTGATGTGATGCTATATTTTTAGTAACTGACAATATATTAATATCTCTAAGAGACAGATTTGTGTTATTGACGCAGCACAACCTTTATGTATGCTAAAAATATCAAAATCAAATGCATAACAATATAAATCTGACACTCATATTGGTTTCTTTCTCTTTTATTAATGTCAGCGACACCAGCCTTCTAAGTTTTATTAAATAATATTCACAATATTGATCCAGCCCTGAAATACAGGCTGTCTGACTCTGACATGTAGGAGGAAGTCCACAACATGTAACCTAGGGATGCACTGATCCAACACTTAGTCTTCGTTATCGAGGTCAGTCCATGTTGGCCATTTAAATTTATCTTGTCCAATTGTTACAACATCTGACATCAACAGCGTTGCACAAGTTGCAAGAAGGGCTAACAAATCCCTCTTGTGGTATTTTATATTAGCTCCATGGAGAAGTGTGCTTATTGGAGAAGTTTGCAGCTCGTTTTTCACGATGAATAGCTGATGAACTGTGAAATTTTGCTAATGTTAGCTTTAATTCACCTGTCTCTCTGCTCTTCTCCAGACACATGGACCATGTACAAAAAATTGGGCACAGTAAACCATAAAACAGTTGCAGAAGACTTCGGCACGACCAAACTTTTGCATCCGAAATTGTTCCTTTGAAACAAGCCAAGGACCAGGTCTGCAAGCGCTTGTGGTCAGCTGCGATCTTCAAACCAATCAACAAAATGGAGATAAAAAGCCAACAGACACAGTCTGCCATCGGTCTACTTTGGTTAGTGAATTAATGGAGTTAAATGGGGTTGTTTTTTGGGTTCAAAAAATGCACTGCAGATGAGTTAAACTGATTAAGCTACACCGACTCAGTGATCGCAGTCAGCCCGCATCAGACTGTAATAGTTTGTAGAGAGTCTCAATCAAAACAGGATTTTCCCCTGCTGGCCATTAGATTCAGTAGCATTGCAGTTCTAATTTGAGGTCATTGCAGTTCTGATTTAGGGTTTTTGAAAACTTTCCATTTCCTGAAATTTATATAATGCCTTTGGTTTGAATAATTAGGAGACAATATGTATAGCAAGAAAGAGAGGGGAAGTATGTTTAGCGCTGTAGTTATGTCAGCAATTAAGTAACAGTAACCTTTCTGAATTTATACAAAATAAGTGACAATTTGCAAAACTGCTTTGCTGAATTGGTATTCTCCTCCTATAGAGTAGCACCTATACCTCAGTACCTTGACAGGCAGACCTGCCATAGCTGGCAGGTTGTCAAGCCTTGGAGTTCTTTAAAAGATCGAGTGTAGGGCTGTTGTTAGAGAGACCTTCCTTTTTTTTTCCGAAAACCAAAGACTCAACTCAAAACTGGCAAAAATTAATTAAACAGTACACTTTCAAAGGCAATCTGTTAGGTCAGAGCTTATAGTAACCAAAACATAATGTGATGTGCTATTTTCTCCTGTGTAGAAGCTGGTAGAGTTTAGCAGTTCTCTGCTGCCTAAATCTTGACTCCGTCATGCTTGTCCAAGTATGCAAGCTCAGTGTCCAAACAGGTTTACATTAGACTCAAATCACAGTCTGACACTTTGGCAGGTGTAATAACACTCACTGACTGATCAGGACTTAGTAACTGTTCAATTATGCATAAGCTCATAAAACAACAACAAAAGGTCATTTGTTGCAGAGTAGGCTGAATTAAAATGTTGTTTTACTTCATGAAAGTAAGAAAAAGACATCAGTGGATCTCTATGTAGGTATTCAATTCTGATTAATCAACTGCAGGAAAACCACAATAATTACAGAGGGGACGTACAGAAGTGCTGAGATTCTTCTGCTGACTTTCCCTCTGGGCTTGTGCTGGGTCTTTCTAGGATGCTAAATGGATTTGGACTTGTTTTGGCAGCTGTTAATAAAATACAAACTTATGACAGATCGTTAGCCCAAGTAGAATTATGTTTGGACCTTGGATTCAACAGATACGTGAACACAACAACAGGCGTGACGCAGTCTGTGCAGCAAATAAAACAAATTAATAACCAAGAAATCTATTCAGGGTTGGCTTAAGCCTCTGTAGGAGTCGTGAGGAATCCCGAATAATTTTGTCTTCTCGTGTGTTTCTCAACAGCTTTGACCTATTTGTTTGGTAAAGTCACCCCTCTAAATATAGACATTGGTGGGATTGAGAAAGACAGGGGGGCGAGAAGAGGAGGAGGCAGAATTATCAAAGTACTTTATGGTTGAGCTCAGTGTGAATGAAATCTGTTTTCTCCCCGCAAAAAGAGAGGTGGGGAATAAGGAGACAAGGAGAACACGACAAAGGAATAAAGGCGCACAGCTTAATTAGCAAAGACACAGATCAAGCCGGGGAAGCAAAGCAAACAGAAAACGGTGGTCTGCGTGGTGTCACGTACTGTTTGACTGCAGCAAATTCCCCTTGCTTCTCTACTTTTTTTCTTTTTAAACATGTGGTCTTTCTTCTTTTTTTGCCTGAAAATACCAGCAGGCTGCTAACAAAATCAGAGGCACAGAACATTATGTTTCCATTTCTGATAGACAGCGTTGAATCCAGCAGATGGAGGCTGTATTGTACCTGTTTACCACACCAAACACTTCTGTTCAGTGCTTGGTTCATCAAAGTGTCCTCTGCAGGCTTGTTCACTTCGGGAAGCACTGAGCTATTGATTCTGCTGCTTTGTTAGCCTTTCTGTATAAAATAACACCTTCTTCTCTATAGAGTTGTTTGCACTTTAGGCAGCTTTATGCTTTTTTTTTTTCGCTGTGTGGGTGCACACATGGTATATGCATTTATCTAGATCACTGTTGAAGCAAGCTTGTGCAGATGTCTGCTTTTAGACTTCTTGTAAGACGTGCCTCTTCTATCAATGTTGCTTCCTTCCAGACACAATGCTTGTCCACCTAATCCAGTCCCAGTGCTCTAATTGGCTAACTGCAGCCATTTTCTCTGCTCTGGGGAGCGTGGAGATTAGGGGGAGTGTGTACTCGTTGCTGCCCGGCGCCTAAATGAGTCATGCTGTGGGTACAATGTCTCTCCGAGGGATAGATGGAGCACGCCCACACATACACACAGAGTAAGGACTCGCCACAAGATTACTGAGCTAGGCTCGCCAACACTCAAAACACACGTATAGATTATGATGTGTTATGTCTTTAACACAGAACCAGTAATAATTTGCATGTTTTACTGGCCAGATCAACGCTCTCACACCTGAGCTTACCTACTGATTCCTGCCGAGGTTTTCCCTGCTCTCATGTAAATATCAATAATGAATGTTGCCTGGGGCTAAACACTCGAGTTATGTTGTTCACAATACTCACAGTTCATGAATGCTACATGAAACACTACTATTGCACAGCTCTGTTGTCGGCTCAAGATGCGGCATTAAAGACCAACGAACACACCACTGCTCCAGCTTCATCTGCAATGTTTAAAACCAGTTATTTTAGCTTACGTTTCATTTATCAGAAGACACTGATTAATTAAAAAACTAAAGAAAGTACTGTAGTTACAATTAGTGAAGCACAGCTGTGATGTACCAGTGCCTATGCCAGTGTTATTGAACAAATTGGATACTGGCCAGATGTCTTTGATCCACATGGAAAACTGTCTCATGGTGCAAAAACCTGAAACTAATATTCATCTATGCTCCTTAGCAGGTGGTAAAGTAATGACAGTAGCTCAATTCAAGCACCACACAATTCATCAGAAACAATTTTGACAATCAATTCATGTTAATCAACTTATTCATTGAGGGAAAGCGTCAAACACTAGCTGGTTTCAGCCTTTCAACTGTTATGATTCAATGCTTTCTTTGCTTTCTTACTGGTACTCAGACTCAAAGTTTTCTGAATTGAATTTTCTTTGACAGGTACCCTCAACCTAAAGATTGCTGCAGGCTAAGCACACGCCTTCGTACTGGCAGCACTATCCAGAAGGACAACACAACTCACAAAGCATGATAAAGAGCTGACTTGGTCTCCAGATTCCCTTTGTTTATGATCCAATCAAGCAAGTCTAATTCACAAAGGCCATACCCCACAGCCAACAGGACCCAAAGGATCATGATGCCACACATCAGATTACAGATGGACACGGGACAGGTGCAATAGCCATGTCCATAAGAAAGTGGATCAAAATGCTAATAATCAAATCAATTACAACTAAATGCCTCCAATCTTCTTTTTACCAATGCATGCACAGTTTTCTGCCGTAACAGTCATTAAAAACCTTTTTAGACCTCTTTGCAATTTAAACACGCAACATTGTAAAATCAATAAAGGAATTAATAAAGAAACAGACCTATGATCTTATTAATGTCCATCTTTACATGCGTTTGTTAGTTATTAAGTCACTTTGTAATGACAAACCCTTCCTTATTTAAACTGAGGAATAAATTATTCCATATGTATATTATCCTCACTAATGATCCAAATCAGCAAATACTAAAAAGGGAGAGAAACAGCGGCTCTATTGAACAGGTTCTCTGTGTCCATCAATACCGTGAGTTTACTTTTAAGGGGAAAAGTGGAATAAATGCACACCTGGTTATCATGTCTCAAAATGAAAAAGCTGCTCAGTTGTTACAAATTCAGAATTTTCAATGCTGATACTACGCGTATTTGTTGAGGGATAGGTGCACATACTGTATACAGCTTTGTTCACAAACACAACAGCATTCAGACACGCACACCGAGATACCATTCAAATGTAATCTACTTAGTCTTTATGCTGCTCTTATCATTCATAAATATTGGAGTAGGCGGTGCTTTAGATGTTAGCTGAGAGTCACATGATTGTTGGGGCAGCTGCTGTGGCTTTGCAGGAGAACAGGGTTTATATAAAGACTTGATGTTCAACAGCATATACGCTATAAATGAAGCACAGACTTAACCAAAGAGTTCTCCAAAGCTCCCATAACTGCACCCAGACAGGGAAGACGCCACTAGAGGTCTCTCAGAGTGAGCGAGGCAAAGCACCATCGAGAGTTCATTTCTCTCAAGCAGACCCCGGGGAGAGGGAGTGGATAGAGGAGATGTGAGGACAGGGCCACTTTCTGCTGTCCTTGTTTCCCTGACAGAGAGCTTTGCTTCCAAACGTGAGCTGAGCATCTAATGCCCATCAGACCAAAAGACTTCCTTGAAGATTTCTGAAGCACTCGGAGGTGTCGCTAAGTCAAACGGCTCAATGAAGACAGCCATAAGGTTGCCAGTGATCGTTTAAGCTTTTTTCGAATTCAGAGGAAAAGACTTCATGGGTGCACAATCGCTGAAAATGTTTATTTCATTCACAACGGATCTCTTCTCAATTAGGAAAGCCTGTATTGTTGAGTAGTGGTGGAACTGTGAGAGAAATTGAATTTATCCGCTCTACTTTGAGGAGGAAAGGTTCTATTTGCATGTGTAAGTACTATCTACCAGGAGAGGTACTAGCTATAATCCCATTAATCAGCATAATTGGCTCATAATTGGCTCTCATCACGTCCCTACAGATGCCATCAGTCAAGCCTCAACATTACTGCCAGACATCTCAAGCACAGGCTCACTCTCCCTGCAGAGATGATACAGGTTTGGTCTTTGCTGTTACACTGGAGAAGCAGTGTGCGCAGACAACAAATAATGATCTTCAAGCCTCACTAAAAGTCACTCTTTTATCCAGTAAACAGCCATGTGTAAAAAAATACGCCGAGACTTGCTGCATAAAAAGCAAAAGCAGACATCTACCTTCAAATCCCCAAAAAATGAGATGCGGACTGGCAGCAGTGACAGAAATCAATCACTTTGCAGTACGAGCAGAGCCGATCACCTGTGCACATGTTCAGGTACATGTGAGCAGGTGGGTGTGTGACAAAAGACTAATGAAACCAGACGTGTGCATCTCACTCCTGTAACAGATGTGTGATGGCTCGGGGAAAAGGGCTTTCTGTTTCTGAGAACTAACGCAGCTGCTGAGGCAGAAATGCTGGCCACTTAAGAAAAGACACAGGATTTACAGTTTCACAACAAAACATCAGAATGCAGTTGTTTTGGAATTATAAAAAAAAGATTTTAAATCTGTTTTCAACATTTGTGGAATTGGAAAAGTTATAAATAACTAAAGCAACTACGTTTCATATCTGGAGTTAGGCTTTTTTTGTTCAGGAAAGACAAACCACAGTATTTTTTATGTTTGATGTTCCTGAAGTTTTTAAAGTCAAGTAAACTTAAAAAGGAAACCAACTACTGTGGCAAAAGCAATTAAACAAACCTAACTTTGTAAAGGTTGGTGAAATTCTAATTAAAAGTAAGCAGCACTTTTTGTGCGCTCCACACACATTTTTTTTAAATTCAATCAAGCTGTTACATCTCTAAAACAATAAGCAATATTAACCCAATTCTGGCAAAAAAAAAAAAAACCCACTGGCTGAAATAAAATTTAAAGTTATTCAGTACGAGTAAGTTAGATCTTTAAAAAAATAAATGCACAAATCTCTGTTTGTTAACTTGTAATCAGTTGAGAAACCATGAAGGTTCTTATCTATATCAGATATTATAACATTATCACGTTGCCTAGCAACCACTTACCAATGGGCTAAAATGTAACATTTATGCACCTTTGATGGCTTATAAAGGCACTGTATCATTTTGATTTCAACATTGATAACATCTCATTTACATGCACAAAATATTCATCATCCTTGACATATTATCATTAAATTGTCTACGAACCACCATTCATTAAAATGATCTATTTGTTGAACCTAAAAAACTTAGTGAGAATCTACTTCACAGCAAGTTCTGTGGATCTAAATTAAAGTTATTAGTTAACAGTTATTAGTTATCTGTAATTTACATCCACAAAACTTTCATTTTGCATCTAATCTGACATCATCATGTTGTCTAGCAACGACCTACCAGTGGGTTAAAAATGAACATCTGTAGCGTTTATGCTTAGAAAACTATCATATAAGTTTTATTTTATGTCAGCAACATCTGATGTTGAACCACAAAACATTATGCATATTTTATGATGTCATCACGATGCCTAGCAACCTCCTAACAACAGCCTAAAATCACTGGCATGTGCTAGTGAACTTAACATAAGGGGGCCAGGACATGAGCTCTACTAATTTGACAAGGCTTTGTTTTTTCACTTAAAATTGAACCAACTCAGAAAATGCGATTACAAAAAACCCTGTTTACTATTTTATGTTGGACAACAGGGACAGTAGCTAACATTCAAACAACTGGTGATTAGCTATATGTTTATGTGTGTGCACTTTAGGGTTGCAGCAAGCGTCACTGGCATACATTTTAAGATAGCTTGTTGGCCTGGTAAATATGTCAGAAGAGCAACATTTTGGTGTTATTTGGCAATTGTCTTTTAGAAGATGATTTTTTTCTCAGTGGAGTTCTCAAGGAGTTCTCTGTGGGAGATCAGAGGGTGATATAGTCGTCCAGTTATCTTACACTTAAACAATATTAACATCTATTCTCAGGAGATATTTTGGGATGTGTATGTGTTAGTAGCAATTCCCACAGCCCATATACTGCATGGCTGGAGAGACGCTGCTTTAAGTAAGATTTAATAACCCAGAACATCGACACGGGAGAAAAATCGCTAACAAATATAGCGACATAGCGATAACATTCTTAATGCTAAACCCTAACCCTGTTCCTGTCCACAAAAATATACACTGAACAGAAAACTTGGTTTAATTAAAATGCCAAGTTAAGCTGAATACATAAGTAGCTTAATACATGAAAGGTCAATTAAATATGTATCTGACAATACAGAAGACAAAGCTGTTTGCCAGGCAAAGTGCTGAAACTGCTGGCCCTGTACTCCAACCTCTTGGGTGTGGATGCGTCTAATGCACATTTTTGTGATTGTCTGTGAGTAAATGCATTGTATGTTTGTCTGGGGAGGCGCACTGCTCGTGTCAAACAAAAGAAAACGCACTTGCTCTTTGTTGATCAGTGTAGCAATCTAACCTTGAGCAACCAAAGCATCTTGCTGCGCACTGAAGCGCACTGCAAAACAAAGCAAACACAACTGAGAAACAGAGAGAGGTGGAGTAAGTAACGGAGGGAGGTAAAGGAGAAGTGAGCCAAAAAAAAGGCCATGCATATTTTTGTTTTTCCTTCAGTGAACTGATCGGCAGAAAAGAAACTAAAAGCCTGTGGTGACAGAGCGCAGTTTATCTGAACAACCAGGTAAAAAGATTCTCTGGAGTGAGAAGGAATCAAGTAAGCGCTGCCTTGCATTTTGCCGAATTGGATGAGAATATGAAAATTCAACAGCTGACTGTTTCTTCTCTTTAATATTGTACAATAAAACGATTCTGGGGCATGGCAGGATTCCAGTGAAACAGTGTGAGGGAGAGAAAAAAAAACAAGATAAACAAAAGAGAGATAATTTGTCTTACCCTGTAAGATAAATTGATCCCCCAGCTTTTGATGCTCATTTAGTATTCAGTGTTCAACTCACTAGTAGCACACTGAGCTCTTGATCGGATTTGCTGGCGTACTGGGGATAACTGGTTAAGAAGTATTTTCCAAGAATCAGTTTTGCACAATAAATTTGATGAACTTTTATTAGTATGAAAATACAATTTCTGACAGAAATGAAACACTATTTAAACTGAAATTAACCCCACATCTTTACTGAGGAGTACAAAGGAAGCTGTAAGCTTTTGAGGAATAGTGTTTTTATTTATATTGCAATATTTATGTCAGTATTCATTGATGTGAAAAAAAAATATTGTAATCAGATTATTTACCATATCATTGAGCTCCATATACTAATACTGTGTATATGTTTTTCAAAATGAAGCAGCTTTTACTTTGAAGGCCAATAGTGTTTGATTCTGGTTTGGCACTAGTTAGCAAATATTCACAATCTGGTTCTATAAACCAAAGCAAGATCAAGGAGGTGTTTGGTGCAGTATCCTATTCCATTCAGTGACAGCAAGCAACCACTCCCCAGTCAGTCGGGGAATCCACATGACAGAAGGTTGCCAGGGGGCGTCATTGACCAGTCCCGGGGGCCTTACCTCCATCAAGGCTGATAATCCCCTCGACATGAAGCACAAACTAAATCCTTGGATCAGAAAAATATCAGAATGTGAAATCGATTCCTGAAAACATATCACATCATATCTCGGTTTGCATATGTGATGGCAAAGAATCCTGTCAAAAATTCCTGAATCCAGATCTGATGCCAGGCCAAGTCCCACTTCTAGTAAAATGTTCACGCAAATACATGCAGAACTTTTTCCTGCTAAAAGGCATGAAAACAAACAGAGGCAAACCGAAACAATCACATAACCATCCTGGCGGAGATAATTAGCAGACATTGGAAAACTCCTCCAGAGAATCAGTTGCCTTGACAAGAATGAGATGCTAGACAAAAATGGATCCTCAGACAGGGAAGTTTAAAATTTTTATGTGTTGAATAGTACTCTCTATTGTCCTGGCCTTGTTTGGAAGCGGAGAGCAGGTTGAAGAAATGGTTATGATTGTAAATACTCTCTGTTGGAGGACAACCTTCATACATCTTGACAATTTGTGTATTCATGTTTGTTCTCCTTGATATCAAGAAGCAACAAATATTATTGTTTGACAGCTGTGGTATGTTCCTAGCTGACTTCAGATCAGCCTCAGAAATGTTATGGCAACACTTAGAACAAGGTAAGACTAAAAACAGGACATAAAGCTCTATCAATATCCCCAAGTGTCTCAAACAGATTCAACTAAAATCCCCAACACCTTATTTCTATTAACAGCTCTGTCTTAAAGACAACTTAAAACATCTGAATACAAATCCCGCCTGACACTTTCCCTCTGAAATGGATCAGAAGTGATAATATTAAGCCCATCTGTTCAGATAAGGACATCTACAAAATCCCTCGAGTTATGTGTCACTCTAATAAATAAATGAAAACGGGACTCAAACAAACAAACATACTGTAAAAAGGGCTGAACGCTAATCCTACCCTTGGAGACTGCACTGTGCCAAAAAAAAAAAGTCAAAAGGATTCCCTTTCGCTGGTAGCATTGTGATTGGTCAATCTGCTTTACCTGAATTAGCTCTTCAACCTGTGGGAGAGCTACTGCATGCTGTAATCTCGTTTGAAGATAAGATGAAACTTTAATCACCCCTGTAGGGGAAGTGGGCCATTGCAGCAGCAAAAAAATGGGATGTACTAGATAATAAGACAAATAAAAAGGCCCGAGATAACATAAGAAAAAAATAATCAAAGGGAATGAAAATGTTTATTATCTCTTTTATTATCTGACTGTATGTTATTGACCCAAATTTGGGACCAGCGTGCCGTTTTTTCTGTGTCGGGATGTGTTTGTACACACCGAGTGGGTTGCTTGACCGAGACGTTTGCTGCATTGCACCATGCACTTTGGAACAAAATTAAACCTGCAAATGTTCACAGTCTGTGGCTTTCTCATAAAACGTCATGAAAGTTCTACCTGCGTCAGCTGTGACCTGAGCTTCAACATCAATAGGCTGCAGCATGTTTCAATCTGTCCAATTGAATGCCTGCTGTAATGCTGCTATTAGGGATGATTTGAGTGCATACACTTTCCGGCGTAATATCATTACCATCCAAATTGAATACTTGTAGTGTCAAGCTTATATGCGTGGATCGTACCAAATAATGATACAGACAATCTGACATTCTGATAGCTTTCCCTCATTCAGCAGGTCACTATGTGAGATAGCGTAGCAGCCTCTGCACATTCAATTCCCCATCCCACTGAGGTGGCAAAGATGGAATATTTCATTAGGATCTGGGCTAAACAGAATCACCGCTCTGATATATCTGTGGGAGCAGGCAGGCTAAGCAGACTAAGCATTTGTCGTGCTATTACCTAAAGCCACAGAGAGCAGTGGAAATTATTACTTGACTATCACATACATGATGGTCAAAATCCTGCTGATGCTATCTGTAGCAACACTCTGGAGATCATCAGCCTGGGTGACTGTGCACCTTACTGTCAACTGCAGTGTCACACTTACTTTGCACACTTCATGGAAAAGCACATGGGGTGGCGGATGAAGAAAACATTAACTTCAAAAAAGAAGAGAAATAGCTGGTGGACAGAAGGGTTGGGTTTTTTTAACATTTGGGATACCCGATACCGGAGAATGATCCCTAATCTTAGCCTCAAACACTGAAACACCAAAAAATATGCACAGAATTTTCCTTCGAATAAAAAAACACTATGATCTCTTTTTGTCTGCCTTAGCTTTACCATCCAAAAAAGAGCCAATTACTTACACAGCCCCTGTAATTAACATGAGGGAAAGGAAAGCCTAATGCTGCTACAACTGGAGAATTATGACAGAGAAGCTGTCTCTAATGAGACAGGCCTTGGGGATTTTCTTCTCTCTTCTCTGGCCTTACTGACTCCTCAGGTCTCTACAATGAGTGGTGGCACAATACCATAGCTGTCACTTTGAAGCCTATGATTTTTATTTTTTTTAAAAAAGCAGAAAAACAGGTGGGAGGCAGTAACGCAAATATATAATTTTATGAAGTTAGTTTACATGGAAGCGACTATTTAGAAAGAATGGTTCAGAAAAAAAGGACAAAATGTTTCCACAACAAACTGGTCCATGAATGTCAAACGCTCAACATTTTAATCAGCCAAATTCAATCAGCCAAAACACAGACAGACACACATACTTGAGGACTAATTCCTCTTACACGTGATGAGAGTCCGTTAGTGACTAGTGTCAGTTATTAATTGGTAATAGCAGTGGTAAATGTCAATAAAAATAATACGAATGAATAAGAATATTTTCCTTTTGCTTATCCAATTCAGCGTCATGGGGAGGCTGGAGCTCATGCCAAGTGTCACAAGGTGACAGGCAGGGCCACACCCTATGCACCAACGTTTGAACATTCAGTATCGGCCTTATTGAAATATATCAGCAACATCGTTTTTGAGCCAGATAATTTTAGATAAAACATTTGTAATAAAGACATCTTTCCTTAAGCTATATGTGAAAAAAATAAACAGTAGATAAGCATCAAAAAGATGTAGTACTGATTGCTAAGTTGCTCTTTCAAACGCCGAATTACACATCAATGCTTCCTTCGTTCAACATTGAAACAGAGCTGTATATTCACAGAAGTATATCTACTGTACATACTGATGGAAAACAAAGACTTTCTAATCAAGTTATACTTCCCCTAATTAGTACCCTCATAATGACTAAGATAATATGATCAAGATCCTTATATAGCTCTGTAATCAGACTACTACTGTCCCTTTTCATAATAAAATTACCAGAGCAAATATAAATATGGAATAAATATTATTCAGCCTTATGCGTGTGCAGCTCTTTCCAGAAGGGAAGGGTTTGTCTTATGGTTGGTCAAAGAAATGCCCTTTTGGCCACAAAGGCGCTGGCCACGAATATTAAGACTGTGGGTCGGTGTGTCCCCATGCTGCTCTCTAGACCGAATCAGTCTGCAGGCAGCGACCTGAAACACCAGTCAGAGAGGTGGAAGAAAGTTGACAGACATCTCAAACATCACACATGGTCAGTTATTGCTCTTTTGAGTTTTTAAAAGAATGAAGATTTTATGTTCAAGTCTAGAAAGTAGAATATTTTGTAGGCCTGTCTCAGGACCCATCATTTAAGTGACAGCTAAAACTAACCCCAGAACAACTGTCCAATCATAGCTTAGCAACTGTAACCTCTGGTGAGCACAGTCAGTTAAATTAGAGTTCTAGTCAGAATCTCTGACAAAGTATTATTTTATAAACGGCAAAACCCTGGAAACAAATGATACAGGTACCAAGTCCCTGAGCTGCCTGAATAAGTCAGCCAACAACCACAATTTACACCAGACAAGAAACACAAAACATCAAAATCTGAAGACTTTGCGGTTTATTTGCAGTTAATATGTACAAATTAAACCAAGAGCGCCGCGTTTTAACCCAACCCCAGTTTCTCTGCCTGTTCACTCTGTTTCTCTGGTACAAAATCTGGCACCGTAATAGAAACGTTTACGAGCTCCAGTCACAACATTTGAACAAATTCGATACTCCAAATTTGGTTAGAGTAACACTTATTAGCAGCTCTGTAATTTATTTGCACGTTACCTCGGGTATGCCAGTCAAACAAACTGGCAGCTATGCCATTTTAAAACAATCTACTTTTATATCTACTTTTATATATATTGTATGGGGCCATTAAGCTCATAGCCAAGACAACCTTCCTGTTTAAATCAAGCTAGAAATGTTAACAAGTCAGTTGGAAAAGCAGTTTTTAACTAATGGCGGTATCCTAATATGCTAATTCATGTTAGTTTAATTAGTTAGCCACTGATAAAATCTGATAATGACAGTTTTCATTTTAACCAGAAAAAACATGGCTCGCTCATTTTTATGCTGGGAATTAAGGACCCATTGTTCTAGTGATAATAACAGTAATCAGAAGGGTGCAGGGACGTCGTCGTCTCTCCTTGTTATCAACCTGCAGGATTTTCTCATTTATCCCTCAGGTGTAGCACGCACACTGTATCCTAGGTTTGGCACAAAAATGGTATCGGAAACACACTTTAAAAAAACCTCTCTGCAATTCACATGTTTATGCATATCAACACCCAAAAACTGTGCACACAATTCTGCTGGTTTTCTAACTTTACTTATCACAGGTACCAGAAGTTACGTTCTACTTCTGATCAATACCATTTTCTCACATATGTTGCATCATTGTTTTTATAAAGGAACAGAAAACTCCTTTGTCACAATAGGGTTGGATTCAAAACGATAGCCCGAGTTTTGCAGTTGGCGATAAGGCCAGCTCAATGGTGAACAACAGCTTGAGCTGTGCACCTGTCTGCGCTGTCCTGCCAAAACAGATACAAAGCATTTAGTAGAAAAAGTGCTAGGGGAAGGGCTTGGAAAAATATAGATGGGAGGTTTGGTTGTGAGCATGTGGTGGTGAGATGAAAAACACAGCACTGTAAGAAATAAATAAATAAAAGGCTTTCTACACTTGCTGGTTCAACGAGTTCTTTCCACATGTGGGTAATAAGGATGGAGGTAATAACTGCAGTCAGTCGACAGGAGAGTCGGGAAAAGTGCCCCAGATATGTGCTGATAAGAGTTCAGTCCCGAGGCACATTTACTGTGATGGTGCATAGTATTGTTCTTTTTAAATATCCGATGATGGTGTGAAATTTTGAAGCTATTGTGGAGAAGATGAAGTAAATCTTTGCAGTGAAACTACTTAATAATACCAACTTTAATCTATTACTGTCTGCCTATTCTCTGATTCACAGAACAAACTGCCACCTAACAATATATGCCCTGTGTTTGATTGACTGAGCTAAATTTGCCATGTTGCGCTAAGGGCTCTGTGTTGACAGCACTCTGTGAATAAGACATACTTAGACTACTCCTTGCGGACACAATTATGCGAGTTGAGGTTTTACTCTCTTACCCAACAGTTTCTATTATCTCCAGTGTCCAACTTAAAGAAGCAGTCATTTTCAATCATAATCCAGGAGCTTCCAGCAGGCTGTCATGGGAGCGATGTGCTGCAGTGGAAATATGCCCCATTAAGATTGTGCCGCCGTTCTGTTAATGCTTTCGCTCCCATTTAAAATAATTCATGCTTTGGAATAAGAAAAATGTGTAAATACTTTTTTGTGAAACCTCCTGAGAAGGATCAAGGTCTTCGTCATTCCCCCAAAGACACCAGATCATTATACCAAAGACAACCGAGGAAGCTCTCATTACAGCATCATGGTGAGGTGACCGCAGGCGGCACACCTGATGGATCTGTCTATCTGACACCGTTTCTTCACTTCCAAGGGTAGGAGACAGCAGGAGCTTGATGATGAGGCGTGGTGATGTTGAGGAGGTTTATGTGATGAAGGCCAATTAGAGAGCAAATCTCACACCTTTTCCCCTTTGCGTCTAAAAGCCGCATCTGCCAGCGAGCAGAGAGTGCCCCGTCACGCTTGCCACCCGGCACATTCACATCTGTGTCCTGCCCTGTCAGTCAACCCCCTCCCACACTCCCTCACCCTCAGATGAAAACGCGCACACCTCTCTAACATATGGATTATACACTCAATTTTACACCTTGAAATCCTATTTCCAGCAAGTGGTGTACTTGGTGCTGACCCTGAGTTGCCAGGTTTTTCTGACCTACAGTCTTGGCTTGGAGAAAGTGGGATGAAGTAGAGGGGAGTGGGACAGGAAGGGCACAGGGAGGAAGGGAAAAGAAAGGGGGCTGAGGTTTTAAGAAGAGTTGAGCCTCTGACGCAGATGGGGAGTGGAAACGGTTGCCATGGAAACCCGGCCCTGCCTCCAGTGAGTCGATGAGTAAGTGAGGAGAGGGAGAGCGGAGTAAATGGATGGATGAAAGAAAGTCAGCTTTTGACTAGAGGTATTTGTCTGATCTGCTTAACCTTCTTCACAAAGACTGACAAAATAATATGCAAGCAGGCAAACAAGCTCACGAGCAGCACGTTTTCCTGTTTTTCATGACCAGGATAAAAAAATAAATAAAATTTAATTTATAAAACACACAAACTGCTCTTCATTCATCTCCACACCAGGCCTCATCTCAGAGCTCCAGAGTAAGCAAGGCCACTCTGAGCTCCTCATTCAGGCTCACACTTCTACGGTTTATTGGGTTTCTCACAGAGATGCTAAATATTGAATGGCGGGGCACTGGGGAGCTGTTAGACTGTTCTTATTATCCTGATTATTGCCGTCATCTATCAGACATCAGGCTATTAACCAGAAACACAGACATGTGACAGGCTGCAAAAAAGAAAGCAGGGCCAATCACAGATACCTGTGTGATCTTACAAGTTACATACTGGACTTGCAAATCTTCTTTGCAATGAAATGCACACACGCACAGCAAAAAATCCAAATCAAAACAAAACAAAACAAAACAAAACAAAACAACAACAGGACTCAGGGAGAAAAGAATGAGGGGACGAAGTAAAGATAAAGACGGAGCAGCAGAGCAGCAGGAAAGGAAAGGAAAGCCGGAGAGAAAGTCATATTTCCTGCTATGCTGCAAGACTTCAGAATGATCCAACTGACAACTGTGGATAGGCAGATGGACGTCGAGTATGTCTCTCTCTCTCATTAGTAAACACCATCCATATTGTGCACGGCTGCCCCGGCCATTAACGCAAAGTCAGTGTCCCTGTAGGCGTCAAGCTCCCCATTAACTCACAGTATCAATCTCTACTTCCTGCTATTTAAGCATATGTTGTTTGCACATGCATGTAAAGGCCAAAGAAAACAAACACATTCACACATTAATGCAAAGACTCATAAGAGGCAACTTGTGGGCATTAAAAACACATGCGGGAGTATCCAATCACACCGGTCATAAACTTTACGTCTCCATTAGCGGATGTTCGCTGAAACGCTCTTTCTTCAAGCGGCCCACCTCTGCTATCAAATTGCTTGTCGCATTCTTTGCAAGGTAGCCGAGCTGTTAGCAGGGTTCCCAAAAGGATCACAGTGTGGGGTTCTATAATTGGGCAATAGCTTCTGTAACAAGGAAAAAATTGTCCAGCAGCTGGTATATTAACATAGATTTCGTGCTTACAGGTATACACATGTCCCTTAGTTTGAATTGTGGATAATGCTGCAAATGCTATTTAATGGCAGCTATTGTATTTACGGGATAAGAGCTATCACTTAATGTCATTCCCATTTACAACAAACTTTTGGTGTTGCAGCTCAGCGGTAGCGTCTTGCGTTGGTCTCCGGTGACGTCTGCTCAGTGGTTCAAACATTAACATAAAATAAAACAATGTTCTAAATATGTTGCTTTTATATTCCAAAGAGTTACATTGGAAAGCAGATTACAATACAATTCATCTTGACATAATGTCATAGTTACTAAAATACATTACATTAATTTGTTCTGTAACAATACAGCACACTAAGTCTGTGGTTGGGTTATTTTGCGATCATAGAGCAATGTTGTCACAATGTCACCATTTGCCGCTTACGACATTCTTACCTAACAGGTAATGTGTTTAAATTGTGCTGATTAAACCTGTTTAATACAATTTAACACTTCTGTGAGTGCTAGAGGCCATCACTGCTTTGAACTGTGCGATAGTCACCGCAACAAACTGTAAAAAAGAAGTCCGACCATACGGACGGAGGAAATTACCTACCCGTTGCACTTCATGATTATACATTTTTTTCCTCATAAAGTCTTTTTTAATACAACGTGATGTTTATTTTGCCTATTTA
This sequence comes from Haplochromis burtoni, assembly GCF_018398535.1. Taxonomy (NCBI): domain Eukaryota; kingdom Metazoa; phylum Chordata; class Actinopteri; order Cichliformes; family Cichlidae; genus Haplochromis; species Haplochromis burtoni. The sequence continues at coordinate 1,140,684 of NW_024582410.1, forward strand.
TGTTCAAAGTGGTGGGAAATAATACATATAATGAAGGATGGTATGCCTTCTGGCATAGCTACCAGGCCAAGGATAAGTCTCCATTATGTGAGAGTGCAGTATCTTTTGCAGTCAGATCAACCTTGTCATGTCCAGGTTTAAAAATATGGTAAGGCAGATATGCTCAGCTTCCATCCATCCATCCATCCATCAATACAATGTCTAGGACACAGGAAACACCTCACTTAAGAGACACCAAAGAGGCATCCTATGTGTATGTGTTTAAGTCCCAGCGTGACATTAGGTATTGCGCAGGCATTAAAACCAGAGGAATACAAGTATATCAATCCCTGCCCACCAGTTCTCACTTAAGACAGCGAATGACTGGAACACCTCAAACCATATGAACCCCAGTGGCTCATCCTGTGGCAGGTGGGCCACAGGAGGTTTCAAAACAGATCATGGTCTATTCCATTATAAGGACCAAATTTTCTATTTCTATAATTAATTCAGTAATAGCCTACTATTAAACACTAATAGTCTGCTCCACTGGCTCCTGACTCTGGGCTGGGACCCTACAAAGTCTAGTAATTTAAAACAAAAAAAGGGAGAGTGGAAGATTATTAACATTAATGGAAACAGAACAGATAAATTAAATTATATTACTCAGACTCTATTTTGATCTTTGCCTTTTTTTCTTGTGGATTATTGGATCATTTCTGGCATTTTAAGCTTTTGTATAGACGGCTTAAACCAACATTTTGTTACAAATAGACACTCTAGATCTTGTTCTAAGAGGACATGTTACTTACATTTCTAAGAAGTTGAAAGGATGTGACAAACTGAGCATCTCCTCCCTTTTCTACCTCCAGATGGCCTCCTGATCATCAGCTCTATTATTCAGAGACCATCAATGACACCACGTAACTAAGTGCTTTATTGCGTCCACTGAGATAAAAAGGAGTGCTTGAAGTGTTCTTGTATGAAGAAAGTAAAGTAAAAGAGAAAAATCAGCCAGGCAAGGAAAAACAACAAGAGAAGAACAAATATAATAAGTACATGAAAGACTGAGTGGCTTCTGGGAAATGAGTCATATTATCCTGATGACCTTGATATTTTTAACACATTTTTGTTTCCCTGTAACTGAGGCACTGTGCATATTTATATTTGATTTGGTATTCGATGGGGAAACAAGAGTAACATTTGTATTTTTTTAATCTTTCAGTTGACCTTCAAGTTATTTACTCTAAATATCTAAACACTTGTAAATTAGTTCAAATATTTATAGCATCTTTCAAATAACTTTCTGCTCAGCTGTGACGTTATTAAATGAAAGCACAGTCAGGAGTCACTCTGTTGTTTAAAAATATATATTTACTCCATTGTCGTGTTCTTTCAATTCACTCTTACCTAAATAATTCATCCAATACAGCACACTTAGGTCTCATGACTAGTCTGCACACACCTTGTTTCACTCCGCTTTCTATCCCTCCCATCAAATCTATATGGATTACCAGAAGATAGGCCTGATTTCACATGGGCTCAGGCTATTAACGCTCTGACCTTGGATTTCAACCAGGCAATTTGTCTAAGAGCTGGCACAGCCTTAGCTGCCCTCGCCGACTCCATCCAAGCCTCACGATTGGTGTGAATGGCAGTAAGTCTCCTACTGTCTGCCCGTCAGCCTCCATCCCCACGAAAAATGTCCTTTCTTTACCACTCAAGGGTTACGTGTAATTGTGATGATGAACTACTTCACATCATGCCTTTTCTCTCTCACCCCTCAACCTCCTTTAGATTCATCACACATCTCGGGAGTCTTCAGTGCAACTCTTTTTTTATCAGTTTGAGAGAGGGGGCTTTACTTCATGAATCTCCCAGTGGTTTGTCCACAATTAGCTCATTTAAGTCAAATGCTCAATTTAAACCTGGCATATTATCAGTATCCTAAAAGAAAGGTTTGCACAGTGTGTAAATATGAATAAAAACACAAACCAATGATTTGCTTGTCTTTTAATCCCATTGTTTACTAGAAATAGTACAAGCACAAAGAGAAAAACAAACTTTTGGCTGCTCTGTTATTCCATAGGAGTTGCCAAAATGAACGGATCTGCTTGTTTGATTTAGGATCCTCTCATTTTTCTGGGCTTGGGATCGGTACTGGGAGTACACTAGCTTGTGACGTGCCGAGGCTGGGTTTGTATTAACCAGTACACCGCTAAGCAACTAAACGGTGCCAGTATAAAAACATAAAAGAGAAATTTTGTCTTTAGAAAAATAAGCTCATTTATGCCTGATTCATCTCTTCACTTTAAACTTTCTGCTGTTTGGAATCTGAAATAACTTGTTTGAAGGGGAAATGTCTTCCCATTCTTTACCATGGATAAGATTTCAGATGCTTAGTCGCAAAGGGACACTTGTTGTTGTTTTTTTCCAATAAAATAATCTTGCATCGCTTAACTTTAAAATGTTGTCTGAATGGCAGCACATGTTGCTCTAAAACTTGTAGATATCACTGAGTATTAATGGTGCCTTCATAGATGTGCAAGTTACAACCTGGACTGGAGGACAACGTTCAATCATCAGACCACATGACAGTTTTCCAGTTGTCCTCTCTCTGGCCAGAGAAGGTGGCAAAGTGTTTCTGGGTCTAGTTTATATTATACAGTATATGGTTTTTTTCCTTGGTAGAGACTTAGGATACATTTGAGACAAACTGAGTTTTCAGAACTGTTTCTTCAGCCCATGCAGTGATTTTCTAACGCAGTGCCACCTGAGAGGCTTTCAGTATTGGTTTTCAGCCTTATCTTCTGCCTACAGATTTCTTTGGCTTCACAAATTGATTAATGATATGACTGTATGAGACAATATCACTAAAGTCTTTGCAACTATGTTATTAGCTAGGTTATTCTTAGCTAATCCATTTCACACAGCATCCCAATTTTTTTTGAAAACAGATGCGTACACAGGACATTTGAGACTGTTGGAAGGATTTTTCTCATAAGAAAATAAAGTACAAATGAATCTGGTTGAAATACACTCCAGTTGAAGACCAACTCCAGATGCGTCTTGTCCACGTTGATTGCTTCGCAGTCATAGTGCATTGTTTCTTCTCAATAACATATGTTTTCCATATTTAAAAAAAGAACACATCTATGCATCCAGATATAAAAAGCCTAGTTCAGTCATGACTAAGCCCTCTTCCTGTCAGCAGCACTAAAGCCCATTGTTAAACCTTCATTAATGCACCAGTTAACCTCTCTTTGCCATTTCACTATGTGGTTATGTGTATATAGCCCGTGTCCCTATCATCAAGCTTCATCCCCTTTCCCCCGTTCCTTTTCGTATTTCTTTCCCTCTATTTGTTCCTCCATTTGTTCTCAGCCTTTACTGTTCACCTCTTCTCTATCTTCACTGCCTCACTGGCAGTTGCTCTATGAGTGGTTATCAGAGAAAATGATGCTTGTATTGTAATATAAATAGGTCTCTTTTTGTTTCTCCTGCTGCATTCTGTGCAGTCAGGGAGACATAAAAGTGGTTCCAGTGATATTTGCCTGCACCTAGGCTTGAAGAATGCACCTCCATTAGGGGATTCAGGGGGGAGTTAGCCACTACACAGCTGGGTCTAAATGCACAGCTAGGCTAACAAACAGTGTGCACAGATAAGAGTTTACAGACAAACACCCTTTAATATCACAGTCCTTTAATGGACGGCTGAACATCCAGGAAACAAAAAGCAAACAGGAATCAGAATAATACTTACTAAATATTGTGTTTTCTTAGCCCTAGTACATATAACATTGTGCGATAACCTGATAAAAGAAAATGTCTTCCAGCATACAATATTTAAGACTTAGATAAGCATTCAGTTTAAAAAGCTATCCTGAACCAAGAACACCAAGTATCAATAGCTTAAAGCCCTCCAAATCTTATCTTTGATTGTCTACAGAGCACTTGGTTGCAGCTCTGTGTTCTTGTGAGGCAGTTAATGCAGCTAATTAGAGACAGAGCTGCAGTAAACATTTGATTTTAAAGAGTCGAACTTCCAGACAAGGCTGATTGCAGCTAAACTAACACTCCAGCGGCTCAATCGATCACCGCACAGATAGATATTTGGGGGATTTGGGGCTGAAAGCAAAGGGACATGGCAAACAGGGAAAGAAAATATCACATCACGTACTCACATCAGAAAGAAAATTCAGTATATTCAGCACATACCACGCTTGAAAAATACTCAGAGGGGAAACAGTTCACGCGAAGCAAGAAGCTGGATCGACCTGTCGGGATGCCCCTGTTGGCCCCCTGTTCCTCCCACCCTCTCTGCATGTGTATGAGTTCTGCTGCATTCAAGCACTAGACAATGTACGCAGCGGACTATACACAACAACCTATTAGTTTGTTACATTTTCTGCAGCTCCAGAAACCAACCACCTGCAAGAGTACTGCCTGCCCTCAGGCTTGCTCTCTGTCAGCGGGGTATGTATAAAATTGCCTGAAAATGTGGTAATATGTTGAACTTGACCTCAGCTTTAGATCTATTCAGTCCATTGCTCTTGAGCTTTTGAAAAAAACACAACAGACTGCACAGCTGCCAAAGATGTGAAAGCATTTTGAATCATTAACACAAAGTGAGAGAAGACAAACCTGTTGTTATTATATAATTGGATGTTGTGGCTTTCAGTGAGTTTTATACAAAAAAGTTTAGGGTTTAGGGTTAGGGATAACTCTCAAGGCTTCTGCAGCAGTACATTTTTCCACATTAGAATACAGTCACTAGGAATATAAAATTGCAAAAAAATCATAGCCTATATATTTTTTTAAAGTTGCAGGAAATGTAGACAGCCAAATTCATGGCAGGAAACATTTGTGCAACTGAAAATACCACAACAGTGCATATAAATGGCTCCACTCACTCCACTTGAAGGGTAAACATTGCTGCTGTCTCTAGTTGGCAACAGAATTGTTAGCAAGCTAAACAAAGTATTCAATCCATATGTATACACACACACACACACACACACACACGCACGCACAGGTATTTTGGTAAAGTGAGCTTTTCTATGTGCTCTGGTCTTTCATCCACATGTGAATGTTGTTTCAGGCCACTAAAATCAAAGCTTTTGAAAAAATACTTCAGTGTTTCGATGAGGAAAAAGAATTTTTGTCTTGCAATGTCAAAGGTGTGCACCTTTATCTCCTTTTTTTTAATGTTAAATTGTGCACATTGCTATCATCTCCAGCCTTCCGATTGGCTAACAATTCATACAGTTAGGGTTATATCACCACATGTTGCTTTTGACAGTGCTCTTAGTGTCTCTATGTGAAAATCTCCATCTTAAAAAAAATACCTGCATTTGTATGTGTGGATGTAGTCTCATATTTGTTAATCTACAACAACTGACAAATAACCTGGCATACACCTCTGAAGGAGAGCAACGTGTAAACATGGTTTGATGAGGTGCGTGGACAATCAAAAGAAAAAGAACAAAGGAATTAGGAAAAGAATGCCGCTGGTGCTAGCGGTGCTAATTTCAGCAACACTTGGAAACCAACCTGACATCATAAGTTTGCAATATTATGCACACATTATGCAATATGTCACAATTTTCAACAAAATTTACAATGTGATTTGATCACTGAACAATGTGATTATTGGCTTTAAATTGCTCTTAAATACGTCATCCTGGGCTCAAATTTTGAATAGTTTGATATTGTAAGACTAGTCTGCTTGTCATCTCATTTTTTTCTCTCTTTAATTAATTTACAGGCATGCTTAACCTTGATGTCATCAGTGACATCACTGTGGTCTGAAACCTCGTCACAAAAAGTGGGTATTTAAACACCATGTAGAGGGCAATGAAAGATGCTATTGAACAGTGTGGGACACTGGAGATCCACATGCAGACATTAGGCCTACTTACAGCTCTGTTACACAGCTGAACTGACAAGGTGGATCTATGGTTGATCTGAGGCAGCCAAAGTCATCCTATGTCAGGCAAGGTCCAATGTGGCCAAAAGAGAACTGCAGATGTGAGCCAAACACTCATTTCTGTCTTGTTTGTTGGCAACTTACCACATTCAAACTGTCACAGAGCGAACCTGGAGCTTTTACTGCCCCCTTTGAAATTGCACACTTGGCTTTATTGATGATCTACCCTTGGCAAAGCACTGAATGTAAGTGTCTCACTCAAGGAGGTGAGTGAAGGGAACAAGGATGGACAAAGGGAGGTCAGGTGAGCACAAGGTAACTCACAGGGGACGGTGCGGAGGTAGAGGTTGTCCCGGATGATCTGCTGCAGCTCGTGGTCCACTGAGCCTTTCTGGAAACGCAGGTTGAGGTAGTGGCGCAGGTCCTTGTCTATCACGCCCCCTGGAGGAACACAAAGGTCAATAATCAATAATCAAAAGCACCAAATTCAAATAAATGCAACTGCTCTAACACTGATACCAAAATTTGTTCCAGTCAATTTATAGAAGGAAAGAGCCTAATCAGCCTTTGATCAGAAATGGGGACGGCTGGATGTGTTTGTGAATTATCCAGGCAAGGAAAATTGCTTGCCTCACACGTTTTTTTTTTTCTTTTCGTGCAAACCTCAACAACAAGCAGAGGAAGATCCAAACACTGCAGCATCAAATGACCCAGAATCTCCCAAGACCACAGTAAACAATTTAAATTCGCTGAAAATCCTACAATCCAAACACTAATGAACACACTCGGCACTCACAGATCCAGCATTTGTCAAGCGCGGCCACGGATTGGCGGAGGTATTAATTGGAGCTGTGGCCAAACACGTGTGGAGATATGTCTACACATAAATCAGCCACCAACTCCCCGAGGGGCTGTTTTTACTCCCTCTTATTTGCCCTCACCTGGGTTACCTCCCCCTTCTTTTCTTTTCTCTGTGTCTCTCTAGCAATCCCAGCTCTGTAAATGGACTTAAAACCAGTGAATCCTGCTGGCTCAGCAGGACTGAGGGGGTTAAAAAGTGATCAAGGGACCACAGACAAATGGAGGTAAGGGATAAGCGGGAAGGAAGGCAAAAGCAATCCCGTGGCAGGGGTGGGGGGGTAGAAAGTAGCAAACTAAAACAAGCTTTACCTCCACCTCCTCCTTCTGCAACAAATACTCCATCTATCTACTCTGCCACACACTCGTATAATCACATTTGAAATGGAGGCAAGACAGGACGGCTAAGTGGAGGAGGGGGAATGGTCGGCTGATGTTACTTAAGGGATTCCTCACGGTGTCGCTTTAGCCAACATACTTGTCATGTTTGTTACTCCTCTGCATGAACCGAGTGGATTTGACTAACCTTCAACATCCAGTTTGAAGCGGCAACTTGGCACAGTGCCACATACCACTTAGCTGCCCCCTTCTTTCCCCCCGTGTGCTCCCGAGGCAACGACATCCACGCATGATATGTTGGAGAGCATGCATATCACCAGTGCACACATGTAGAGACGGGGGTATCCACACAATCGACTGTAAACGAGCTCAGAGGGAAGGTGGGTGAAATAGCAGCAAATATAATGAGTGGCACATTAATTCAAGAATAACCTAGTTTGGAAGTTTTCTGTCATTCTGGGGATCAATTATTCAGCACATTCTGGTTCTTCACTTCTGTGTTCTTGAACTACACACACACACACACACACACACACACACACACACACACACACACACACACACACACACACACACACACACAAATACAGCAAGATGCATAAATCCCAAACTATTTCACGCAGCGTTGCATTATAATCATGCAAACCTGAAATACAGAGACCGGCTCCATCTGAGTCTCTGTCAAAGGTGTAGAGCAGTACAACCAGCCAATTTACATTTGCATAAGAAAAGAAGGCAAGCCGGTGAATCTGCATACTGAAAAGGTGACACACACACACACACACACACACACACACACACACACACACACACACACACACACACACACACACACACAAAATCACAGAAATTAAAACATTGAATGGCACCTCTTCCACAGGCAGCGGTTGTGCATCCACTACACAGAGAGAGTCACAGTCCTCTTTCCACAGGTTTTGTGATGCAAATAATCTCCACTGGAGGTAATCTTGTGCTGTATCTCTCCCGATGGAATCCCCCCCCTCAAACAGTACTGTCCTGTCCCTCAGGTCCTCAACTCTGTCTCTGTTTGCCCAGTCCAGCAACTGCCAGTCAGCCCGCGAGCTGAATCACCTCTCTCTGCACTCCACAGAGGAGAGATGACACGGGCGAGCGCAGCAGAATGAGTGGTTGAGAAACACTGAAGCAAAGAGAGAGAGTGTGTGTGTGTGAGAGAGACGGTGGCGAAGCGGAGGGGAAGGGAAGTGTGTGATGCTGCGAGTGAGGGAGAGCGACTGTTGAAGCACAGCTTTGGCTGTGGGGACCGATCGCAATGAAATCCCTGGTTTTCCCTTCAGATTCGCAGGTCCTGCAACGCCCCCCATCTGCTGTACAGTGCACTACATGGGTTTTTATATGCCTATTAGTGAATAAAGGCAAATCTCTGCCACATCGTCTTCCTTGGCTTATAGCATCCAGATGGCTTGGAAATGACCATCTTCCACCATCAGAAACCATGTGGCGAAACTAAATAATATGCTTCAGCCAAACGCAGTGCTGTCTCACTCCCACAGAACAGTATTCCTACTAATTAATTTGCTGTTTGTTTACTCTGTGTTTAGAAACCCACAGCAATTTTTTCATTTCTGGTCACGTCATACGTGCCATCTTGGCAATGACATTTATTCTCTGTTTCAAATTGAATCTTTGTAAAGCTTTACAGCACACTGATGTTGATACTGATATAAAATCCCATATATGTAATGTTCCATTTTCTAAAACTTCCCACAATGTAAAAAAGGGTTTGGTTTTTTTAATGGTTTATCAGCAATAAGAAATGCATCTTTTTGCTCTTTGTGTTTCTTGAAGCAGAGCTGGATGTCTAGTTATGAACCAGAGACTAAACAGCAGTTTTCAATGAAAGAAGACGACGCATGAGTTCAGGAGCATGACCAGGAGTGAGCTTGTTTTTTTTTCCTTTTCCACATTCACAAGGACGTGTACTGTGAATTCATCTTTCAGGATCAGACTGTCAGGGCAGAGTTCTACAGCAATTTCCTGAAGCGTTGGAGGTTAGACACTGGTCCCAAATCACCTAAACGGTTGTGCGTGCCATCGTGCCATTACCTTGCCGCGCGCAGGGCAATAAAAAAATGTAGGAGCTTTTTGGAGCTTGCCAGATTTGACTCCCTGTGACTTCATCCTCTTCACCAAACTGAAATTCAAGTTGAAGGGTCACTGTTGTGATACAGCAGAGATCAAACACTTGCAAGTGGTCTGAATGGGACTTCCAGGCTAAAAATAGCAGCAATACTGGAAGCAGCACTGTCTAAGGATACTACCTTGAAGGGAAGACAACCCAGGTAAAGGTTTTTGAGATATTTAACTTCTATTTGAGAGCGTAGACAGCAAAGCAGGGAGAAAATTACATAAAATACAGCAGCACGTAAACTAGGTGTGAGTTTTGATTTACACGGGAAGATGTGTACTAGTTTATATTCATACAGTTTAGCTATTGTCCCTAAAGGAATCAGTCTCATTCCATTACTTGTGAAGTGGAATGGTTTTTATTATACACTATATTACCAAGTATTCAATTACTCATCCAAATCATTGGCTTCAGGTGTTCCAATCGCATGCATGGCCACAGGTGTATGAAATCAAGCACCTACTGTAGGCATGCAGACTCCTTCTACAACCATTTGTGAAAGAATGGGTCGCTCTTAGGAGCTCAGTGAATTCCAGCATTGTGGCATGATAGGATGGCACCTGCGCAACAACTCTAGTCGTGACATTGCCTCACTAGTAAATATTACACAGTCAAGTGTTAGTGGTAGCTAAGTGGAAGCGACTGGCCACTTTTTCAGGAGTTGCAAGTTGCCCACTAGTGCACAAAGCAAGGTCCATAAAGACATGGATGAGCAGGTTTGGTGTAGAAGAACATGACTGGCCTGTACAGAGTCCTGACCCTTAATCCAATAGAACACCTTTGGGGTGAATTACAGCTTAAACTGATCTCACAAATTTCCATAAACAACAAGAATCAGTTAGAGCAACCACCACAGTCTCTACTCAATACATCCCAATATGTGGCCACGGATCCAAAAATAGGTTGTGTGAGTATGTGGGCAGGCAAGAGTGCATAAGGGTGCAAATCAAGCAGCAACTCTATAGTCAATGAGGTGTATAAGGATGAAGGAGGTCTTTTAATGTGATGCAAAGTTGTTGTTTTTTTCCTGTTAAGGTGGTTCCTGACAGAGATGCCCTCATAACGTCACAAAGCTGCCAATGGGGAAAGGTGAATGATAGAGCGAGCGTAAAAACAAGAGGGCTGGAGGAAGTACAAAAAAATGACTGCAAATTGACAGTACCCGAGGAAAATCCATTCGCTGATGCATTATCAGCTTAACATGAATCAAGCATTCACGTCTATTAGGCCGTTATTGCTTCCACTTTCACCTTGAGCAAATGGCTCCATGCACGCAAGACATGAAAAAGCATCTTAGCACGATGCAAAATGAAAAGACTCCTCCGTGCAGTTGAGGGAGCACTTCTGGTGTGTTTAGAACCAAAATCAGATTTTTTTTATTACTGTTTCTAAAACAGATGGATGAAGGAAAATTGTTGTTGCTCTGCAGAAGAAGACAATTCCCTGTTTAAGCTCAGCAGGTGTCATGTAAATCCCCTGGGAGGCTGGGAGAGAGAGAAAGAGCGAACAGCCTGTGGAGAGTCAAAAAACAAGAGAGCAGCTGGTTCCTCCAGGGGATCAAGGTGTTATAAGAGTTAACTGCCTCATACCTAGGCACAAACCAGTCAAGCTCACAGAGGAGTTCTGGCTACCACTGCAAGATATTAAGGTGGAGGAAAAACTCTCAAGGACAGCAGTCTGCTCTAAAAAGATGTCCGTTTTTAAATGCATGGCATATGGCATATGCCCTTTCAGTTCATTTGCCTTCAACAATTTAAACTAGGCTTGCAATGAATTATTCATGGTTGGTTGCACTTGGCTTGCAGTTGGAAATAAGTTGTTGACAAATTCTTAATAATAATTGATTTCCTTACTCAGCTAAAACATAAACATAAGAGACGTTTGAACCACGTCTTCAGCGAAGCTACTCCTGCATCAGAGCAAAGCAGCACTTGTTTTTAAGATCAGTTTTACCCCAAGAAAGAAAAGCTCTTTTTTCTTCTAATCTAGGCTGAGTTGGAAAACTTCTTTGCTGATAAAATGGGACGTCCATTTTTAGAGACAGCCTCAAGTGGCCATTTAAGGAACTACAGTTTCCGGGACTTTCACACCAGCCTCGTATTTCAGCTCCAGAGATGGCCATTTCCTAATATTTGCATTTGTGATTGAAAAGATGTTGTCACCTCTAAAACAACCCCTTGGTCAGAAACGTCTGAGTGACTAAAGCTTGTAAAAATAAAGACAAACCACCTCACATGGTCATCTTGATGGACTAAATACACAACCGGCATATAAGGATCAATATATTGTCCATTGGCAGAGCCTATTGTCATTTCAAGACTTTTTTGCCCTTTTTGATCATTTAAGAATTCAACAAAATCTTCCACAATTGCCCAAAGACCTTTTGCACTGTCAAGAACAGCGCAGCATGGAAGATTTCATGCTGACAGTCAGTCAGCTTGGAGTGCTGTCATCACAGCTTCAATGACACTATTTATCACACGCGCTCCAAGGGCATCCGTGAGCAGGCACATATGTAGCATCATCACTCAGCGTGCACGCATGTGTTTGTGTGCGACTTGAAGTCAGAAAGAGCACCAGCAGACAGCTGTTTGGATAATCAGACTAATTAAATGATCAGGATGGGCTTAAAACCTTGCCAGTTTCACCAGACACACACTGCGCTCTGTTGATTAGTCTTCAATAGGAAAGCACGATGCCAACTCTGTGGTGAATCGCTAGAATCCATAAACGCCAACTGGCTTTCAGATGGAGCTACATGCAAGTACACACAAAAATATTATTTAAATAGTTCTGGGACGACATTTTTTGCTCCTACCACCTACATAGGTTTACATGAAATGAGAAAAAAAACTGACAACCCTCATTAATCTTTATGCCTCAATTTATATGATTTAGGGTAAAAGGAACAAAGCACTGTTTTTACAATTCGTAGCTTCTTAACCATCAGTCAAACAGCTGCTGTTATTTACAACTAATTTAATACAGAATTGGAACAAACAGTTGTCCCATGAAACAGTTGTATTCATCTTTCAAAAGATAACATAATGAACAATGTTCGAGAGTCAAGGAAATGAATGAAAGCAAGTATACGTCTGGAATATGAGCCTTCATGTTTCCTTTGTTAGAGCCGAATGAGTGGCTCCATTCAAACAGGTTTCTACTTAAGATGATTTAATGAACGCCATTCATCTAATATGAGGAGGTCTGATTCGATGACTATACAGACAAACTCTACACAGGCTTTTTTGTACAGGTGGCTGAAAGGCCTTTGGAGTCTGCTATCTTTTCAATATTAAAATAAATGAATGATATACGTTATCGTAATGAAGAAAATGATATAATGATATATTATATCGTCTGGAAGGCTTTGGGTGGATTTAAGTCTAGGACTGTTAAAAATAGCCTTTGGAAATTGAAACTCAAGTGAGGGTTTTCAGAATTCATATTTTCACTGTTTTGGTGATACCAGGCTGCCGTACATAATGTTTTGCTCTAGGAAAAAAAATCCTCTCAACACCCATTAAATGAACAAAGGTTGAAGCTGTGCGATGTTATTATAGAGTCACTAATTTTCATAAAGAGAAATTGTGCTGGATGATTAGATTTTAACTAACTCTTTATTTTATAGCCTATCGCTGATGCCTCGTTTTTTCTAAACCAACAGGGATATGGAACCGTTATCGGAAGGAACATGATAGCAGCATCAGACATGGTAACACTTAAAGATAAGTGATATTTTACGGGAGGACAAATAGTCTGCCAAGACTGAAAACCCTTATAAGATCAGTACTTTGAAAACCAATCATCAGAAATGGGAAACAAAAGTATTCCCACAGCAATTTTCTTATAAGGCATTCTGCTGAAGTCGTGTCACAAATTTGAAGTAATTGTTAAACATCTTTGGCCCAAAGAGATGTAGAGTCAGACTTTTAAGAACCTTTTTAAAGCCAAAATATATATTAAAAACAAAATACAAAATCACTGGAGGAGAGCAGATTCAATTCAGCCTTTTTTATTGGACGCCCACAGAGGTGCAGGTTCAACAAAAACAAAGAGGAAAGCAAGAAGCACCGAAAGAGAGTAGCCATTAAGCATATGCAGGTCAGAGGCTGAAAGTGACCAATGCCCCTTATATTGAGAAAAGAACTGCTGGCGCTTCCTTCTTTTCCTGTATGGCTGTCACGGTACTGGGTCGGGTGACCCAGTGTTTGAGTTTTTATGTATCTTTTGTATTCATTTGTCTTCTAGTTTAGCTCATCTAGTTAATTTCTAGGTTGCAGTTTAGTCCTTTGTTTATTAGTTGTTTCTGTCATCTCCCCCTGTACTGTCTACCTGTCATGTTTCATGTCCGTGTGGTCCTTGTTGTCAAGTTCGTGTCATGTCTATGTCTCCATGTTTCCTGTTTTATTTTGAAAGAGTCTGGTGTTCTTTGTTCATTGTATTTAGTTTCACTGCCCCTGTCCTGTCATTAGGTTCATGTGTTTCAGCTGTTCTTCCTCATGTGTTTCTACTTCCCCTGATCATCCCTGTGGGTATTTAGTCTCTGTGTTTCATTCAGTCTGTGTACCTTCCCACTGGTCAAGAATATGCCATTTGGTTTATGTTGTTTTTCACGCATCCGCACGATGAGGTTCTGTGCAGGTCATGTTCATGTCTGTTTCGTCACGCCATTTGGTTCACAGTTTCCATGCATCTGCACAGCATTCTGTTCACAGTGATCATAGTTATTCCTTTCAGTCATGTTAGGGTTTTTCCAGTTTAGGTTTCTGGTTAGTTGCGGTCTCTGTCCCTGTTATGTTTTGTCTACTCCCGTCTGTATCAGCCCAAATGAAGGCTCGCTTTCAGTTTAAGTTCACTTCCGTCTCCTCACCTGTGTTCGCACCTGGGTCCACCACAAACACCTCCGCACGGTCTGTCTCCACAGACCGTGACAGTGGCTCTTTAAATCTTGGTTGTTTCAAACTTTAGGCACCAATTATTTTCCAATTTGAGTCCAAATCTTAAAACAGTTACATACTCATCATTACCAGGTTACCAGATTACATTCCTGTTTATGGTTAATGTCAGCATATATGGTCAGAAGCAATGGCCTGTTATGACAGATTTACAGTGTGGTATATGTGCTGACATTTCTATGATGTAGACAGCTTGTACTGTCAAAATTAACCATACATCTTATCAATTAAGGGGTGAAAGAGGTGTAAAACTGTCATAGTCAACTATTAATACAAATTATGAGGTCATAAAATAGGATTTATACATAGACAAAGTATTTAGTATAAAGTATAGATGGAGTATGATAACAAATGAATAAAAAGTAGAGGGCACTCGGCCCTAATTTTTTAAAATATATTTTTATACATATTGAATATATGAAACAAACCCTTAATATATATATATTTCAGTGTGTGTGTGTGTGTATATATATATATATATATCATAATTATATGACCGTCGAGTATATGTTTTGTACAGATGTCATAAAAACCAAAACTCATGTTCTGAAAATACAGGACAAGACCCTGAAATATGGCTCCAAAGTTTCACCAAGTCCCACAGGTGATTACACAGCATGCCTTCCTTCCATTGCTTTATGCTGACCAACTTCAGCTCATCCACTGCCATGGAAATTCATTCAACCCACCAGCTGCTGACTTATATGTGAGCATTTGTGTGCGTTCCTGATGCTCAGCATCTGTCTCTTGGCAAGGAAAGCCTGGAGCCAGAAGCATAAAATTCTGGATAGATTCAGCACATTAACAGAAATGTGCATACATATTCTTGTTGTCCAGTTTATATCGCTGTGGATACATGTTTATTTTTTAAAATAAATATCCAAAACTGCTCAATTTTATCGACAGGAATCCTTTCCATTCAGTATCTTCACCCTTTAAAGGATGCAGATAATTCCTTAATGTCATTGCAGTACATGAATGAAATCGAAAGTAAAGAAAAAACGCAATTTGAAAGTGTAAGAGTTTTTTTGCTGCCATCAATACTAAAATCACTAATAGAACAAAAACTGCTGAAAGGAAGAAAATGTGCCAACACTCCTGTCATTGTAAAACAACATGACCTGCCAGAGGTTAAATAAATAAATAAATACACATGGAATAAAATAACTGTCAGACTACAACCATCATCCCACATGATCACACACTGCCTCTGCTATTTGTAGCATAATCAGTTAATTAAGTCACTCTTGTTTTAAATCAGTGATCTGATAGAAATCCTTCCTATAGCTAAATTTAAAGAGGAGAACTGGGAAAGGGTCTCTAGTAGTGGACATATATGCATGTGGATATCAGATGAACAGGTAAAAACTATTAAATAACATAACTTTTTTCCCCTCTAATCTTCTTTTATGTTTTTACATCACATCATGAGCAAACTTCCCTTCTCATAACACAAAACCACCTAGGGCTGTGCGATATGACCAAAATCTCATATCCCGATATAAGAATTCTATCGTCCGATAACGATATAAATCACAAATCTGTAAATTCTGTGAATCTCGGGCAGCTCGACTTGCGGGAAGTGTTTCCAGCTGCGCATCATGTAGCTGGAGTCGAGTGTTTTAACCGATGCATGAAACGATACATTTTTGGACATGGGTTGTAACGGCCGCTGTTTTCTTTGTGAGTATTTATTACACAGCATGCAGCGGGGAGAAGCCTGTTCTAACATTTGAGTCTAAGGTTTATTTTTTAGCACCTGGCGGCTCTTTTTTAATTCTCATCCGTAAATAATCTGCTCTTTGACGTGACGGCAGTTTCCCTCCTTCTCCACACTTTTTATCTTCCCATCCTTCTGGAAGAAGTTAATCTTGGTTTCATTTGTCCAAAGAATTTTATTTACCAGAGCCTTTTAGATGTTTACATTTTTTTAATAAACTCTAATCTTGTCTTTCAGTTCTGGAGTGTAACCAGTGGTTTGCACCTTATTGCAGAGCGTCTGTATTTCCATTCATGAAGTAATCTTTGGATTACAGACTTTGACAATGATGACAGTTTTATGCCACTTCTTAAATCTTTGCTGTCTCTCTGATTAATTTAGGTCTGTCAGCCTGATGATAGCCTCCTTCACTTGCATCAACACCCAGTTGGACCATGGAAGCCCAAACCTAATTCTGGCTTTTATGCAGACTTGTGCAAACAAACATTTTTGAACCTGCCATACAGTGAAACACATCGGACAGCTACTTATATTCATGAATGTGATTTTTGTGGTATGGCAGAGGTGAACTAAACGTTTGGCTGAGCTTCATTTAAACCTGATTTTGTGTAAAAAGGATGTGATTACACAAAGTGTTCTACTGAGCAAATTATCTGCATGCATGAATTTTATTTGATACAAACCAGGTGTGATTTTAATGTGTTGATCAGCTGCAGCATGTATGAGTAACGCCACGGCTGAATTGGCATGCAATGCGTGTTTGTGCTGTTTACGGTTAAGCCTAAAAGGTCAGTCCCAAAGGGTTTGTGATAAATAAATACTCCATAAACACTCTAGAAATGCTAGATAAATATTGCATTTACACTGATTGGAGCTGTAAATAAATACTAGTACGGAGAACCTTAAAGGTGTTTTCATTAATCATTTTTAACAGTCCTAGAAATTATAGTAAATCAATACACACTGTGGTCAGAGATCTGTAAACACAATTTAAGCTGCTATATCTCTCAATCCCACTCTTTAAAAAGAAGAGATATTTGGCAGATTAAACTGACCACATATCAATAATGCCTCTACAGGCTGCTAGATTGAGTGAAATTTGGCAGCCCACATTAACTTGACAGCCAGATTTACCCAGATTTACCACTCGCTGCTGCAAAGCACTTAAGCACTTTGTTCTGCTTCCTAGGTTTGTTTCACACCTTAAAGAGAAACTATGCCTGAAAACAACAAGCACATATCGAATGACTTTTAGGATATGGGAGCCAAACTTTACAGATATACAGCCTATCCCCATATCCTACACTTCTAGCTTACAATTTCTCAATTTGTTGTTTTTCCCTTTCACACTATTGTTGACTGAGGGCTTCCCAGAGACTAGTCCAGCCTCCCCCAGCATCTCTACTGTTACAAATAACTTTATCTTCAAGTGTTGTCTCTGGAAATCAAAACTATGAAACAGAAGAAAAGCATTCAAGTAAACCCTGTTTATTTACAAATGTTTAATGTTGATTTTCCAGTAAGTTTTAGTGGATAGGCATGAATGATCTCTTAGCCTCTTGTTTAAATTCCTGCATCTGATTCTTATCACTTAGAACTACATCAGGCCAACCTTGTAACTGCTTTAAAGTCTCCAGGAGTCTAAAAATGACTCGTGTGTGGCCAGCTTAAGATGCATTAAACAGAATAAAAACTTCAAAAGCAGTCACCAGCTGAACACAGCTCTATAATGACTTTCACATGTCACTTTTCTCTCCTTCCTTTTAGTCCTTCTCTGCTATTCTCCTGCCCTCTTCACCTTCTCCTCTTTCAGGCGATTCCTCTGTCTCCCTCCCCCTTTTCTCTCTTCTCCACTTTCTCCCAGGTTTCTATATTTGTAGAAGAAACATAATAATCCTCAAATGGTGTTGTTTATTTATTCATGAGTAAGGTCACTAGTTTCAAGAAGCAACTAAAAGTCGCCGTTTGCCTCATTAAATTGTTGAAAGTTTGTTTAAAAGGACTGAGAGAAATGTCCTGCTGTCACACATGATGAATGCTCGACGCTAAAAGGTTGCTCATTTCGACACACGGCACATTAGCCTGGAACGTGGGTAAGAGGAGATAAAGGCCATTTAAAAAGCCTATTTAAAAACAGCAAAATGTCACACTAAAATACAATTATTGCACTGGGGCAAAATGAATCTGTGTGAGAATTTGGCACCAAGTTTGGCGAACTTTTATGTGATTTTTGCCAGCGACCAGTTACACTTCAGTGATAACCTTCATTAAAAACAAGAGAAGATATTAGATTTGGTTATCCATCCATCTCTTTATTTAAAGATTTACTGTGAGTTTAATTAATTATTTATTTTTTTCCTCCTCTGTATATTCTGACTTACAAAGATGATGTACAATTTTCAGACAATAGCTGTAACTTTCTGAAAAAACTTTCTTCAGTTTATCAGCCATTATTAGCTATTTACCTAAATATAGGTACTGGCATTTATATCAGCTGACAAACAGTCAAGCTGCCCTTAAATGATATTTAGAACTGGGTGAAGTGACCTCAACTTAGTCAACTGACTGAATAGTTTATAAAGAGTAAACATGCTAAAGCCAGAGTGCTTTCAGCTCAGTAAAGATGATGTGTTTTTGGTCAAGTGTGGCATCACAAAAGTATTTATTTGACATAGGTTTTGTCATCTACAACACGCTAGCTCCACAGATTAGAGTAATAGCTTCTAATATTTGTGTTAATTAGGAAAATGTAGCTGCAAATTAGAAGCCTTTCACTGATCTTGTGGAGCTTCGAGGTTCTGATTAGTGCTGCGAAGATGAGATGAAGAAATAAAGCAGTTAGACAATTCTCCCCTTAGTGAGAGTAGCAAAGGCCTAAAAGGGAAGGGAGCAAGAAAGATCAATATTTGTTTCTTATCCGGACTTTCATTATAAAGCAGGACCCACATCGACTAATCAGTGGCGTGGTCCTCTCATAATAGACCCGTTCAAGTCTACTGAGCTATGAAAAAAGAATCAATGAAGAGAGCTAAAGAAGGGCTTAAGAAAATAGATTCATTGT
>NW_024582410.1:1159714-1226462 GCF_018398535.1 Haplochromis burtoni
GGTGTTGTAATTTACAATGCAGTTACTTTATATTACATTTAGTAAATCTAAATATAGTATAATAAAAAGGTTGTGTCAAGCAAAATGACATCAGTGCTGATGTAGAAGAAACAGAAGACAGGAAATGATCACAAATCATAAGTTTGCCAAATTTATTTATTAGAAGAGAAAACCAAGGTATTCACAGGTCTCCAGTGTGAAGAGTGTGACCAACTACACTGTACCACGATTAAGTGGACACAGCTTTCCTTTGAATTGGGGGAGATTATGGATAAAATGTGAGTACACTCCCCTTTTATCGCCAAATGAAATGGTTTCAATAATCAGGCTTAAGTTTCACATTGTTTATATCCTGTCTGATCATGTGACTCGCCAGCTCTCTGAAAACAAGGCCTAAATTGTGACAAGGCAGAGGACAAGTCTCATACACAATGGAGCCCCGTCGCACCTTAGCATCTCACTGCAACTGAAGTATCTGATTGTCCCGAGTGCTGGCTTAGTCAGCAAGACTCCAACTTAAACTGCATAAAACCAGCTTTTTGGTATTGATGGGTCACTAGGTAATAGCTAGGTAAAGCTATAATGGTTACCACTGGGTTTTACTCCAACACGCTGTCACTGATACAGCACAGTTCTCATTACACCTTGCTGGGGCCAGTTTAATTGAACTAACACAATCAGAGCCCAGAAGCGCTTCGGTCTACAGAGCTCGGCAGTGCAGGTAATAGAAGCTGATGGAAGAAAGATTAAAAATATTGCTGCTGAATCACGCTTTGCATATCTCACGTTCCCTTCTATGTTTATTTTTGCTGGCAGAGTTGAATTATGGGAAATTATAAGGGAGCCATGTAAGCAGCTCGTGTAGCTTTCTGAGAGCAAACAGAGCTGAGACAATATTGTATGTAAATGTTCCTTTAGCAAGTGTAATGGGGTAAAGTGGTCTACGTGCAAAGTGAGCTGCTGAATATTCCATTCAATTATGTTTTAATGAACTGTGACAATGTGAGGCTCAGAGGGGAAATGCCGGTGAATTATTTGCTGGGTATTAAATAGGAGAAACTGCAGGAGGGCTGTGCAAAGATGCAGAAATGTTGGCTGTTTGACTTCGTACACACAGCCACAAACACCCTGCTTTCACAAGAGCTAAAATGTAATCCATCAAGCCTCCGCCGCTTTTCCCTCTCCTCTCTCGCTCTTGTACACACTCGCATAGGTTTGAAGTGATTTAGTAGGTCTTTCTCACTGACACAAACATGCGCATGCACGTTCACATCTGAGATTTATCGAAAGCTAGCCCAGTCTGACCTACACACTTACTGTAGCTCCAACACTCGCCTCCTCGTCACAACCTGCGCTGTCAGGATAGCCGCCACACACAGCCAATCATGGCACACTTCAAAGCCCTTTTCGCCCAATTGCATTTGGCAGTTCGGCTCCAGATCACAGCGTACTGAGCAAAGAGGAGAACGGTTTCGGAGTTAACGTCCCCCAGCAGAATGCCTTTTATGGATAAACCAATACATTGTAAAGAAAAGGAGATGCACCAGGGAGTTCACAGACATACTATACAAGCAGCACATACACAAGCAACCAACACAAGTCGGCACCATCTGGATGAGACCATTTAGTGTGCAGTGGAGACTACAAGCTGAAGTAAGAGTAGATCATTTGAGGTAATCAAACTCCAAGAGGGGCCCCCTGTCAGGTCAGATCTCGATAGGTTTTCAACAAGAATCCTCCACAGCTCTTCGCTGTTGCACTGGGACCACTCAGCAAGCGGTATTTTGGATTTTGGTGTGCAGAGGAAGTTTTTGGAGGGAAATGTGTTTCGAAGTCTGAATCCCTACAGTGTCTTATTAAGTACCGAGTATCTGGGACGTGGTCCTGAAGAAAAGGTCATCTGCATACTTTGAAGATGCAACATGCATATTAACTGCTTTACATTTGCATACGAATGAAGCTATGTTGGTTTTGGTCGCAACTTGGCTCGAGATTTGTTTTGGACACAGTTTCTAGTAAGATTCGTGAATATTAAAACCTGCTGCACCACTCATTTATACTTGCACTCATAAACACTGGATCCAATGAGCGTGTCTAGTAATGTGGAAAAGTGCACAACCGTTCAGGTCTTGAAATTTTGCTTCCACGCTGCCAGCCTTTCTTAGCTTTTTAAAGTGGTTCTGAGCAACAGTTATCCAGGCGTTCTGAAGGTGATTTACATGTTTTTCTTTGGACATTAGCTGATTTTTCAATCAGTCTTTGTACCTGACCAATTTCAGTAGAATGTTCTTGTGTTTTCTAAGCCACTCAACACTTAATTGAATTAATTTAGCAACAAACCAATTTAAATTGCATGTTTTTTTACTAGCACCCTGTTGCAAAACACATAATTTATTCCCATTTGTTTGGTTGAAACTATAAAATGTCAAAGAAAACAGTTTGACAGACAAAATAGTATTTTTGCTTATATTAGGTGATACAGAGCTGATAGCTCTTTAGCTCTGCAGAATGTCATTCAAAGGTTTAAGGGATCTAGACAAGTAGAGGACAAAAGAAAAAGTGTTAAGCATAAAAAAAAACGTCTACAGGAGATTAAAAGTATCTGAAAAAAACAGGAAAATAAAATCTCAAGAGCTGACATAGGACCTGAGAAATGCACCTGGCCCTTCAGTTAACCAATCTACTGTAAATAATGTTTTCAATTATTCCTAAAGAAGACCTGAAACCTTCTGATTTTCATCTCAGCTTACAATCATAAACCTTAAAGCAAACCATGTGACCAGGATTAGTGGTCCCCTCAGAGGGACTCAGCTTAGATTCAAACCTTTGTCGTTGTATTGTGCTAGCTTTCATATGCATGATGTACCATGAGCAAATCTACTACTGCTACTGGTTCATCCAGGTCAGCCCTCTCAACTCCGCCACAACAGTGCAACCGGTCAACCATCTCAAATTCCCCCATGTCACCCCCCCAGAAACAACCCCGTAACAGGCTGCCCACGGCTATCTGCACTGTACCGGTTCTTGCACGCATAAAAGGCTGCTAAAGAGCTCCAGCTCACAACTCAAACACACGGTTCAGTTATTCCTCTTAGTTTTGTCTGTTGCTCTCACAAGCTGAACATTACAAACTTTTTTCTTCAAAGTTTCTTCACACAAACAATCACATCCCTTTATGCCTTTTCGTAGAGCTTCTCTAAGCTATTGCTCTTTAACCAGTCTCTCTAAATTGTGGCATTTCAATGCTTCCTCCACCTGACATTTATTATAATTTCATTAGAGCCTTTTGGCATTTTTGTCAACTGCCCTTTACTTTTGGGAATGGCACTGGAGCTTGCAAATCTCTATGTGTGTGGTTTTTCATAGTCAAATCTGCTATTTTTAGTTTTATCTATAACTTCCTTCTCACATTTGTTTTCTTTCTAAATGTACCGTGCTCTGATCATACTGTTTTCCAGTCAAACAATTGAAAATTAAGCCAGACGCATTAGATCTTATTTTGTAAGCTTTATAGGTTCCTGCAAATCTGTGATGAATCCAAGTGATAAACAGGACTGACCAACCGCTTGATTGGTTAAGGCTTTTTAAATTCTAAGTGCAACCTATTACCTGTAAAGCCCTCCAATGGAGTGTTGCAGACTAAAGAAAATCAACATTTAAACAGGCCAGTGCATGGCCTGCTTTCCCAATAATGACTGTGCAAAGCAGCACATTGATTTTTTCTGCATGAGAGGTTAATTACAAACTCGACAGCGGTCAATGGCATGCATTCAGCGGCATATACAGACCTTTATATCTGTGTGTGTTAGCATAGCAATAGGAAAATGCAAAAAAGAGTTCATTACATAAACCTGAGGTCAATTTCAGTTTCAGTGACGTGTTCAGTGAAATTGACCTCAGCTTGAAGGGCTTCAGCAGAGCAATGGATGAGAAAAGAAATTCTGCTTTACAACTACTGATATGTGCTGCCATTTACTGTCTAGAGCTACCTTAAGTGCTTATGTTTGTTCTAGCAGTGTGGGTACAAAGCACTACACATAAAGGTTTTCATAACTTCAAGAGAACAAAAAGAGCCTCTCTATAGAGCTGCTTCAAAGCTCCTTGATGTGAGCCTGGAATATTTCCCATGTTCTCAAACTCATATGGTATAATACAAACTGGGAGGGGGGCAGCCCAACATGGGAGTCCTGGTGAAAGCTAAACAAATGCTTTCAGCATAACGTGGAGAAGTTAATAAAAGGACTGTCAAGTAGATGATGAGCAGATAACATGCTAGATATGTTAAGAGTAGAAAGCAAAAACTGATGAGACTAAATGTAGATTTTGGGTAAAGTAAACATTCAGAAGCTCTTTCTGTGGAGCGAGTTTTTCCTCAAATATAACCACCACCAAGTATGAATGCTGTTTCCTGTGATTATTGTAGTGATTAGAGCAATCATCTCACTGAATATGTGGGCTTTGTGTTTAACGCCTCTGATCAATCTCCAGCTTGATGAAGCTTGTGAACTGGAAGTCTAATAATTTCCTCTCATACTAGTGGAAGGGTCTTTACTTCAGTAGGTAATATTCTACAGGAAGCTTTTTTGAGAATAAAATCATTTAATTGTCATCACTTGTACTGAAGAAAATCATGAAATATTTGGTAGCTCCAAGCTGCTGTATTTGAGGATTTTCGGCTTCTCCGTGTATTTAAAGTGAATGTGTTTTGGATTTGCACTGTTGTTCAGATAAAACGGGCACTTATAAGCTGAGCAGAGCTTTAAGAAACTGTGAGGGCGCATTCGAAATGAATGGGGTCAGGAAACTTGCAATGAGCCATGAAACTAATCATATTTTAGATCTATTATTTTATGTCAATATAATGACATCTGATCATGTTAGCTTTATGTAGGAATATTATCTTAAAAGTGTGCATGTGTCTATCCTTCATCTGGAGCTTCTCTGCTCTCTAAAACATGACTGTTTTGGAGACTGCCTTTAGGAAAAAACTGTGAGGCACTCACTTTAGTCTCTGTTTCTTAGCCCACTGTGTGCAGACAAATGTCACTGACCCTTAAAGTCACATAGTACACAGTATCATGCAAGTACTGTGGGCATGTCTGCATAAAGCCACGGGAAACATTAATGTCATAGCTGATGTTCATGTCTGAGCAACTAAATGCTGTCACTTTAACAGATGCGTGAAACCAACAATGCTACATAGTCCATGTCTGAGAAGAGCTCAAGAATGTTTACTTATATTTTGCAGTGCAAATGATTCTTTCGTTTTCTTCTAGGTGCCACTAGGGGAAACGCCACCTGTCATGTCCCATCACTGTTGCATGCTGGTTGACGTAGTTCAAATAGCTGAAGGCTGCAGAGGACTCAAACCTCCTCAGACAGCTCCATCAACTGGTTTACCCGCATTTCCATCTGAGCAAATGACTGTTTTTACTCCTCCTGCAGTCTCAGTCAGGGACACAAATTCACGCAGTCTTGCAGAGCCACCCCATGCAGGCTGTGGCTGCAGCCCAAGTCCCAGTCGCCCGAGGGCCAAGTGGGAACACGCCACGATGGCATGAGATTGAGACTCCGGCTCAAAGCCCTCTACGAGCGTGCCTTCTTGCTCAACAGTTTATCAGCATCAACGTCAAACCGCCCAGACTACTTTGACTGTCTGGAGTGAGCTGCCAGGAATTGACCTCTGACCTCACTGAATTAGCCTCTTCTTCAGATATGTTTACAGATGGGGTGGGGCGTCAGTTGCAGTTACAAATTAAAAAAAGCCTTAGCTACAAATTCAGTTTACTCATTGAGAACAAATACCTTCAGCCCTGAAATCTCTTCTTTCCTGAATCTTATTACACAGCAGCTCTTTTCTCGTCCTCCTGTTGCTCCCGTCCTGTCTCGCCCCACCCCTACCTGTCATAACCAAAGTGGTGTCAGCAGAGAACTCTGGAGAGGGAGAGGTTCATCAGCAAATGGCTCCCTAAAACCCAATCTCATTTATATGTAGATGAAATAAATATTGATGTGCTGCCACCGTCCTGTCGTGTTTTGCCTAATTGATGCCAGCCTTCTTGTATCACTAGTGCTAGGTATGTCTATTGGCAAGAGGCTTGCTTGGTGATATGACTTGTCACAGACAAAACAAAGCCAGAGCAAGTGCTTAAAGTGAGCAGACAGACAGACAGCGCTACGCAGTCCCCGGAAACAAAGCAAACAAATGAAGTGAAGTGACACACAGACGAGAGAGAGAGAGAATGAGAGAGACTGGCTGAGATGATTCATGGATGGGTGGGTGTGTGGAGAATACTGATAATCAAAGCCGAGCCATCCTGTATGGATAAAGCATTGCACAAATAATAGAATGCATTCAGCGCTGCGACTACTTTTAACATTAGAATTATTTTGTTGGTTGCGCCAGAAAAAAAAGAGCGGTTTTGCTCGGTAGACGGCAACGTCTGTCTGACATCTCAACAATTCATTAATGGACTGCAAATGAAATTTGGAACAAACATTTATATCTCCTGGATGATGACTCAATCAAGAGGTCCAATCTTTGACTTGCAACCAACCACCTCCAAGCTAACAGCATCTTCATCAGCCTGATACTTTGTTTTACTGCTAATAAAATTGAATACATACTTTTTGGTCACTTGCTTCTCGTTGATCCATTCACACTCATTTTGATGACAATCAAGAGTTCTTCACTTAAATTAAGTAAGGTATATTTTTGGTGTTACTGGACATGAAACACTCCTTTTTATCTGGAAAGGTTGGGTTTGAAT
The DNA here is from genome assembly GCF_018398535.1 of Haplochromis burtoni. Taxonomy (NCBI): domain Eukaryota; kingdom Metazoa; phylum Chordata; class Actinopteri; order Cichliformes; family Cichlidae; genus Haplochromis; species Haplochromis burtoni. The sequence continues at coordinate 1,166,485 of NW_024582410.1, forward strand.
CCTGGCATGCATCAAACAGTTGTTTTTTTCAGCACACCTGAAGAATACCCATGTGCATGTGCTCATCTCTTGAAAGAGGATTTAGCACATTAGGCCACCAGTGCTGGCTCAAAAACCTCATGGGACGAAAAACATTATAAAAAAGCTTCAACTTCACATGAAGAAAACCAAATAAAACAACATATTAATTTAAAACAAGTTAAATTAATTACCCTTAATCAGTGTCAGAGGTCTTTTTGGAAATAAGGAGAGGACAAATACCTACTTTACAACAAAATCAAGAGTCAACTAAAAGATTTGCCTCCTATACCAAATATATAGCAGTCTCAAGACACCCCTCATTCCTTTACATTCTGCTTCCACTTTAAGTGATCTTGAGGAAAAGCTCTCCAGGTTTTCTGAAAGTCTTTTCTTTGGACATAGGCTTTTCCACTCATATTCAGGTCCAGTCCTTGTACCTGGTCATTTTTAAAACAACTTAACACTGACCACTAAAGCATAAAAAATACCCAGTGTTTGGTCTACAAATAACAGACAATTAGAGCAAAGAACCGATTTTAAATTGTATCTTTAGGCACTTTATTATAAACAGCCTGCCAAATAATTTGTTCCTATTTCTTTAACGAAAGCTACAAAAAATACTAAAGACAGCACAGTGTGACACATAAAATTGCATTTTTGGTAACAGCTATCTGTAAAACATGGTGAAGCCTCTGTTTGGTTAGGGATGCATTTGAGCCCGTGGTGCTGGGGATCTTGTCAAAATTGATGGAATTATTTAGGCAGAAAAGTACCGTCAGTCTTTGATCCACAGTGCAATGCCATCTGGAAAGTGTCTTACTGGCAGTGGCTCCATTTTTAACCAAACACACTGCCAATGCAGTAAAAGCATAGTGCCTCAACAGAAAAACACAGTGAAACACTACCGTGGATTGGCCAACGAGGGGAGAACAAAGGCAGCCAACATCCAAAGAAGAGCTTACAATGTCCTTGAAGAAGCCTGGAGAACTATTCCTGTTCAACTGTGTTGAAGTATAAAGATGATCATACCAAATGCTGGCTTGTTAAGCTTGTTAGAATTTTAAATTCTATTTTTTGCCTTATGTACTGAATTTCCATGTATGTTTGCACATTTTAGTAAATCATTGTACCTATTTCTGATGTTCTATATTTTATAAAAATATGAAGAAATAAAGGATGGCTCAAGATTTTTGAGCAGCATTGTGTATATATATATTTTTTAAAAAATGCTCAGAGCCAAAAAGCCAGAATTTAGATTTCAAAACAGACCCACAAAAAATAATGAATGAAATGATTATGTGGCTAAGAAGTGGCTTCATCCACCTCTTTCACATAGCCTGTGGCTGAACTTTAAGCCTCATTGCTTATTCCAAAATATTACAATGCAAAATGATGATCACAATGAAGATTAACTTTCAAATTTGCCATTACTATTTTATTATTATTATTTCAGGAGATCATTTTGATTACCACCCTTCATTAAACTCAATTACCTAATTAGCTAATATACCAATGGACTGTGTCTGCTGTGCTTAAATGAGGCTTGCTATTAGGCTTGTGATAAAATCACTACACACCTGCAGGTGATTGTCATTAGCTCACAGACCTGAAGAAACATTGTCAAGCACACGGTAGTTTAAAAAAAGGTAATTATTGTGACTCTAGCTGGCTGCTGTCCAGGTGAAAATGGAGTTAGTACATTTCAAGTGGAGGGGGGAAATATATGCTTTCATTTAGACACGCATTAAGAGGTTTTACATGGAGTCAAGTGGCACAGAGGCCGGCTATAGAAAACAACAGCAAAATAGAGAGAGAGCTTCTTTTGTATTGGGATCAGTCCTCTGAGCTGTCACAATATTGTTGCGTCAGTGCCACACACTCTGCCGCTGTAAAAGTCTTTTCAGCATGAGCAAAAAATGTCTTCTGACATGTGAAAATTCTCAAGAGCTGCTATTTGTGAAAGTCGCTGGCATAATGAGGATGAGCCAGGCAGGCTGAATGCCATTTATTTTTAATAGGCTGTGTGGAGCCTACCGCACGACTGTTTATCTATAAACCGGTCCAGAATGAGACATTTGTTACAATAATTATTAGCCTGCCAGAAAATCAACAGGGAACAAATTTAATAATTACCCTGCAGAGGTGTCTTGTGGACAGTGGAGTTTTTCATTAAGTTTTAATAAGCAAAAAAAAAAAAAACAGAGATACCTGAAAAGTGTCTTCAATGCATTTCATTATGCAAACACTTGCAAATTCCTTTTTATTGAATACTTGAACTCATCTTCTTCCTTGACTTCTTCTGTCTACATATTTTGGTCAGTAAAAGTCAACATGATAAACTAGATACAGTATAAACTCGCAATGCTTTACTTACATAGCTGTGTCATGTGACCATAGAGCCGCGCACCTGTTTATTAAAATGGTAGTTATTTTTGCACATTATTCTATGTAAAACAACATTGAGCAACCTAAATATGAGAACAAAAAATGAGTGACACTTGGATCATCACCCATACTGATGAGATCGAGCTTGGCGGTTGCATCACCTCTAAAATGTCGATATCCGTAGATAGCATGCATCTACAGCGGTAGAAGTGCTGTTATGTTGAGAACTGTCCAGTGCTGTGCTCTCCGGCAGAGACTTGTGCAGAGGGAGAGAGCCTGCAGCCCCAGTCCTATTTTCAGCTTCAGTAGGCAGAAGAGAGCAGAGAGCCAGGCCAACTCAGGGCAGACAGGATCAAACCCCAGACCTGTTTAACCCTACACGATCCACTTCACACAAACACATAAACACACAAACACACAAGCACGTGACTCGGCTTTTTTACAGTGCCGCCAATATGAAACGTATTACACTGATCAACGTTACACAGCACAAATAATATAACAATAGTCATGAAGCACATCTAGATATTTCTTAACAGAACAATACAGAGGCTATACGTTACCCATTGATAACAAATTGTGAGAATTTGTTTTAAAAAAATTGTTTCCGTTTTAAAAATACTACTGAAGGAAAATAAGAGTTTAAGGACATCGTGATTGAACACCTCCCCTGTATTTGAGCAATGGCCAGCCACAGTGCAGCACCTGGGGACCAACTCCAGATGTAACCCAATGTCTTGGTCAAGGGCACACTGACAGCAGAAAGAACTTACTATGTTTTTAATGTTGGGAGAAACCAGAACTGAAATTAAAAACCACCCTACCACATGTTACTACAAATAATATATTTAATAAATGTGCTCACTATATGACTTAAAAAAAATATGTAAAAGAGAGGAACCTTTCGGTGACTAACACCCTGGTCACATTACGTGGGTTGAATGGGTTTAATAGGAAAGCTTTAACTGAGCCGAGTCAAGATAGTAAAAAATTGCAGGTTTGCTGTTTACGATGACGGCATCACATGTGTCTGAATTTTAATTGTTACAATTTAACAAGAGAATTAGTGATAAGGCTGAAACTGGTGGTTTTAATGCTATTTAGAGGCTTGACAGCAGTGAAGACTTTGTTGTAGTAAACAAACAAAAGTGACACTCCCAAAAAATATTTATGCCTGAAATGTTTACTTTAAGTAATTTGATTACATGTAAATGTTTCATGTATTTTGTTGCACAAGCACAATGTAAAACATTCAATTTAATGGAATCTAGTGTGAAGGTTTACATGATTGGTATACATTCAGTTTATAACAGCATTTTTTTTGCTTAATGATTAATTATTTGAATAAATAAATCTTTAATTTTGTACATTTTAGTTGCTTTTACTACAAATTATTGATTTATGTTACTGAAAAAAATCATTACATAAAGAAATAATTATCTTTTGAGTGCATGTTAGACTCTGGAGTAATACTAAAATTGCTTATTTTCTTCTAGAATAATCTGCTTATTTTTAACGACCTATTATGTAGAAGGCCATGTTGCCATGAACCTCTGAAACTATTTCACAAGGCTCAGCTATTTTTGCAAAGTAAAAATAATAAGAAGTGGCCAAACAAGCACACGCAATGGCAATTAATTAAAAAAAATGCTTCTATTTATTATGTTGCACTGACTTTTAGATCGTATAAAAATGTTTTTAATGTGTCATCTGTGTACTACATCATTAATTAGCCATCTGTTGTTAACCATGAACCCACGGACTCTCAGGGCAGCCTTACAAATGGATATTTGTCTCGTGATGGATTGTCAAGTGAAATGTCATCTCATTTCACCTCATCAGAAGGAACGAATCACATTACATTAGTCTAAATGCCATTGACACATGCTTGCAATGGCACCACAGTGGGAATACAAGCACCTCTCTGGGAGACATGTTGTCAACAAGCGAAACTAAAGAGAGAGGGGAAACACTGCTGGCCATTTACAGAGCTGGAAATAACACTTCACTGGCTTGATAGTGTTTAAGGTTAACAAAGCCCTGGCATAAACAATAGGCAGCAAAAGGTTAACATAGCAGTCAAAAAAATGCAACAACACACACGTAATACTTTAGACAGACAAATGAAAGAGAGTATAAAAAGAAAAAAATGTAAAACGGTAATTTATCTCCAAAAAAGTTACAAATTGAAAAATACCCTTTTGGATTTTCTTGATCGCTGATAATTTCGTGATTCATGGTGTAATGGTCCCACTGCTCACCTGTCAAGCCAAGCCAACCGCAACCCCCACAGGCTTGGAGAATCAATACAAGGATTACTGTAACTGATCTTGTGGCTCACAGTGTCCCAACACCTTTCAACCTCCTTTTTTTTCTGGGAGACTGTTTTGTTTAAAAAATAATGAGAAATTAAAAATGTCTTAACTAGTAGACCTCATTAATGTGTGAATCAGTTGCTAATAGACAACAAAAATATCCCTGTCAGCATCCACTGCAAAAATATCACAATCAAATCCCCAAAGAAGACATTAAGCTACCTATTCTTTGAAAATGAAAATATTATCATTTATTCATATGGGCTTTATTAAGATAATACATTTAAATACATTGAAATACTCATTTAAGCTTCTAGATAACATTTAGTTACTGGACATACAGTACTGTGCAAATGTTTCAGGCAGGTGAGAAAAAAACGCTGTAAACAAAGAATGCTTTCAAAAATTTTAATCATTTATTTTCATCAATCAACAAAATGCAGTGAATGAACAAAAGAGAAATCTACATCAAATAAGTATTTGGTGTGACCACTCTTTGCCTTCTTCTAGGTACACTTGCACACAGTTTTTGAAGGAATTCGGCTGGTAGGTTGTTCCAAACCTCTTGGAGAACTAACCACAGATCTTCTGTGGATGTAGGCTTCCTCACATCAAACTGTCTCTTCATGTAATCCCGGACACACTCGATGATGCTGAGATCAGGGCTCTGTGGGGGCCATACCATCACTTCTAGTACTTCTTGTTCTTCTTTACGCTGAAGATAGTTCTGAATGGCTGTCTGTTTGGGGTCGTTGTCCTGCTGCAGAATACATTTGGGACCAATAAACAATCATTTATATTTCTGAAAGCAGTCTTTGTTTGCAGCATTTTTTCACACCTGCTTAAAACTTTTGCACAGTACTGTACATTCAATGTCAACTTGACTGGACCCTTTGTGCCTTCAGTACTGCACTAACTCTTTCTGGTAAAGATTCAACAATGTGCTGAAAACAGTCATCTGCGATTCTGGTCTATGTTTATATGATAGGATCAGACAGTTGCTGCGCATTCATGATGCAAAGCTCCTGTTCCACCACACCCATAGGTGCTTTATTGGACTGAGATCAGGTGACTGTGAAGGCCATTTGAGTACAGTGAACAGTGATTTCAGGTTTGTGACATACTGGAGTATCCGGCGGGAAGCAATGGCTTTTAAATGATGCTTAATTGGCACTAAGGGCACCAAAGTGCGGTAAGAAAATACACCACCAGGCTGAACCATTCTTATAAGGCAGAATGACCCATGCTTCTATGTTGTCTATGCCAAACTACCACTCTATTGTCCAAACATTTTCTTCCGCAAACCTCTCCTGACTAATTTTGGTGAGTGATGGTGGACTCAGTTTGGCAGGACTGTCGTCTGCTTCTGCTGCTATAGCCCATCTGGTTCAAGGTTCAATGTGCAGATCTACATAACTTGTTGTTGGTTGAAATCAACGAATAATTTTTGCTACAAACTAGATGTTGTTTTGTTCCAGTCTCTGCAGGAAACCCCAGTTCATCAAGGTACGCTCATACTCTCGGCATCATTTATATCACCTTTCTTCCCCATGTTCGGTTTAAACTTTAGCAGGTCGTCCTGTGAATATCTACGTGGCAACATGCACTGAGTTGCTGCAATGTGATTGTCTAATTAGATGTTTGTGATAACAGCAAATTTTCACCTGCATTTCATCAAGTTTAAATAGATTTAATTTCTATTTTATGTTTTACTTTTAAATTGGTGCAGTCAGCAGTGCAACAGTCACACCTGGCACTTACTGTGAGTACATGCTGAACTTAGTTCTACACAAGAATTTATTCATGTAGTGCAACCATTTTAACTTAGCCTAGTTATTACCCGTTTCCACCTTGTGTAGTTCTTGTCAGATTAAATCTGAAATAATAAGCAGTTGATCCTGGCTTCAATTTTATGACCAACGTGGGTATCAATTATCCATTACTGTATATATACAGCAGTTAATACTACAGAAGTACACTAAGGTAAAAACAGACATTAAAGCATTCTGATAGGTAAGCTAATGCTACCAAAGTTAGCTATATTGAAAGCTAACTGATGAAAGCTTGCTACAGCTAAGCAACTAGCTGAAAAGACTGTGGTTATATTTAGTGGTTAGTGATTTGGAAGTGCAGGAATAAGTGCTGTTTCATACTTCAGAGAGAACGGTGTAAATATTGCCATCTTTTTGTAAGTCCTTTTATTTTTCAGATTGTTTTATTTATTCACATATACAGCTTTATACGTTTGACTCGCATGATCGCTAACTTGTGCTTTTTCCTTTGCTTGAACCCACATGTGGAAACTTGTTCTGTGCTGTTAAAAAGCTTTTGCTCCCTGTTAGAGCTGAATTACAGCTGCTTCACACTCTCAAACTCAGAAAAGGTCAGAACATAATAAAGGCTTTTTGTAAAAGTACATTTGAAATGCCCTCTTTCACCACACATTCACCTTTCATGTGATTCTTTTTTCTAGTTCAAGCCCATTCCACTCAATTGTTTCAAATATTAAAAAGCCTGTGAAATTCTTTTTTTTCTTAAACGCAACACACTTTTGATTTGGTGAAGAAGAAGATTTGTCTTCTTTTATTTTGCCTGGCCAGCTTCACAGCAGACGTTAAAGTAGAACGGCATTCTAGAGTCAGTTTTGTGGCTTCAATGTCATTTTCAAGGATAAGTCAGCAGGGTGCAGATGTTGTAGGGTCATTAGTTGGTGTCATGATAATTTATGTAACCTCTTCTTATCCAGAGGACCCATTTACTTGTTGTAAAACGCCATTGTATGTTTGAGTCAGACCTACTTTTTCCCCCCCACTGGGATTGATTAAGCCTGTCACCACTACTTCCTTTTATAGTGGCCAATCAGATCTGAACACAAATTGTAAGCACACAAGATTAAACATTTATGTAACTGAGACTCTGTTTAAGCACTCTGGCTCTGATTTTTATTCCGGCCACCGACTTAGCAGAGGCAAAGCAAATATTCTGCCTCATGTTTCACATCCCATTTCTTGGTCTTTTTAGGTGAATGCTATTTTTGCATGCAGGTGTACGCTTGTGTGAAGGGGGGCTGTGTAAGTATGAGACACGGAATGTGTGCGTGCATGCTTTTTGTGTGTTCAAAGTCTACATCATGTCTGTGTCTTCCTTTCCGGGGAGGGGTGAAGGGGCCTCGATCTGGCTACAGCTCGATACTGCCATCTATGGGAACTGACAAGCTCATATGGAGAGCTGGAGATCCGGCCTGGAGATAAAACAAACTACAAGGTACTGCGAGTTCTGTTCCAAGTCAAGTCAACTGAAGTCAAGTGGCTTTATTGTCATTTCAACCATGTGCAGTGGTACAGTACCCAGTGGAGCGAGACAACGCTCCTCCAAGACCATGACATATAATAGACAATCAACACGGAACTACATAAAGTGCAGGTCTGCAAAAAAACGAAACAAAGACACAAGAGTTCAAAGGAAAATTGCAACAATGACAGTGTATTGTGCAAAAGACTGAGCATTGTGCAAAAAGTAACTTGATATATGAAGGTGTGAGTGTCTGTGTGTATGAGATTGCTGTTAACACTAAACAGTTTTAATACTAAAGAGTTTATCAAATCACTCGTGGAAAAAAGTAACATTTCTGTCCCAGAAAGGTGGGTGAAAGAACAGTTTTTAAGGACACACTGCATGCGGTAATGAGATATGCCAGGTTTTCAGCTAATAGCTCTTTGGGAATCACCTTGTTGGTTAAAAAAATACTTTTTTTATGCCTGTCAAACTGTGTAATCTTTGGGATCTTTTGTACACTCAGCTAAACCAATGGGAACATTTGTTTCTGTGACAGGCTGCTAGTAACAAAGTGCCCAAGAATACAATTAAAAATTGTTTCAATGCCAGTTTGTCTGTTATTTGTAGATGCAGCATTGATTCATCCCTCAAGTTAAGCACTTTTTTACGCTTGCATCATAGGTCAGTGTTTAAAAAAAAGAAAATTTCTCTGAAAATGATCAGGTACAAGGATTGGGCTGAAAATGAATGAAAAAGCAGCCAATGTCCAAAGAAAAACATTAAGATACCATCAGAAAGCCTGTAGAAGTATTACTCAAGACCATTTTTTTAAATCACAAAAAAGTCTGCCTATTTGAAAGCAACATATAAAGAAATGAGGAGTGGATCAAAACTTTTGCACAGCACTGTAAAAAATAATATTCTGCTACAACAAGAAACAATATTTCCCTGGATTTGTAAGTTAACCACTAAAATGAATAATTGTAGCACAGTGCCAAAGAAATCTAAGCTCTTCACATGGCAGTTTGGGATTGCAGCCATAGATTCATGATAATCCTTTTGGAGTCAGGTCCAGCAAGACCCCTCATGATCTGAAATACAGTTTTTAGACCTGAATTTCACAGAAAGGAATAATCAGCGCTTCAAAGGCAAACATGAAAGTCCAAATGTACAAAGTCATGAGGGTTTCTGGCAGGAGGCTTTTAAGAAAGATAGAGGGGAAAGAAAAACCCACTAAAAGTCTCTCAGACTTCTCAACTACCTGGAAAAAATAAAAACTTATTTGAATCCATAAGCAAGCAAATCATAGCTGTGACTTGATTTTAGATGACTAAATTTGTGCGAGCATGTTGTTGAAGATGCCATTTTATTTAGCCGCTCTGTGCCCATTTCTCATTACTTGCAGATTTCCTCTGGAGTCCTTTATAATAAGACCATTGCTTAGGATGGTAATCACAATCTGTCAAATACTGAAGCGACGTCTCGCACCTTATAAACACAGCAACTGTCAGTAAGCGCTGCAAAAATATTTGACGACAACAGCTACCCTGAAACGACGAATCTGTACACCCCAACAAAAAGATATACCCGTCAGGATGACCTGCTAAGCCATGGGTAGTCTTAATTATTTATTGAGCCAAACATAGCAGACATGATAATACAGAGCTTCTCTATATCCTGGAAAAGACTTTGATGTTGTTTTCTTAGCCAAACCAAAAACAGGAGATTTTTTTCATACTGATCTTTGAAAAGTCAATCTCTAATAGTTCTAACAAAAGTAAGATCTGCTATTGATTTCTCCACTCCAGTAGTATAATCACTCACCACGCTTCTCTTCTCAGCTATATCAGCTATTCTCAGGCATATAAGAGAAAAAGCAGTATATGGAACGGAACTAACGGAACTAACTCCCAACTAACTCCCAACATCTCGGGTGTCTTCCTTTCAAATTCAAAGTCGGCATAATGATTCGAGTGTGAGACCCCTACCCTGGAAACAGACAGACACCTTTAAAATATTTGCAAGCTATACCTCTTCAGCCTGGAGTCTCCATTTTCTTTTGTGTCAAACCAGTCAGCTACTTTTACCTGAAGCGAATGCTTTCTGATGCATGTGCGACATCTGTATACTAATTACTCATAAACGCACGCTGCCTGGCTCTCCCAGGCTCGCTTTTCAGCAGTGACGGCACAATTAGTTCACAAATGAGGAGCTTATATTCGTAGCCTTGCAACATTGAGATTATTCGTCTCCCAGAGGGAGCAGAGAAAAGCTGAGAGATTTGAGCACTCACCTCCTCAGCCAGATAACCTCTGCACTCCACGAACACGAAGGAAATCATACTGTTATGGTTGTCACATTTTACATTAGCATGCACAGACTCATGACAGGTTAACACACCTGGAAGAAAGCACACCTGAACAAACACCAGAAAATACGCAGTGGGATTTCATGATTTAGAAAGAGTTTAGAGTGTGTGGCACTGAGTTTGAGCAAGCATGTGTACACTACACACACAACATGATGCACATCTCATACAAACAAAATAGAATAATAGATGAAATGTGGTTACATATACAAACACGAGATCTAGTAGTGTTTATGATTTTTTTCTGGGTCTTGGTGTTTCTTTGTCCTGGACAATAAATATTCTGATAATTATTTATTGATTGATTGTTTATTAGTTGTTTTTTTTTTTCTAACATCAGTGGTAAAAATTGATTATGATAAAAATGAAAATCATGACTATTTTTATCTTTAATATCATAATGCCCATTATTTAACATGGTGATTCATTAGCATAGACATCAAGCAAAGACTATGACTAAAATTAAACCAAAATTAGCTGTCAAAATGAACTCTCTCTTTTATTCATACATATTGAACTAAACAGCAACTGAGTCTTAGCTTTTAGTAAATGGTAAAAGATGCTGCTGTAATTAAAAGAGATGTGTTTGACTTATGAGGAAAAAAATAGAGTTTTGTGGCAAAGTGAATGCACAAAATGCAATTATCTTACCCCAACAGTTATTCATAATTCAAAATAGGGGAATCATGTTGCCTGTTATCACTGCACAGTTTAAAATCTGGCATCTGTGTTGATATGCATTTTCTTAAGAGCTAAAGGGCATCCTGCACACCTGAGAAGATCACATTAATAGAAAACTATGTATACTGGTTTAATAGCAGCATATACAGTCATACATGTTTCAGGAAAATAATGCAAAACAACAGCATGTGTGTAATATAAAAATCCAGGTGCTGGACAGTTTTTAAGGTTTGATATGTTTTCTTTGTATTTACATTTATTATGGGGTTTAACATGCTGTTTTTAAAAGACAGAGAAATCAGCACAGAATCCTAATTGTAGCTTTCATCATCAGATAAGAGCTTGATTCATGAGAAGTGTCTGAAAGCGGAAACTGGAGCGACTGTTTTCGAGGTTCTGGTAATAAATTCCAAATATAAAGCAAATGAGTCATATGCCTTTCATGAAGGTACATTTATTTCTGAGCTGTTGTATCAGGGTGTCGACCCGTTTGGCTTTGTTGTAGTAGCAGTACTTTTTCTAAATTCCTAGGTCACCTTCAGCAGGTCCCTGTAGGCTCAAAAGTCTCCACCTGAGAGAATTTTCAGCAGAGTGGATCACGCCTTTCGATTTGAGGGAGTTGTAGCTGTGCTATGGTTGTGTTGCTAAAGTAGGAGTGTCTATATTCAAGATAAATGACACTTCAAATTCAGTTTGACAGCACTTCATATGAAACTCTCATTAAGTGCAAAATAAGCTCGTTCAACAGTGAGTGAGGAAATGCATTCTTCTCCTAAAAACAAATCTGATTCATTTCCGCTAACACAGATGCTGGAGGCAACTGGAGTTCTCAGATCTAAAAGAAGAAGTAAATAAATAAAAAACAACCATAACAACGTATTCACCTGACTAATGGAACACATTGATACGCCTGCCTCGGCCTTCAGACAGACAATTTTCCAGATTCTAACAGCATTACCACAATAATGAACTCTATTTGTCATTTAGATTTGCTGAGACCACAGAGGTCAGATATTCTGGTGTGAAAATAATTACGTATTAGTCTGCATAGTGGCCTATACATGGTTATATAATACACCGGAGAAACGGGGCAAGCCAGCGTCAGCAAAGACTAGATTCAAATATGTTACTTCACTATATCAGTCAAATATTCAAATATGTTGTAACACAGAGACCTTAGGTACAATTGTTGTCACAGCTTTTGAAATTTCTACTTGTCAGACACTCAAGCCGCCTCTAAATCTTACCTTGATCTTTGTTGTGACTGATAATGAATTTTAATCAGGTGATTTAATTAGTGTTCATTTCCAGCATCAAGGTGATGCAATGTCTAAGATATGAAAGGGTATTTAAACATTTAATTTGTTTCTTTTATTTCTTAATTTGTTTATTCACTGATCTAGGTAACTATATTACTTTCACCTTAAGGACCTATGACTTTAAGGTGGAAGAGGATGTGTCACAGCTAGTTTAAACAAATATGTATCATAAGGGTGTAAAATTGTGTTTTTCTCTCAAGAAAATCTGGTAATCATGATTCAGCATTTAGAATATAAATAAAATGTATCTGTTGGATATAATATAAAAAAAGGCTTCAAAACAGGATTTTAACATACTATTTTAGATTTGTTTTTGATATAAACATAATTTAGACACTCTTTTTAGGCTTCAGATTCTAGCCCCAGAACATTTTGCTGTTTTTCTTACTGTGAAAGGTACCTGTTTAACTTTGACTGAATGCATTCTGGCACCAGGCAATGATAAGTGTCGGGTGCACTAGTAAAATAAAAGCTTTGAGTGGCAACTACATGCACTTGTAACTATTTTTCCCAACCAAAAAAAGAAAGAAAAGAAAAGAAAAGCAAGAGAATGTTGAAATTCTTTGAAGGCGTAACATCCATGTGGGTGTAGTTGCTGACAGGAAAGAGAAACCAATGGGAGCAAAAGCTCCAATGCAGAGCAGTATTGTCCAGATATTTTGCTAGGCACCAAAAAAACCTCTTCTAGAAAAGTAAGACAAGTTGCTGACTCTGTGTTACAATGTCAATCCATTCGCAACAGTGGGGTAAGCTAAAGGATGATAACCACTGCTGACAGCAAGAGAGAAACAAACAAATACAATAAAATAGTTTATGTAACAATTTTGGGCCTAAAACATAGCATATCCTTCTTTTTTACCATTGCCTAGTAGCACGCAATATCCTGCTACCACCAGAAAACGATGCACCAGAAACTTGTTAACTAGCCATTAAACCGCAAAGCTGGAAGAAGAGCAGCTACCAACTAAGAGGCACTCAACTACTAAGGCATGTGTTGCACTGTAAGATTAGATAGAAAAGTACAAACACAAAAAAAATGCATAACCAAGGATGACTACAGCTGTCAACTTCTTGTTTAGAACTCCTTAAACAAGTATTGGTTGCCAGGGCATGATATTTAAACAATAGGTGAATGGCTGTGGGGGGACTAAAGCCTATCTCAGCTGACATAGGGCAGAAGGCAGGGTACACACCGGACAGACTGCTAATCAATCATAGAGCTAACAGATAGAAAGACAACTAACCATGCTCACACTAACACACTGAGCCAATTTAGAACAACCAATTACCAAACATATGTTTTGGACTGTGGGGTGGAGCCACAGGGCCTGAAGAGAACCCACACAGGCAAAGTGACAACATGCAAACTTCACACAGAAGACCCCTGTAAGCCAATGGCTTTGAATTCTTACTCTTAGTTGGTGGCACTAAACACCACACTACTGTGCTAGCTAAATGATTCCCAGTAAAATCACTGAATAATAATTTTGCTTGAAATCTGTAACTGTAGTGCAGAGGCTTGGTGACAGAACAACGATTCTTGTGTTATACTGAAGCTGTTTGATAATACTCGACATTCTAAAGAAGCACATTTATCCAATAAACCTCACAGTAATGGACTAGTTTGGCGTGGTGCAGAGCAGGCTGTGATATCCTTGAACACTTTTAGTCCAAAGTTTAATATTGTAATTTTTAGTGCTATTCACTATTACTTTCCAAATTCCACATCAATACAATGGCAAAGGACCAGAAAGCAGGCAGTGGGCTAAATTCACAAAGAGCAGTAAACCTCAGAGCCACAGCAGCAGACGAGATTATTACATGGCCTGTCTGTAAAGAAAATTAGTCAACGGAGCTCATAGGAGTCCGCAACACCCACCTTAGGGTTAGCCCACCTGGAAAATAAATTTTAACCTTGCAAAATATTATTTCAGATAGTAGTAGATGTAAACACAGAAGCTACATCTGTGTTTGTAAATTTAAAACCAGTCTTTTCAATAAATGGCCACATGGTTTGCATCCCACTATCAACCTGGAGCCACAGGACAAACCAGAATGCATCTGGTAACATGAAGATCCTTCTCTCCAATCAGTCTAGATCCAACCAAGATATTTTTTCCTCTGTCCTCTGTGCACTGATAAAGACTTGTACACAGAATGCATGGCACATTACTGAAGCAGCAAACTATTCTTGGTGGGTGAGTGGGCGTCTTGCCCTGTTTCTGAAGGGCTTTCATAGCGGGATGAGCATAGCACAGTGTGTCTGGTATGATGAACACACACGCACACAAAGTTTAACAGAAACACACATCTACAAACAAAAGCACAGCAAACACACATACACACTGTTGCTGGTGCCCTTTCTGCACAAAGAGTCTTTAGTCCTTGGTGCACTAATTTGCTTATTAAAGGTTTATTAAACCTTCTTTAGTACTCCCAGTAAAGCCTCTATACTGGCATGGAGAGATGACAGCTTTACATACATTAACAAAAAGCAAGCAGAAAACAAGAATCCGGAGCTATGGCTGAGAGAGAAGGGAAAAACAAACATTAGCGAACGGAATGGTTCACGAGTACGTGTGAAAGAAAAATGTGCAAGCGAGGCAGAAGCACCTGCAGGGAGAGTACGAACTTATTTCACGTATTTCAGCTGTGTTTCCACCTAACTGCCGAGTGCATTTTAGGGGCAGCTTTTGAAATGTCACAAAAATGAAATATGAATTACTCACATTTTTGACAGAAAGGTTAGAATGACTAAAAGCATTTGCTGTGCGGATAAACTGAGAGAAATGTATCCATAAGAAATTGGAATGGGTTCTGTAAGAACTGATTAGTACTGGGAAGGGAGGTGAGGTTGGGGGAGGGTATTGTTTTTGTTCCTTTGGCAGCGTTTACGATATTTAATACTGCCTGCAGATAAAAACAACAAAAATGTGATGGCTAATGCCGCAGTAATGCCCAAAACAAGCCTCTTACATGTATAAGTAGCAGCAAATGGTGGCCTCTGTTGGGTCTAGACATTTGAGAGATGACACTTTGTCTCCCCACTCCCCAGAGCCATTTCTCTACTGTTTAGCCATATTATTAAACCTTTTTTCTGGAGCAATAATAGCAAGCATTATTCTAAAAATATGGTTCCACTTTATTTGATTGAATCACATAAAAATAAAATTCCCTCTAACTTGAAACAATATTACTTCTAAAATGATATTTGGAAAAGCACACCGGGTTGTACTCACTGGATTAAAAGACAGAAGAAATCAGGAAAACATAAAATCAGGAGCAGCAGAGATAGCAAGAAACCATACTGGGCAGTCTCTGTCTTCATATTTCCTCTCAGGCATTACTTCCATCTAATTTGTCTGTAATTAGATGACCAGGATTCATCCTACTGGGTGATTAATTACTCACAAAAATGATGAGAACCCCACCACCACCACCCAGGTAGTAACCATAGCAATATGAGGGGTGCAAACACTCGTCTGTAGGAGGAGAATAATTGGTGAGTGGATCTGTTCCTCCGATCATTAAGAGCTTATTTAGATACACAAACCATAATTTGATTTGAAAAACAGTGAAGAGGTTTCTAATCCTGTGATTTAAGTAGATTTCATACAAAAAAATCCAAAGAATCTTTACTGTACAATTCAACGTCTTTCATCACAGAGGCAGTGGTTATAAAAGCTTCATTCATTTCCACATGCAAACTGAATTCCTCAATGAAATTTAGGCTGAAAAACCTTAGATATGAAGCATTTAGACAAAGAACTAAAATTTAATCTGTGAAAGCTGCTGGGCTCTGAACAATGTTAACAAAATGATATAAAACAAAGAAGGGGTGGAAGGAAAACTCGAAAACATAAATCACCCTTAAAAATAAAAATATGGAAATGTGTAAAACAAACTCATTAAAAGCCTCTTACTTATTAAAAAAAGAAAGAAAAAAAAACAGCAGCAGCAGACAACGCCCACGGGACAGCTTTTGTCAACAGCATGTGTTTTTCAGCCAAACGCTGCTTGTTGACACTGTCAGTCAGCTGTCTTAATCTGACCTTTTAACATTAGTACTGTGCAAAAATAGATGTTCAGGCTTTTATCCATCAAAGATGCGCCTTCTTGTTTTTGACGTCATTCTGCAGGATGACACAGTATAAGACCAGTTTCATGCAACAACTCCCTGATCTCAACATGAGTCAGAGAGTATGGCTCTATTTGAATGAGCAAGTCACCAAATGCTTCTGCTCAGCACTCAAATAAACAAATAAACCCCACATTTTCTCATTCATATAGGCTACCAGGATAGTTACTAAACTGGCCACTATGTTCATTTGGTAGGTAATGTATTTGGATTACAAATTGCAAAAATTGAGAGCTTATCAGGAAGTAGCCAATTTATAAAACTTAAAGTTAAACGTACAGTGCTTAACAACAACAACAATAAAAACATTAAATCTGTCAAAAAAAACTTAAATGTAAAAATGATATTGTTATAATTATAATTACCTTTATAATTATAAGGCAAATAACAAACTGGATTCATGTTTTATGCCCAGTTAAGTTGGCACACTGAATCAGGAATTAATAAAAAATAACATTCAACCACTAAAACTATTTTTTATGTTCATTAATGCCAGTAAATAACTGTAATTTGGCAAATGAAAATGATGCGCTTGACTATTTTTTTCTACCTTTTTATTTTAAAAAAAAGTGAAAATTCATGGATAACAATAATTATTACCATTAAAAATTCTATTTTCAATTAAAAAGCTTGTGCTCATTGATGGATTAACCATTACAGAAACATAAAAAAATTATCTGGGTAATTACCAATAGTGATCAATTGGAGCAGCTGAGGCATAAACCTTACACTGAGTGGTTGTCTAATAAATTTGTTAACCCCTGTAATGTACAGCAGATGTACAAGGCTAGACTTTAAGGTCATGTTTTTGACTGGGATTTATTTTTGAACATTTAGCTTCCAATCTACCAACGGTCTCTTTCTTTTCCTCTTCTTCTCACTGACCATTTCTACAGGTGAAATGTTACTTGCTGAGACAAGGGCTTTCTGCAAGCACCTGCAGCCATGTGAAAACTTCACTTAGTCATATGAAATCAGTAGGTATATCACAGCTAATCAAAGCACTTGATCAACTGATCAAAAGCAAGTGTGACCACATCTATAAAAGCAGAAGGTTTGGCAGTTTGATGGTCTGGAGCATTAAGGCGACACCTGCTATCACTTCATGGAAGAGATACATAGCAACAATCTTCCAGTAAGTGGACATCCCAGGAAATTCCCCTCAAGGTCAGACCATCTTCAAAGAAATTACAACTTCTGCTAATGATGTCTGTCAACTCACAAACTGTAAATCAGTAAAAATGTGCAACACTATACATTCACATCCACTGTAGCCAACTGAATTTGAGTATAAATGTGAACATCAAATGTCTCGGTAATATAAACCAGGCTCTGCTACAAGCCTCGTGTTACTTTTCAAACACAGTCAATTAGAGAATGTGCAAATAAAAATATCTGGAACATCTGTTAGAGGTTAACACACATTGTAATGAACAACAATATTATACACAGTACATAACCACTAGATATACTGTATATGAGTGACACCTTGTCCCACCTCTGTAACAAACTACTTACAGAGTCATGGAGCAAAGCAAGCCGCTTATCACTTCTAACACCCACAGCTGTAGCAGGTGACGTGCCGTTATATGTACCAACATGCTGACACACAAAGCCTGAAGATTATGGAAATAAATAGATATGACTGACCATGCTGTATGCATGAGGCAGCAGCAAGGAGTGAGACATTATACATTCAGATTCAGATGCCTCAGGGGGGCTCAGGGGAGCAGTTATGGTGCAGCGCAGAACAAATATTGAAGTGTTGGTTTAGCAAGAAAACATTATGACTGAAAGCATAGTAATTTAACAGACGCATGTGTTGCTTTTTTGGGTGTGTTTATGCATATTTGTATTACTCTTGCTGTGGGGACATTTACCTCTCTATGCAGTTACAGTGTTTCTCTTTTGGGTACAAAATGCTATTCTAGATAAAGTAAATCATTACATTTCACGGTGAAGACTTAGTTGAAGGTTAGGGTAAGATTAAGATAAGGTTCAAGACAGGGGTGACTTGAGAGGGGCTGTGGGAGTTGGTGGCATTACAATTACATTTTAGGGTGAAAAACTGGGCTAAGGTTAGGTTTAAGTCTGTGTAATTGAAGCCTATTAATTGAGGCCTTACTCACAGACCTAGAAACTCTAGTTGATGGGGATAAATGTGTATTCGCTGACTGGCTGTTGCCAGGTGAAATCAGTCACAAAGAGGTATACAGTGCGCTGCCTGAAACGTTCCTCTGGTTGCTAGCAGATTGCTCTAGTCGCCCCTAGTTTGCATGGGACTCACCAACTCCCTGTCTTTGCCTGTGTTTGCAGACAAGACGGCATCATGCAAACTACTGGTGACCACAGCAACCTATTAGACACGAAAGCAATCACACTGGTTTCACTGCAGCACCGTATACCTCTTTATGACCAATTTCTAGCAACTGCCAGCAACTTCCTGCAACCTCTTGCCAACCAGTCCTGAAATACCTACTTTTCCCTAGCAACCAGTATTTACCACTGGTTCACTGACTGGTCTCTAATACTGTGTGACTGGGGGCTAAGTAGAATTATTATATTTACTTACGCAAAGGGTCTAAATATTTGTTATAATGCACTTGTCAAGTCCCCTTTTAAATGAAATGTCATCTGTAAACACAGGGCTGCACAAGAGCTTGAAAATCCCACTATTTTCTACTGGTTTAGGTTGAATTCAGAATTAGTTTAGGGTTAGGAATGCAGGCCTTATGGTCATGGTTAAGAGAAGTCCCATGAAATTAATCTAAGTCAGCGTATTGTCTCCTAAAGGGACAGAAGAATGTCTCTGTGTGCATTTGGCTATGTTTGCATGCAACACAACAGATGACAACACTTTAGCCGGGGTGGAAATAAAATAGATTCTGGGCAGCTCAGTGCAAAATTTGAATACAGATAGTTTGTAAAGGCACATTTATACAATATTTCTTATCTGCGAATGAATGATTTATATCCAACATGAAGATATGAAAACATGGTTCTTATGAAAATACATTCCATTTGTATTGAAAACCTGATGTGTGGAGAATATCAAGTAGGTGAGTGCAAATAGTGCAAAACCAGACTATCAGTGCATTTAGTTTCTGAGAAAAGCTGATTGCTTTATAGCACATAAAAAGATTTCTTCAGTGCTCAAACAGGTAAATGTGCCCTTTTATGCTTTTACAAGAGATGGAGGAATGAGTGGATTGTATGTGTTCTAAAAGATATATACCAAGAAGATGTTTTTCTTACAGAGAGGTTATTATCTATAATCCTATCACTGTTGATGTGAAGGCCTTTGGACTTTTGAGAGCAGAGGCTAGCGTCCAGTAATGTCAAGAGGAGGTCGAGCTGAGGTTGTGGCTCCCAGGTCTTCCATGTGATTATTCAGACATAGCACGAGTGGGTGAGGGTGAGCTTGCATATTCAACATGCTTTATATAAGTGTGTGTATGTGTCTAACAACCATCTGTTTAAGCAGCATGAAGAAAAAAAAACAACAACCTACAACTACCAGTGGGTTAAAAACATTTGGCATGCAGTAACATGGGCCAAAAGCAGCTGAGTAATAGTCCCAGCTGCATGGTGAGTCAGAAAGTGAATGGTTCAGTATAAAAAAAAAAATAGATACTTGGCATATAATTTGATTTAATCTCACTTCTCTTGTATATATGCTCCCTAGAAAAAAGTCAGTGATGCATATCATGTCAAGAAGTACTTATGCAGTCTTACAAATGGACCTTGGGCATCTGTATCCATCACTACTTTTTAAAACATTGCGCTGACCTTTAAAAGAAGCTGCCTTGAATTATCAAGAAAAAAATTCTTCAATGGGCTAAATTTTGAGCACTTTGGCAACAGAAGTTACCGGACAATAAGATAAGCATGTCTGTGTGGTCATCTTTCAAAAGAAAAGGAAAAAGAGTAGAAAAGAAAGAGAAAAAATGGCAAGATAGGTGCCCTGGCCATGTTTCAGAGGGAATCAAGGGAAATATTTGCAACTGTGCTTGTGTGAGTGTGTGTGCACAAAATAGTTCATACAAAAAGAGTTTTTAGAAGTTTGACCTTCCTTCAACCCGGCAAAACTGTAGCCACAGCAAAGGTTAGAAAAATACAATATTCATAGAAAGATAACAGCCTGCAAACATTTGACATTATTCATAAAACCTTCTTCTCTGCAAGCTTCTGAGAAGCACTACCTCCATTTTCACTTTCTTCTGAGCCACGGCCTTCTTGGCTGTTTCTCTCTGTGTGTCAGAGAAAACTTGGAATGCACTACTTTCTCCAAATGGGATTTGCTGAGAGCAGCACCTCCACTTGATTGAATCCCAACCCAAATTTTTTTGTTCCAAAGGACACAACTGTGCCACAAATGGAAAGAGGCCGGCAGCCCGAGTGTGTGGCCTTACTGGCCGGCTCCCAGGTGTGAATGTGAAACGGGGTTTGATGAAAAAAGGGAGCAAGCTCATTTGACATTCCTTGGATAAACAGAGGTAAAACAAGTCGCCAGCCATGCTTTGAGCTGTGTGTGACTCACAAAAGATCTTTGTTTGAGAGGATAATGTTTGGGTATAATGTTTATTATCCTTGTTTAGCATGTTAGCCTGACACCATGCTATAATAAGCACTAAACACAAAGCAAAGGTTAGGTTGACTGAAAGTAATTTGGCAGGTATAATCACAAGCTGTAGAAAAATACTGATGTGGCCATTTTTCTTGTTTTCTGCAAACTAAGCGCTTTATAGCTCAGTCTAGGAAATCAAATACACTGGATCCTAAGACAATAGCACCTTGTCAGTCACAAGGCCGACACAATTCAAAGTATTCCCTATTATAATCATACTTTATAATCTCATAGGTTAAGAGAAAACATTTCTCATACAGTCAGACTTTGTCTTATCACCAGAAACGTCACCCCCACTGGCCATTAGAAAAGAATGCAGGTTTAATGTACTTTCACACCAAACCACAAATGTCTGTGCAAATTTAAATAGCCATCCTTCCAGTAGTTTTTAAGATATTTGCATGTGGGTCTAAGTAGTTTTTAGAAGCAGAAGTTATCTGTCCTGCTAATCTGATTTTAACACAATTATTTGCTTCTCTTAAAGACTGAAGCTACATAGACTTGTATGTGTAATATGGGGCCAAGGCACCAGAAGTACAATACTACCTCAGATAACCTGAAAACATTGTTGTTTCTTGTTTGTTTGTTTGTTTGTTTGTTTGTTTTTTAACTCTAAGACAATCTTAAAGTATTTATGTTAATTTTGCCATTTTTTGCTCTGTGGTCTTGAAAATGGTATTGAGAATTTTCTGAGGCATCTTTATCAATATTTAAATGCTAATATTGTGACAACAATCATGCAGACATCAAGAGCCTCACTGGATCAAAAACACCATTATTTATCATAAACTACTTGAAACTGAAATATTGACTGAAGATTTGCACCTTATATATGATATGATTTAAGAAAGTGTCTAATGCACAAAGTAATTCTGCTGTCACCATTTCCATTACATTATTTACTTGCACGCTTTTCTGCACAGGAGGAACAGCTGGTACCATTATCTATAAACTCTAATGAATCACATGTAATTTTTACATAAGCGCATGAGGTCAAAACATTTCTTTTGGCAGCTTTTGTCTGCATTTTGTTCCATTGGATACCGAGCTCCAAAACAGGCTGAACCATCGTAATAATCATAATTTTGAAAATGTCAGGTTGCTTTTTCATGCACTGCCTGTACAGCCTCTCCACAGGAATGACGTCTAACAATCTAAAGACATTGTGACAGACTGACCTCATCCCACAGTGAAGTATAGTCATTTTCGATGGGAACAGTTTATCCTGTTCTGAGATTAAAATATCCAACCAAAAGGCCACGATACTTTGTGTCATTAAATAAGTTAATGAGCAGAAAAATGAAGCAATAACCTGATGGACGCAGTATGCCAAGGCCAAAGTATTCAACAGGCTCAGCATGTTCAACTATTATCAACAACCAGCAACAAAATTTCATAAAGAGAAAGTGAAATCAAGTTAAGTAAGTTAAGTACTGAGCAACTCTGAAGGGAAATAAAGAGAATTTCTACAGCGCCTACACACTATTTACCTTTCTGCATACGTTTATTCCCCTTATTTACTACAGGCAGTAAGACAAAGTGCTTTGTCTCTATTCTCCCAGATTTAAATTGGAGAGAGAGCATCCCCTGCTGCAAAGAGATTTTAATTGCTTTAAGCCAATAAGAAAAACCAAGGTGGCGAATGAATGGCTTATGTGCTGCTTCCCAGGCAAAACGGCAAAGGCAAACCATCCTGCTCACACAGATTTCCTCACAGCTAAATCCCAGTGACTGTCTCATTGTTTCGATCCTGAGTGAGAACAGCAGATAGGGAGGTCATAGCAAAGAGAGCGAGAGCCGAGATAAGTTGAATGAGCAGATTTTCATTTTGACATAGCTGCTCCCAAGGCGCAAATTGCTCAGTCTGAATCAATGAAGTCATTCTTAAACGTTGCAGAGCTTCGAGACTCTGGGAACAAAGTCCCCGAATTTAACAGAAATATACAAATAAGCCATCAAAAGCAGGGTGACAGCAAATACGGAGACTGATCTGTTGTTTCCGGCACTTTTATGAGTTTACACCCTCTTGTAGTCTGTTGTCAGACTGTGGTGATTAATCTGCCCATCTGGGGAGGACTAGAGACAGAATGGATCATTCTTGGGTCTCAGGGCTTTCTGCCACTTTGTTGCCCTGGTGAGGCCATCTGGGCCAGAGGAGAGCTAATCAGTCATAAGCAAGCCGCAAGCTTTATCCCATGTGGCCACCTGATCACCCACAAGCATCCAGACTTGAATCAGAATTCTTTTTGTCAGCATGTGAGAGAAATGAAAGTTTGTTGTTTTGGCAGATACAAGTAGTTATGAACACTGTGCGAGAAATGCTCCTGTTGCTGCTGCAAAAAGACTCGAGAGTCTGCCAAGAGTAAACAAAACGACAAAGACACTATATATGATGTGGCGCCATTATGAAATGCATGATCTAATTTGTCTTACAAGGTCAATAACTACTACAGCACTACAATGTTAAAAGATGTCTTATCATCATCATCATTATTATTATTCTTGTTATGATGATATTCCTCTTAATTATTTGGTCCTGATATCTGACATAAATAGTTAAATGTGCTCAGTGTGTATAGCTGTTGCTGTAATTTTCTGGGTCGAGCTATTACTATAAAAGACCAGGCTTTGTTTAAAAAACTTACTTGATGTGCAATCTGTTAAGCCTCTTTAAATCTTAACATTCTGTTTAAAAATGACTCATCATTAACTCCTGGCTCAGAGAAATGACTGTAGAGATTCATTAATGAAGGACTTAAAGACAGGGAGATGTAAGTATAAACGCTGCCTTAGAAGCAGGAAGAAGGATTTTGCTTATTTCTAAGAATAGGAGGTCTGTTCAAACATATTACAGACCAATTGTCATTTAACCTCGAGATATCTTTGCTGCGGGCACTTTTGGCACTGCTCCTGTCATGTAAATTCTCCTCAGACCTCCTCTTTGGAAAGACAACAGAAACAATATACTGCCCTAGTGCTTTTTATCTACCGCTTAGATGAGGCTGCACATCTGTCATAAGCCCTTACTTTCTATTGTTTTTGTTCCAGCTGCATTCTTTACATTCCCGAGGTTGTGCCTCCTGTTGACTCCAGAGAGGAGGGAGGAGGGGATAAGACACTCCTGCGGGCTCATTCTGTTTAACTCGCATCAAGACTCCTTGTAAGGTGTCATTTAGTGAGTTTAGCAAGTCTTTGTACAGTGGCATCTGGTGGTTACAGTTTTCTGTTATTACAAAGATGATTTAGAAATGGATGTGGTCACTTGATCACATTTACCAAAAAACTAAACTTGGCAGGATACTCTTACTTTAAAGTCTTTGATCTTGTGATTTTTTGAGAAGGCAAATTTAAAAAAAAGAAATGTCAGTTTCATATCAGTCAATATTCAGCAAACGGAGCTGGCACAGGAGTCGCTACATGACTTAAGTGTGCGACTGGTGTAGTGCACCACAGATGACTACTAATCAGTAAGACACCAAGAGCCTAGAGGCAAAACCGTTGTATTGATGCCAGCATCCATTAGGTGAACTGCAATTAGCACCCTGCTGCTGGAGTTTGCGCACTGAGTGAACTCGCCCAAAACAATGGCGAGGAATAAAGAAGACTGCCATATCATGCTGCAGTGCTGCATGCACTGTGTCTGTAGCATCACAACTTAGAGACCAGGGTAAATACTATATGCATGTATTAGTATGACAAAAGGATGACTTAAGAGTTACAAAGGTGCCAATATCAGAAACCTGCTGCACAGCTTGCAAATCTTTTGCTCGGCATCTAAGTTTGCGGTAGATAATTTGCTGTTGGCTGAAATGAAAACATTCTGAAACAATAAATAAGCTACATTAACAAGTAAGCAAGTAAACTGGCACATCAGCGAATCAGCCTTTCCATTCCAATATAATGCTGCAAGAATAACATCTCTGCAAAAAAGCTGAAGCAGTGATGCTCCATCACAACTGGTCTCTGTATTTGTTCCACAGTGAACTTAAGTATAACTCACGCACTGACTCACTTACCGCTAATATGTTTATTAAGTCACAATGTTTCAGACTGATTGATTTTTTTCCACGTAAAAAGAGAATATCCTTATATTCAAGTATGCAGACACACATACACGCGCATCCATACTGTTTACTTTCAATCATCCAATCAGAACTTAATGGCTTACAAGCTTACAAGTTTTTCTATCTTCTACGAAAACATTCGCACAGGTCAAAAATGGAACAATGGTTAAATTGATCTATCCAGCAAGTACGCTACACAAAATTTGTGTATTTCCCACCCAAACAAGTATATAAGCTGCTAAAGAATGAAAAGAAAATATCACAACAAGTAAATAACATGTTCATGAAATGACTTCGAAGACGCATCATTTAAACTCCCCGTACTAGCTTCAGAAAACTTCTTCTCTTTATTAAAATTGCATTTTTGGTTATTTTATGATCGAACATTTAAATCAAAGAGAAATTATGACACTACATTCATCACTTAAAAATGTCTGTAAAGTAAAGTCTTGACCTGTATCCCATTTTCAAGTGGGCTCTAACTACATAATCTCTATCCTCTCAATGAATCACACTCATATGTCTGGTTATTCTACGTTTTAAGTCTCTGAAAGTTTTACCTACATACATGAAGCCGCATGGTCAGCACATCATACATAACCTGGGTAAATGCACAGGATTTTCACTCCCAATTTAAATGTTTTTCCCCATGTGTGGAGTTGCTGTATAGTTTTCTGCCCGATGATTGTGTTGTCTATCCACATTACAGCTCACATTTTAACCAGAGTATTCTGGGATTAGCCCCAATCATTTACACTCTTAGAAAGATGGCTTGGTACTTGTCAGTATCTGTTTTATTTGGAATTAAGCCTCCTAACACATTAATTACCTGGAAAATTCATCGCATTAAACACCAACCAAAACATCAGTAAATATTGTAAATAAATAATGTTTGACTTGATGGGAGTTAGGTGTTGGAATATTAGTTTTGCATTCCACAAGCACCACAAATTCTTAAGGTTTTGTGGCCAATTATGTTATATAAAGGGTTTTTATTTTACAGTGACAACCTGGCAACAGAGATATGTGGCAAATACTACAGCCAAACAGCAAGCTTCTCTAGATATTTTCAAGGTAGTGCTGAGGATGATAAATGACTGGGAGCAGTAGTGAACATCAGCTGACCATAAACAGTTTAGTACGGTTCTTGAATAAAGACTTTTATGTGGCCATCTCTCTACCCTGTGGATGTAGTGGGAGGAGGCTCTGATAAGTTACAGAATGACATGAAATTCCCATCTTTCCTAACAGCATTAAGGCAAACATCTCAGCATGCTGTGGGCCAAGCTGCTATGATAATTTGCTGAACCACAGTAAACGTGGCTTTCTGCAACAAGTAGAAATGCCTCCAGGCTGCACAGTGGCTGCACCGGAATGTCTTGGACAGTTTTTTAGGCGAATGTGTGTATCAGTTTGACCTCATTAGTACCACGGGCCAAGGCTGTACAGTCCATGAGCCAAGTCTTTACACCCCCCACTAGTTTATACACACTAGACGATAGCTTGTTTGTTGGAATGAATCCGGGCTGCTGCGAAACGAGAACAAGTGTTTTTGTTTATTTGCACAGGGATTAACTTACACCGTTGGCATGTTGATAAGGGCACCAACGTTGTAACATGAAAGGTCTTGGATATTAGCAGAGAATGAGAAAGCAAACACACCACACACACACACACACACACACACACACACACACACACACACACACACACACACGTGCATGTAAATGCAGACGCTATTCGTTATTCACTAGCATACTAATAAAAAATGAATTTGCTCGGGCAAAGCATGCAGTGCAAAACACAAAGTGCAAATTATTCCAGAGACAAGATTTCTATCCTTTTTTCCCCTTCTAGTGTAAATTCTCAAAATCAAATCTTCCATGCACCACTCTTTTTCATGCAAAACTGTGCACATACCATACCTCCCCTCACCCACCAGCATGGATCTGTAAAGGCGCACAGGTGCACAAAACTCGACACAAGACTGTAATGCTTGATGACAAGAGGCCAAGACACACAATCACTCATGAAAGGCGGAGAGAAGAGAGCGTTTAGAAATGTCTCAATGCCTTCCTGTGCAGGCAGTTAATGTACAACTTAAATAAAGTGGGCACATTCAGCGTGGAGACGTCAGCTGGATAGAGGTCAGTGTAACGGAGAAGGCCAAATTGGTTCTGACATTGTAGAGAAAGTGGGCATCAAGATACAGTAGGCAAGGAACGCTGAATTATTTGCTATACATCATATATATGGATTCGATACAGCAGATTTCATGTGCATGAGCATGAAGCAGTCAAGACAGACCCTCTTTGAAAGTGGCAGAGAATAATTAGTTATGCTGATTCATCTGCATCCAAATGTTAATGGTTGTAAAGGACCTGGAACTACATCAAAGACCTCCACTACATTATTGTGAGTTAACAGTAAAGTGATGCTGAGCTCCAAGCGATTGCATTGGAGAATTATTCTCAATGCAGTCACCATCAACTGGTATTCTAGTACATCTCCTCCCAGCTACTTTGGAGGTTCCAGCTGCAGATTTAAGGCCACTGCACAGCAAATGAGAGCTAAATTTAATTCTTGGACCCAATTAAGTTGATAGCATTTAAGCCGAATAATAACCCTATTCTGCTACTAACTGCAACTAAACAAGGTCCATAATTAATGTTGTACCAAACAGCTTTAACATTTTACCCATTTCTGTTCTGAAAAAAATACCCAATTTGTTAAAACACTGAAACTGAATTGTGAGTGATTTAGTATGTGACCTGTGAAAATACTGATTACATGACAACATGCCTCACTCAGGTTTACAAGCAGAGCTGCACTGGACAGAAAGTGTGTGCATTTCAGTGACACTTCCACACCTCTTAATGGAGTTGTTAGTTTATGAAGATCCTGAATCTTTTAGTTCACCTGGGGATTAAAACTTGACAGAAATGTACAAGTGCAAAAGCAGGGGAAGCAAGTGGTATAACTGAATAATTTTAGATCATAACACAGCTGTTTTTCAGTCTATTTAGTGCATTCTGTAATTCTAAACGGTGTCGGGAACAGCATCTTTTCAGGGGCGGCAAAGCTGGCAAGACATTCTTCCAGTTGGGACACATTCAGCACCAAGGCCCTTCCTGTAGCATTCCGTCACAGATACAGAAAAACACCATACAACTCCTCTCTGCATGGGGTCTGGGTGTCGCAACGACACCTACATTGCAAAGTGGCACAGGAAGAGAGGCGGGGAAGCAAAGTGAGAGAGCGTAGGAAAGCATGAGAAAGTGTAGTTGTAGAAAAATGAGCGGGGAGGTGGAAAGGAAGCTTTGCAATGCAGTGCTCGTTTGGCTCACCTAATTAAAATAACAATGGGTGCTTTCATGTTAGTATAATAGAGACCCATTGCTCATCATAATGGTTAGGAGCTCGGCCTGGCCAGAGGCACATGAATACAG
The DNA here is from genome assembly GCF_018398535.1 of Haplochromis burtoni. NCBI lineage: Eukaryota > Metazoa > Chordata > Actinopteri > Cichliformes > Cichlidae > Haplochromis > Haplochromis burtoni. The sequence goes on from NW_024582410.1 coordinate 1,195,128, forward strand.
TCAGGCACAAGAATCAGGGCAGGCTCGTATCCCTTTGGAATTACCTGTATGTTTTGTCTTTATTAAACAGACTGAGCAATCATTCATATGACAGCCTCAAAAAGTAAGTGAACATTTTGTTTAATGACTTTTCAAAAACTATTTAAAGTCCAATTAAGAAGATGAAATTTAAAGAGTGAGTCGTAGAGGTTCCTCTCCCTAAAGGCAAACATAGTCTGGATTCTGACAAAGTCTGTCACTTTCAACAAAAAGACTGGTTTGTTTCATGTGTCCTAAAAAGTGCTGCAGAGATGCACAAAGGCTGTAAATCCTACTAAAAAAAATAAGGAAAATCTGTTGCTAGTGCTCTTCCTAGAAGTACGTGTCCTGCAAAGATCACACCAAAAGCACAACATGCAATACTGAAACAGGTAAAAAGGGACCCAAGGGTAACAGCAGAACACCTACTGAAATCTACAACCTGCTAAAATCTTTGTGTGTCCCTTAGGGCAAAAAAACCTCAGTAAGACTGATGTTAATTAGAGATGGACCGATCCGATATTACGTCTCGGTATCAGTCCGATACTGACCTAAATTACTGGATCGGATATCGGAGAGAAATAAAAAAATGTAATCGGATTTATATCGGTATCGGCAGATATCCAAATTTATGATATCGGTATCGGACATAAAAAATTGGTATCGTGCCATCTCTAGTGTTAATGCTGTTAGGGAGACAAAAAAAGAACACACACATTGCAACACATCTTAAGTTTGCAAAAGACCTGTTCACAGAACATGGTAATGACTTCTCTTAATGATGTTTTAAGAACAAATGTATCTTTTAAATGCTTTTGTTACCCCTTCCAGTGCTGTGTGTCTCTATAATATTTGCAATGATGCCAATACAGAGAACGAATTGAACACCAGTGACAGATTTAAAAGGTTGTATTCTTTACTCAGAGGAGAAAGAGATTTTTTAATGTTTTAGGCACCAACTTAAGTGGTTCCCCACCTTTGTAAAATAAATGAAAAACATCTCAAGATGATCTTTTACTTATTAGAAAAATAACAGATGATAAGACCGGGATATATAAAATTTAAAAAAAATTGCACTCATCTCATTACGTGTTAGTGAGTCATTAGACTACACTCTCATTTACAATCTCACTAGTTTCTCTTTTCTCTCCTCTCAGCTTGTCTCACTCTGAGTGCACCTCCTGACACACAGTGTGTGAGGCTGAGAAGCGACAGGTGAAATGTAATTATACTGAGGTGAGCTGTGTTACTGTAAGTTCATTAAATGCTTCCCAAGAAGTGTTAACCTGACTGTTCTTAATTTAAGATACGAGTTAAATCAACACCATTGCTTTTTTGTTTGCTTTTTTTTTTAGAAGGATGGATTTTGTCAGTAAGCAAAATGCCTTTTATAACAAAGTAATACTTCTAATCTCAGCTTATCCATGGGAACACTCAAATACCATGGGAGAGTGAATATGTATGAAATCCAAACTGTATGAAGAAATTTTACAGGAGAATTGCACAGCACAGTGGCTCTAAACATACAAGTAAATGCACACTTATAGCGGTAGGGAAGAAAAGAGGAAAATCTTGTATTAAACCTTAAATTGATTGATAGGCTTGACCTAAAGACAGCTCAATCACAACATCCCAGAAATAACACAGAACAGTTTCATAGTAGGAGTTCCTCCTCACCACTGTGCTAGCGGCACCTCACAGAGGTTGAGTTGGTGCTAAAGCGACTTCTACCAGGTGCAAAAGTCCAAGAGGTTCAAGAGATTACTCGCTTTTTGCAGTATGTCACTGTGAGTGGTTACTCTTTGAATTCAATAAGGACATAAAAAGAACCGCTATCTGGGCGTGTCTGTAACTGTAACTTCACTGTTAGGTGAAGATTCCTAAATAATTTGGAAATAATCAGTTCAGAAATTCAGTTCTTTCCAAAGTGTATTTAAAACTTTGTATTGGAGTTGTAGTGGTCCTGTGGACTGAAGGAGCAGCTAATAGAAAAACTCTTCGGGTCCACTGAACTGAAGCCAGAGGCAACTGGACAATTTAACGAGCTTAGAGAAGCCAGCATCTCAGCATTAAATATTATCATAGCAGTGAGGTATAAAACAGTTTGAACTGGACTCTTTTTTTATTGTCAGGTTTTTTTTCATTAATATTTTCTTTATATATTTATTGATAGTTCATTTAGAAAAAAAGACTCAAATGTACTTGTTTGTACATAGTACTGGGTGCTGATGTAGTTGCATGCAATCCAGCACACAAGGCTAGCTAAAGCCCAATCAATATATCGGCAATGTTTAAATGAACTATTAGCCAATATATGGGTATGGGCACTTATCAGCCAATAAATTCAATTTAAAGAAAGTAAAAAGAGAAACACCCTTCAAGTGTTGATGCTGCATAGTTTGTCCACCAGAGGGCACTTGTGGCAACAAAATAAGTTGCTTTGATTTTTGTTTTTTTGTTTTTTTACACTGCACTGTTATCTTTATAAGGATTTATAAATGCTAACAAATTATTTGTGTGTCTAAAAGAAAAATTAATAATGGCTCATGAATCAGATTTTTTAAATCACCAAATATCAGGCTAGCATACCAATAGTTAATAACATGAGCTAGGTGATGTTAATAATGTTAGCTGACTACTGCCATAACAGTAAAATTACATCTAAGTACGTGTGTTTTAGCATAGCACTTTTTGTTCATTTTTTAAAAATAAAATTTTATGTTAATTTGGCATTAATTATTATTTTGTGGCATCAAATTTGGTGTTAGAATGCATTACACCAACTATTATCGTCATCCCAAGAAAACAAACACTGCAAATGAAGTATGGAAATAACGGCATGGGACCTTGAGGCAGTAAAAAAGTCACAACTGCAAGAACTAAACTTGCTGGTCAAAATTAACAAAAAGGTCAACAGAGTCAGGAAAAATTATTATCTGAATATATAATAAAAAAGCTTCGTCATTTCAGTCAATTTTTAAATGTGTCCATTATTTTGTTTTAGATAATCACAGCAGGCTCTAATCACATACTAACACTTGGTTCAGATATTTTGCCATTTCACTTTTATCCACTGGATACTCCTCCAGCATCGCATTTATCATGCAGAGCATATAGATGTGGTTAATGTCACACCATAATCATTCTCTAAAGTCAACAAAATATTTATGGTGTCTAGTCCTAATGAAACAGAAGCTAAAAACAAAAGTCAGGAGAAAAAAAAGTTTAAAACTCTTCTGGGTGAAAGTTGCTGTGACTCATTTAACAGTCCTTCAGCTTCATGAGATTGTCATCGGAATAAAATGTGTTTTCTCTTCTGCTTTTATACACAAACATAATAATGAAAAGAAGAAGAAAAGAATGGCAGAACAAGGTGAGGGAGTTTGAAAACTAGATATTAATCAGTGCAGAGGATAAACAGCAGGGCAGCAGTAACAGGAGTGAAGAACTAGGGTGTTTTTGCTAATTGTTAGAGGAGGTTGGGCAGCACTTCTAAACAGTATGTTGCGTTGGTACAGGAGGCACAGAGGTCACACACTCCCCTGACCTCAGTCTAATTACTGCATACCCTTTGGTGGAAACAATTCTGTAGAGAGTTTCGAAGACATGAGGACATTGTGATGCCAGACGGCTGCCTAGCCCCCTTTGTACCTCCCTGTGGTTCAAAAAGCAGCACAGCATGGCTCTGCTGCCCAGGGGCAAAGAGAACTAGTGAGGAAAGCAAGTTTTGACTGCACATCTCTGTGCTCTACATTCTCCACTAACTGGAAATGTACTTGCTTAACATGTAGGAACAAGAAAGTCCAACTGAAATTTTGGCCAAACAGATATCTTCCACTTTTTGTTTAGTATTATAAACACCAAGCTCCAAATGTCTGACTCAGAGGTGCCAAAAGGATATAACAGCTAAGAGCCCTGGGTTATTTAGAACGCTGTAGCACTATATGGCCAATAACCAATACAGTTGGATCATTCCAAATAAAATCTAATGAATTTGACTTCTAATAATCAGCTGATATTTTTTGTACAATAACTTCAGTATATTTAATAAAGCATTACCAAATGCTGCCTTTATACTTTTAATATAGTTCAAGTTACAGGCTCTTTCCTCCACCAACAACCTCTAGGAGGAAAAAAAAAGATACAGAATAGTACTGAAATACAAATTTAACTTTTCAGTACTAGAATAGCAAAGGACGGGTCAAAGACAACGGTTATGACTTGATAAATACACCATGAACGCAAGGTGTCAACTTACCGGGCACCATTGTGAGCTAGCATTAGCCAATGATGGCAAAGGCAACCCTAAATCCGCTCAATGAAACACCAACCAACACTGGACACCCTTAGTTTGACATAGCTCCCAGTTCAGTGTGAGCTAAGAAAATAGCTTCACCTCCTTGATTTGTAAAGCCCTGCATTCATACAGCCTTCTGGAAAATGAGGGCTTTTGTTACATGCTCAAGACAATGAAACCCAGGTATGTATTTTTGCAGGGACACAGAACTTTATTGTATTAATTTGGGCAACTGTGGAGTCATGTGAGACTATGATAGCTCATTATTTAACAGAGGACTGGCGACTGCTTAGCGTGCGTCTGTGTGTTACTATTAGCCTGCGTCTGCTCACGTGCTGCGCATGTGTGAAACAGACGAGCTTATAATCAGACATACACGATCAGCTGGTGAAAGCTAAGAACCCTGGAAATGGGCAATCTCTGGTCTTCGGCCAATCAATCTTTGCATCACTATCAAAAACAGTGAAATTCTAATGATATAAAATGATTAAATGAGTATGTAATCACCTAATTATAGTAAATTTATTTTTTGACTACTAAACTGGGTGTTCACTAACTTGGAAATTCTAGGATATCTGCACACCCACACTTACACTTGAATGTAATAATACTTAAGTGGCTGGTTTAGTCAAATAAAGCTTGTTTAATGGAAGACGCCCTTTCTAACCCACGCTGCTTATTTAGCTTGACAAGCAGGAAGACAGAGAGGCATGCAATTAACTATCCTGCAGCTACTCAGGCACAGATCATTACAATCAAGCGTGAGTCACTGACAACGCATTTTTTAACATAATTTCTTGTGTGCGTGTTACTATTAGCCTGCACCTTGTTTTTCTTGTATTATGAAAAACTACCACGGCCAATGAACGATCTAATCTAAGTGCCATCCAAGTGCAGAGGAACTGGGCACAGCTGAAGATTTGTCAGTGCGCCCCAGGGTGGCTGTGGCTACACTGTAGCTTGCCATCACCAGTGTGTGAATGTGTGTGTGAATGGGTGGATGACTGTGTATAGTGTAAAGCGCTTTGGGGTCCTTAGGACCAAGTAAAGCGCTATACAAATACAGACCATTTACCATTTAGAAAAAAGGGCCTGACTGTTGTACAACTGTGACACATTTAAAGATTAGTCATCCAGCTGCTTGCCAAATAATAAAAGATGTTCTCTCTGAGGCTGAGCCAAGGCCAAACGCTATATTCCTTGCATAGTACAAAACAATCTGATGTAATTAAAAATATCTCTGTTTAAAATGATATGCAGTATCTGGGATTGATGCCACTCGTGACACACAAAATCACTTTATTGCAAGAATGAAAAATGGAAGACGCCACTGATGAAAATAACTCCTCGCTTCCTTTAAATGTGTCCTGTGAAAATACAATAACAGACTGTGGTGACAATTTAATCTCATTGCAGTTTTTTTTTCGTAGTGAAGCAAAAAGACAACAGCAGAGTTTTAATGTTTTTTCAGCACACTGAACCATGCACCATCTCTCAAACAGACAGCAGTATTACTAATTCCTTTGGAGTTTTTCTTTTGCTCTGTTTTTAATACAATAATGTAAAAGTCAATTAAGTAGAAATTAGTACTTCAAATCACGTGCAAATAAAGAAATAAAAGCAAAAAAAAAACCCAAGCTGCTCAAGGATTTTGTGTTAAACGAAGCAAAATTGAATAGAATAGAATAGAATAGAATAGCCTTTATTGTCATTGTACAGAGTACAACGAAATTGGAGTGCCACTCCCTTGGTGCAAGGGATTGGTGGTCAAAATTGGTGGTCAAAGCTGTGTTTGTCATCAGATGTGCTGAGGAAAAAACAAGTGCAGAGTGTCTTCTCCTCTTGCTGTCTGTCAACACTCCTTCCTTCCCTCTTTTTTGTGCTTTTTCTGCATCAATTGAGCATCAGGTGTTTGTGTCTCTCTCATTGCCTCCTTGTCTTTCAGGCAGACCCGTGGAAGGCATGAATAATGTCTACGAGCACGGGGACAGCACGGCCTCTTCATCTCCTGTAACTATTTTAACATGCTTCTCTCCCTCAGCTCCCAGTGGATGAGATGAGTGTATGAATGCAAAGGATGGGGACAGAGAAAAAGGGTGATAGAATAGTGACAGTGAGAGACCATGCTGCATATGTAAAAACATCCCAGGAGTGTTGATGTGAGCTGGCTTAAAGCAGCTGGAGGTGACCTCGCTTCAGGCAAAACTAACATCATGGGTTGGGCAGAGAAATGTTGCTAAAGGGAAGCTAAAGGCTAGTATGAGAGTTGACAGGAATCCCAAAAAGTCAAAACTACATTCCGACAACACTGGTCTCAAGCTTATGAACCACTGGTGTGAAAGAGGAGAGTAAGACAGATGTGGTCAGCACACAGATTTGTTGCAACACAGAGACAGTTATTGAATGGACATGCTAATAATGTGTCTCCTATACAGCTGGGCATTAAATCAATGTCTTGTTTACAGTCTTATTGCAGACTCCTTGTGTTGTCAGAAACTGCTGCTGTGTCAGTTCTGAACTGCAATTCTTCTGCACACACCACAGATAGATCAATATATCAGGTAGACACTTTTGTTTTCTTAATTGTATATGTGCTAAATGCCATCATTGGTCGAACAATACAGTCTACTTTGCTAGATTACACATGTAGACTGGCAATTGAAAAAAAAGAATACGTATGTATATATATAGGGCTGTTCGATATAACAATATATATCAGTTGACGATATAAACTACAGACACTACAGACAGACAAGGGCTTGTTTTTATGAGTTGTCGTTATTTCCACATAAACCTTTCACAATAAAGCTCAAGATCCTGTTGAGACTTTTCATAATAAACTGAATCACGTGAAAGATCTAGAGTATTTACGGATGAGAAGTAAAAAAGAGCCGGCAGGTGCTAAAAAATAAACCTTAGACTCAAACAGAACAGGCTTTTCCCCGCAGCACGCCGTGTAATAAATACTGACAAAGAAAACGGCGGCCGTTACAACCTATGTCTAAAAATGTATAGTTTCATGCATCAGTTAAAACTAGAGATGGCACGATACCACTTTTTTATGTCCGATACCGATACCGATATCATAAATTTGGATATCTGCCGATACCGATATGAATCCGATATAGTGTTTTTTAATCAACAAAACTGTTTTTTAAATATCTTGCTGCATTTTGTATAAGTTCATACTCAAGTTTAAAACAACAACTACACTAAAGCTATTCTGTTATACCTGTATGCAAAAAAAATATTTCATAGTTCAGCAATACTGATCAATCTAATAAACTTAAACCTACACCATCCTCCCTATTCTGGTATTTTAAAGAGTACTTAGCATAAATATTAAGCAACCTAACTAATAGGGTTCCAACTCCCAGCAACAACAAAAATAAATAAATAAAAAATAGGGAACCACCCCTCACGCTCCACCTCATGATGCTTAATCGACGTAATCAACCTTAATTTGATGCAGTGTGAAAAAAAATGCACAGAAATCAATTATTTTTCAAGAAATATTAAATAGATTCAACATCTTTCTTCAACAAAATTGCAGACTGCACAGATGGTACCTTCCCAAAGGAAAAAGTACTATAGCTTACTAGGGTATATATATTAGACTTAATAGTTACTATATACAGTAATGGACTTCTATTCATTTTCATCAAATTAAAACTTTGGGTGTCAGATAATTATTTATTAAAAGCTAGACATTTTAAATGAGAATAAGAAAGAAAAGTATGTCTTTGTGCCCCCTTTTCCCTGTTAATGCCCTATCGGCCCCCCTGGCTAAACTTTGCTAGATCCGCCCCTGCACAGTTACCAGCGTCAGCTACGTAGAAAAAGATCCTGGTGTAGAAAGTAATATTAAATAAATTCTAACAACAGCTTATCAAGCTTAAACGTGCTGCTGTTGTTCAGCCGCTGGTTTCCTCTTTCTGGTGCAAAGTGGGCCAAAAGCAAACTAGAGACACGGACTCGCGACAGAAAAGCCGATCAGCTGATCTTAAGCAGTTTCATGATTGAAGTAGCAGCAAGAAGAGGCAGTCGCTCCATATATCGCTTGTTAAGCTTAACGCAGGAATGCTTTACAAACATTCAGAGATGGACTTACACACTTGCTTTACTTCTCTCGGGGATAACTTTGTCGGAGATGAAATGCCGGGTTGCTAGCGAAGCTCCAAATGCTATCCAGACCACCGACAGGTCCCGCATGCCACAGCCGCTCTATCACGTGATGCATACTGCTCCGACGTGCTAACGTTCTGAGGTGAGTTACGGCGTGTTGCAAGTTTTGTGAGGTGCTTTCGTGATATTTAATGGATCGGATTACATTTTTTATTTTTCTCCGATATCCGATCCAGTAATTTAGGTCAGTATCGGACCGATACCGATACGATCGGTCCATCTCTAGTTAAAACACTCGACTCCAGGTACGCGACGCCCAGCTGGAAACACTTCCCGCAAGACGAGCTGCCTGAGATTCACAGAATTTACAGAAAATGTTACATTTTTGTGATTTATATCGTTATCGGACAATAGAATTCTTATATTGGGATATGAGATCACGGTTCGGTTCGATACTTTGGTGTCACGGTTCGATATTTTTTCGATACAAAAAAATGTTCATGCCTTTTTAATTTGTCATTTATTAAAATTATAAATATATATTTTAACTCAAAAGTACAGTTTTTAAATTTAATGTTGCTGAAACAACAAATAATAAAAATAAATCTATCTGATTGAGGAATCACTCATCTTTGGAAAAGAGAGTTTATTACAGAGAAATGGCTCTTTCCAAAATAAAAGCTATACTATACGCTTCTTCTGGGCTATATTCTCAGCAGCATATTAAACATATCAGGTCCCCATGAGGAGAATCATGTGCTAACGGCTGTCTAAATGACTCGGGTAAAGTTTGTAGCATGTGTGCTTGTTGTTTTTGTCTGCTTCCACTTGTATGAAGAAAGCTCCACTGTCTTCATCTCAGCTCGAGCTAAACTGAACAGTGAATGAGTTTAGACTTTCAGAAGGAAGACCTCAGTTAGCATGTTAAATGTCAAAGTTCATGACAGTAGAAACATACTTAAAGCATGGCTTGTTTTAGAAGGGTTGCTAGGACAACAGACATGGCAGCACAGCTTAGGTTTGAAAAAGAATAGGAGCAGAACACAAGACTTACAGATAAATGTCCTTTGGACAGATAAGACTAAAGTTGCAATGTCTGGCCATAATGCACAGGGCCACTTTTGGATAGCTTTGGATAGCTTATTTTGCAGCCACTAACCTGGACACTTTGGAGTCATTCAGTCAACCATGAACTCCTCTGCAAACCAAAGTATTCTAGAGTCAGATGTGAGGCTCTATCTGACAGCTAAAGCTTGGCCAAAAGCACACAAAAGAAAATCTACAACAGAAAAGAACCAAGGTGCTGCAATGAGCCAGTCAAGTCTAGAACTGAACTTGACTGAAATACTATGGCAGGAAAATTAAATTAATGCCTCAATAAACTGAAGCAAGAACGGACTAAAATTCTTCCATAATGATTTGGAAGACTGAGAAAAGCCACAAGAGAAAAAAGATCCGTTAAAAATGATTCTGCAAGCTAAAGAATCATAGTGTATACTTTTCACAGGACTGCATAGTCATCTTTTGCAGAAGAACACACAGACAGACAGACATCGGGGAGACTGTGGCTCAGGAGGTAGAGCAGCGTGTCTACTAATCAGAACACTGGTGGTTTTCAATTTCTGATTGTATGCCAAAGTATTCTTGGAGATATTGTATATGTATATGTATCATGAACATCTGTTTGGTAGTAAGTCAGGGTGACAGAACCTGACAAAATGTTTTGCCGAGAAAAAGGAAGTAGTTCTGCTACTTATCCTCAAAAAAAGAAAAAATCTATTGTTCCCAAACCAAAAGGGAAAGGAACGACCCCAGATGGATACAAATGCAACCATCCTCTCTCTCACACACACTTGTGGTAAATAAAAAGAGCATTTGATCCTCGCCAAGAGATTGGCAGTGAAGGACAGAACGACCACCGAGGCACTCAGAAAGGCTTTAATCGCTCCATATCGATTGTTCCCTTTTTTGGTGAATCAGCAACAACTGGTAAGGGCTGAGGAGTTTGCTTAATATTCCCTTCTCTCAGAGAGCAGGTCAGCCAATTTCACCCTCCCCAGTGTCTACGCTTCAAAATATCCTATTTAGATCTCATTTATATTCATACCACTGGCTTTTTGAGGATGTCGAATGTGAGCTTTTCCCTACATGAAATATGAAAACTTACAATATCTCCCTCTGCAAAATCTTATGGTATCCAGGGGGGCATCTATCAAATTTTGCAGGTTACACAACAGCAACTTTGTGATTCATCACGGCTTCACAACCAAAATCTGATGTTTTCTTTTGGTTCATCATCTGCCTAGAGGGCTGCTGGGTCTGCACTATTCCACTTTCAGAATTTGAGTGGCTTTTGATAAAGAAAGTGCCCAGAGGAGGCTGAAAATAAGCTCTGTGCAGAAAAAAAGTGTAAATATGACAGCTGTGATTTGTTGCAAAGATGAGGAGAATCGCCACATCTTTTGGACAAAAGAAGTGTCACTGAGATTTGACAATAAGACAGGTAGATATTTTATGATCAGTGAGCATTCCTGCCAAACAAACAACACGTCTAGTGTCTCTCAAAGCAAATCTGTGTACATATACAGTATGAAATAAATAAACCATTCACTCTCTGGAGCTGAAAATACTGTACTTTTACACTTACTGTCAAAAAACCCCCCAAAAAACATCCACCACACAATACAGGCTCTCTAGGAAACAGATGAGAGTTGCAGTTCCTCTGTCTACAGTTCATTAAAATTCACAGACTTGCTGCAAAAACAGTCTTGCTAATTGCTGGATTAACAAAATCATTCATCAATTATTAAGCTGCACAAGCTCCCTCTCCCACCAGATGAGCACAGGTAAACCGATATCCTCCTGCTCAGACTTCACCTGTGTCTGGCACAGACAGCATGTAGGTGTGTTAATATGCAAGACTTTTATCTTTATTTAGAAAACCAGGACTAATAAACTCACCAATTCTAAAGTAATTCTTGACCTAAGTCTTGCCACTTGGTATCCATCTGAGTAATGCCTCCAGGCAGTTATTTTGACTGTTATTATGAAGCCACTAAATAAATGTACGAGGAAACAGCCAATGGTAACAGAGCCATAAACACAGTAAGTCAGAAACCATCCTGAACCAGTCACCCCTAAAGGGAATCTGGGTGCTCTTTTATTCTGCAGCTATGGGACCACTTTACTCCTTAGAGGGACAAAAGTGCAGATTTGCAAGTTAGTCAATTAACTTGTAAGCTTTTTTTGCATTTTTGTGATACTTTGAGGATTCATCTAAAGCCATTAGTTTTTACAGAGTCCAATACTTTGGCTTTTTACCAAATACCTGCAAAACCAATTACATTCCCATCATCCTCACCTGCACTGTCCATTGACAAAATCATATTATTCAGTGTGTTAAACTGCACTGTCACTGTGACCTCTTAAATAGTTTCCTGCACTCTCACACGAGTTAAAGGGAAAATAAGAATTTTACTTTTACAGAGACAGCTTCACGCATTCTTCTATAAATCAAGTTAACTGTAATTCAATAACACAAAGACACAAACACACACAAAAACACCAGTGTACTCTGGTATCCAAATTTAAATAATGCACAGCACCACATATGAACACTATACACACACAAGTGTTTACAGCCTACTCATTGCTCAGTCCTTGGAATTCTTCAGCTTGCCACAACAGATGGTTGATGTTGACAAGGAGGGAAAGACAGTCATATGTGTGTGCGCATGCGTGTTTGTGAGAGTTTGTGAGTATGTTATCCTTATCGTTACCTGTCCCTAGAGGTGAGCCTGGCAGTCAGACAGTGTAACAGAGGCAACAACAACAACAGCATCTCTCCACCAAGCTTCTGTCAAGCATGATTGGACAGGATGTGGTAAGTGGTGCTAAGGCTCCAGGGAGACACACATATATAGACATACACATAGACACAAACACACACAGTGGAGGATAGCAGGTCTTTAGGCGTGCATGTGATGTGTCTGTTTGTGTATCACAATGTCTGTGTTGAACTTGCTGGTGCTACTTTACACTCTCAGTGGGGTCTCTGACAACAAGACAGATGAGTCTGACTGCACTGACAATCATTACCACCCTCCCAACAACAGTGTGTGTCTCTGACTCAACACAACTTCTCAGGGATTGCCCAGCCCCATCTTTCAAAAGCCCAACAGACCTGCCACCAGTCCAAAGTCATCATCACTCACATCACTCATTCCATTGGCTGGGCATGCACCATTGACTTGATAGTGTCATAACATACCACTTTTCCCTTGAGCTATTGAATAGCCTGCATGGTGCCATGTTATAGACTGTTCTTTGGTATGGATTTCCATGCTTGAGATACAAGTCTGCAAAACATTTTTATCTTAACCTACAGTTTCTGCTGAGACCTGCTCTTTTTGTATGAATCTGCTTAGCTGTCAGCTATGCAGCATGCACAGCTATATGTATAGTTGAAGACAGTGACTCAACTATTGCAGGAGCAGTCCTAATAATGGAAGTCAATATGCAACCAAAGACTTGTAAATAAAATTGGAAGGTTCAGAAAAAAAAATGACATGCCAAGATTTTAATGAACGAGCGTATCTTTTAATTTATGAATCTCTATTAAATTAGCCTCTCTGGCTTCACGCTGTCAGTCAGAAACAAATCATCTTTGCTGATGCAGAGTAAAAAGCAGATTGCAACAATTCAGAAACTGAGGCTGAATCCACGTTTCGTGTCCTGCTAGACACGAACCAAACTGCCGCCACAGCTGTTACTCCATTTCAACCATTATTGCACTGCAAATAGAGGCAAGACTGTGTGTTGAGCAGAAGAGACACCGTGAAAGCGCAGGACCTCAGTGCATGAACAGAAACACAGACACATTAGGAAGATTATGTGACAGTAATGTCCAAGAAATGGAGGGATTGCTTCATCTCTATAGCTAAAGACCTCCGTCAGACAAATGTTGATGCTCGAGGAAAGTGTGACTTATTACACTTTTTGTGTTTCTGTAGACATATTTTTTCAACGTAAGTTAAAATAGTTTGGATAAAGGGCATGATATGCTAAATAGCAAAGCAATCATGTTCGTTATGCTAATTAGCCATACGCAGCTGTGGTGTTAACATGTGACCCAAACATAGTAGCCTTGTAAACGCAGTTGAAAAAATATCCTGGTAAAAAAAAAAGAAATCAAAAGCTAACAAATAATGCACTTTATTTTTGTACAAATAAAGTCTATTTATTCAAAACTACAGTGCCTGAAAAATATGCAGTCACAGAGTGAGCAGTTAAGCTGCTGCTGCTCTGCTAGCATAATGCCACCCCTCCTGTGTAGATAAAAATCCCAGACTTTACTACCAAAGATTCAAAAAAAATCCTCAGGCAGACAACCAGGGAAACCAGTTTTAGTTTGGTTAAAATGTCAACACTAAAGCCTTGAAAATTTTTTAGGGTAATCCCAGGGAGGTTCCAGCATTAGGAAAACTCTACCCCCCTCCCCCACCTCCTCCAAGCCAAATCTGAGAAAAATATGTTTTTTCCTTTCAAGCACTTGAAGCATGAAGGGTTTGTCATTTAAAGAAATTTGTCACATTAGCATAACCCTTTCTACTCTCTCTACCCTCTTTGCCCCAGTATTTCCCAAGCTGCTAGCTTTCTTTAACTTCCAAATTGCCCTAGCAACAGGTTAAAGGGTGGCTTTTAGGGCACATACAGGCCCAACACTACTCTTATACTACAGTAAATACTTGGTGTTGCAGTTTTTGTTTTTTATTTGATCTGTAACATTCATACACAATTCCCAAAAAGTTAATCAATGGCGGCAGTAATGAGACAAAGTTTGAGGCTCAACTTGAGCAACAAGATGAGACTGCTTGTTGTATTTCTAACGTCTAAAATTAACTCTGAATTATAGAAGTTCACATTTAAAATCAGAGACTCGTCAAAGCCAGTTGTGCCCAATCCTGTGGGAACTCAGGTCTGCTACAACTTTGGCAAAAGCGTATTGAAAGTGACATGTAATAAAAGTGCTGGGCTGACAGACTGACCAGCACTGCTGTCTCTATAGAACCATGGCTGCTGCCATTTCTGACTTGCTAAAGCTCCCCAAGCTCAGGTTGCTGTAATGACTTTCTCTGCCACCAGCTAACACAAAGTGGACAACCAGCTAGCAGACTTGATTGGCTTCAGCTTACCTAAAAAAGCTCCTACCTGCACCCCCAACACCACTAAGCGAAGCTCAATCAGCATACGGTTCTCAGTCACGCTGGAGTACAGCCACAGTAAGTGTGTTCTCACTGTAGAGGCAGTGAAGGATACAGTGACAGACTCCATAGCTGGCTGCATTAATCCTTGGTGAAAGCTGAAATAGGAAACTGAACTGGGACATTTGAGTGTGCAGGAAGGATAGAGTAAAAGCAGCAGTAGATGTGATATAAAGCTAATTTACCTTGATGCTTCAGCAGGAGCATTTATGATTTTATTTTCATGCAGATTTCCCACTCATGACAGCTCTTTTTTCCCATGGATGTGACTGCTTAGAAACCATTCTGCATGCTTAGCGTATACCTGACTCCTTGCTAAGAAGCAAATAGCAAAAGACGTACTGAAATAGGTTAACATGATTGTGACAGAAACTACAGCGTGGGGGGTGAGAAGCCCGACAATGTGTTAATTTCTGCTTATCAGAACACTCGCCTAGAGTTGCATCAACAGCATCTGCCACTTTGCGTTAATTCTGCGAATTTAAAGTATTAACATTCTGCCCCCTGTTCTCACACAGAGCTTTGCATAGGCGAATCCCTCATCACCACAGCTAGCTGTTTCAGCATACATCACTGCTATGTTTTCCTCTTACTCAATGTGTACACAAATCACCAATCTTAATAGGGATCAGGAGAAGTGTTAAAAGAGAAACAACAAGCTGATAAGCTGCAAGCAAAAATTCCAACATGTATTGCACATTTCAAAAATCAAATTCCAGTTGCTCAAGGCATCGCAAGTCTCCCAACCCTGTTATTAACTCCTGACAGTTATTAACTCATTAGTCTTCCTGATATCAAGATGCATCTTCCGGGGACAGACATGGGTGTTCATTCAGTGACTTAGCTGTACTGTAAACAGCCAGCATACTCGTTCCTTTTCTTCTGTAAACTTCATGGTGAACAATTGAATGCAACATAATGAATGTCTGAACCCAGGAGAGAGACTCTGAAAATGTGCATCATTATTCTTTACTAGCATCTAATCCACAGGGGCCACAACAGCCACATGATGTAGTCTTAATGCCACTCTTACATTATCCATAATGTTCTGCTCTAAGCACAATTCATCATTTCTCTGGGAATGTAACTTTTCTCTAATATTCTTCTTTGTGTTTTGCGGACGTCCTAATTATGTCCTACAGGGCACACCTGATTGCTGATGGCAAACTAATCTAATCCTCACCTCAGAGACTAATAAAAGCCCTGCTATAGTGTTTGTGTGAGTGTGTGTGCGTGTGTGTGTGTGCGTGTGTGTGTGTGTGTGTGTGCGTGTGTGTGAGTGTGAGAGTGAGAGAGAGAGAAAAAAAAGGATAATACCCAAGGATTTCAGTTGACATGAAAAATTAAAGACGCATACATTATGTAGGAAATTAAGTACTTAAACTCATAAACAGTACTCATGTTCGCCAAAAGAATCAAGATCCACATTTTTAATTACAGAGAAGAACACGGTAAACGCTAACAATCCAGACAAGACATCCCAAGAGAAAGAGAGAACACCTTTAGAGTTGTGGCATTAGTGAAGCAGCAGAACACTGCAAAAGAGAACTTGATGTATTATTCAGAAAGGCCATGGACATCTTTTGGAGATCAACCATGCATGTAAGCCAGTCATTGACCCTGTTCCGTGACTGGAGGCAGAAAGAAGCTAAACAAAGCACAGCTTATTACTGTTTTATTGGAATGTAGCGGCCTCATTGTAAAACAATCAGGTGGCTACATTGCATTAAAGTACTTTAATTACTGGCAGTATGTCTACTTCAACTTGCTCTTCGTTTTAAAGCATACAATAAAAGTTACATTTAAGGGTGTAAAAGCAAATCAATTAATGGCAGTGCACAGTGTTTACCTGCTGTAATGCCTTAGTTGTAATACTGTGTTACTTATTTCCAATAATTCAAAGATAGTGTGAGAAGGTGTGGAACGATTTTAACAACAACTTTAACAACAAAATTAAAAATCATTACAAAGGTATTTTGTTTCTCTGGCACCAAATGGGAAATAATTACATAACAAAAGAGAATTCAACACGAAAACAAAAAAAAAATTTCATTATCAGTATTGGATGTCAGCCAAAGAGGCTTGTTTTTAGTTGAGCTTAAGGACAGGTACACAATTTCAAAATTGTTTTTCAAGACCACAGAGTCTTGACTAGTCACAGTAGTGTTATCAGTTCAAAATAGTCAGTGTAACAGATGCCACTGTGCTGTCAATGTTTGGAGCTGTTTAAAAAAAACAAAACTAGGTAGTGCTAGGTTATTCGCTAACGCTAGATTGCTTTGTTTGTCAGTTGCATCCATAAACTGTACTGATTCATCATACTGACAGAGTTCATCTAATTAGCTACAGGATCGTGCAAAATTATTGAGCCACCTCTCATTTTTTATATTTAGCTAGGAGAATTGTAAAAAGGCGCACTGATTAATTGAAACATGTGCAAACATACAGTAAATGCAGTATATAAGGCAATATTGCTTGCCTAAGAGGTCAGGCTTTCTTTTAATTTCTTCAAGTAGTCTTCAGTAATAGTTCTCCAGGCCCTTTGAAAGACATTCAAAGCTCATCTTTGGATGGTGGCTGCCTTTAGATGATCCCATACTGCTAAAGTAATGTTGAGGTCAGAGCTTGGGAGGCCAGTCCATGATTGATAGGGGTTCAATGTATGTTTCTCTAGTGTTTGGAATTATTGTCATGCTGATAAATGAAGCTGTTGCCAGTCAGATGCCTTCTAGATGTTATTGCATGGCGGATCAAAATCTGACGGTATTTTTCTGCATTTATAATTCCTTAAATTTTGATAAGAGCACCAACAACACTGACCGAAAAGCAGCCCCAAAGCGTAACAGAGCTTTACAGAAGCCTGTAAGCACAAACTGTTGTACCTCTCTCCTGATCTCCTCTGTACATGCTGAAGATGATTTGAACCACAAATTTCATAATTTGGATTCATCACTCCATAATACCTGTTGCCACTGATTTTCAGTGCAGATCTTGAATAATTTGGCATATCTCAGCCCCTTTTCCCCAGTTTCCTCTCCCCTAATAATGGTTTCTTGACAGTCAGTCTTCTATTGAGACCGTATCTGATGAGGCTTCAGCAAACCACAGATGGATCAAATAAAAGGTGAGATGTATGCAGGATTTAATGGCTTAAACAAAAAGAAGAGTGGCTGTCATATACAAACACTGGACTAAAAAATTCAGTGAAAGACCAGCTGATGTCCAAAGAGATATCTTGAAAGATCATCAATAAAATCTGGGGACTGTTCCCACAACAGTTTCTTTCTGGCATCTTAGTTTAACACTTTTCCACAGGAGTTCAGCTAACAGACTAATAACACATTGGATTGTCCCTTGCCAAAACCAAACCACAACTTTGACGCAACGTCCAAAAACCTGGATGGTCCATAACATTTTAGACATAATGCTCCAAAATGCACCAACGGCACACACTAAAGAGGTCCAACTTAACACCTGTCATTTAACTACAGTATCTAAGTGGAAGAGCTATAATACAAGCCCCACTCATGGGTCTAACATGAGTCTGATCCACTTTTGGAGCTAGCTTTATGCGGCACCTAGAGGGACTGCAATTTTTTAGCACTTCCGCTCTGGCTTCACTTTTCAGCTTCTGAGATTGCCCTTTGTTCAAAACCTCAAATACCAAGAGTTTCTCTCTGTGAGCAAAGGTTTTGTTTACAGCTGGGTTTGAGCAAAACCTACCCTCAAGTACACTGCGAAAACAAACAACGCTCAGAATTTCAAAGCTTATTCTACCCACCCATTATTATGGGTCCTTGAATCATATTTGGGTTTATAAATGCAAATTTCTTTGTAAAAAACAACAACTAATAAATAAATAAAAACACACAATAATGAACGAGAACCCAATAAGTAATCTGTCAAGCATTTCTGAATGCGAGGTGCACACTACATTAAGAACAAGGACATCAGAGAAAAAGCTCTGTTTACAGTGTAAACCTGGCAGGTGTGCCTAGAAGCAGATCATCCCCTGCTCTATGCTATATGTAAGAAAGGAACACTTTAGGCAATGTCTCACGCTTATTCTACTCATAGCCGGGATGGATCTTGTGTTAACTTTTTGATCAACTGATACATTATTTAGTCTAATGGAAACCCCTTCAAATTTCCCAGAGTCCAGCTTTAAAATTTGCCCAAGTCAGTGAAAATCCAGAGGCATTCGGGACGCTCTGCAGCGCGTCTAAATTAGTTGTCTCTCTGTTGGCTCTGCGATAGACTGGCAACCTATCCAGGAATGGATGGAATAAAGAATTTGTAAACAGACACATTTACACATCTTTAACACTTTTATCTGAGGATAAGATCTACACACTGAAGCACTAAAGCCTGCAAGTTCAGGTGAAAATCTCAAAACACTAAATGGGTAAGTAGTGCCTTTTCATGTACTGTTGTCATAGAAACATTGTTACCATGAGGCGCCACAGACTAAGACAAATCTTCTCAAAGTTAAATGCGTTTAGCGGCTTAAAAAGAGGGAGAGAGAAAGAGGCAGAGAAGAAATGTTTCTGTAATACTTAATATAAAGGCCACAATCTCAGATCACACACAAAAGCTAGTCCTGATTTGCCACATTTATCTAAATAAAAAGAAGAGGGTTGCATTTATGATTACAGGTCTTATATAATAAACTCTAGACCCTAGAGGAAAGCTGGCTCTGAGATTAATAAACGTACGCTACAGTGGAGCTTGAATGTTCATAATGCCTTTAGATTTTTTTTTTATATATTTCTGCATAAAACATTATCAGCTGTAATGAATGGAAATGACACATGTGAGGGTCAAGAAGATTTTGGTCACTCTTGCCTGTCACCTTTTGAGAATTTTCCTGCACTCCTTACACAATCTATTCCATTTTGGGACATTGCTGGTTTTCCTTACATGAACTGCTTGCTTCAGTTTCTATTCGATTAAAGTCCGAATTTGGTCGTTCCAAAACATTCTTTTTTACTATTCTTTGGCAGCACAACCTGTGTACTGAGGGTAGCTGTCTTCCTGCATGACTCACTTTGTCTTGAGATTCATTTCATGGATTGGTGTCCTGACATTTCGTCTTAGTATGGTATTTAGTGGTGTCTTCCAAATTGATGGTTCCATCAATGGCAGGGGGGTTCGAAACAGGTCTTAAACCATGACATTACCACCAACGCGGGATGCAGTTCAGATGTCTTCACCTGTCACAGAATGAAGAGTTATTGTACAGCTTTACAGAGAACAGTAGGAATGATTTCCTTAAGCATTCTTTATGGCAGCGAGGTTGAATCAGTCTGAGGGAGAAGGAGCTCCCGTTGCCTCACAAGTGTGGAGTGGGTGTCATGGGTTGTTCATGATGGAGAGCAGTTTGTTCAGTGACCTGCTGTCCCTAACTGACTCAAACGCCTCCAAATTTAACCAATGATGCTTCCAGCCTGGTGGATTAGTTAGTTGATTGAAAGTAGTGTGAAGCAGGGCACTTTGGAAGTGTTCACACTTCTAAAGTAGTAAGTGCGCAGATATAAGCTCACAGTATTTACCTTGTCCTTTATTCCATTTCTAAACTTCTTAAGTTTTTTTTTCAAGCTGCTCGACCTCCTCTGATGTGCATGCCAACAAAGTAGGTTTTGAAAATGACAAGAGTGCATAAATTTAACTAAGTTATTTTCTCGGTTATAATTAGAGTACCATCTGGAAACTATGTACTGACATTTTTGTTTTTGTTTATGCGATACCACTTGTCATATTTGCTCAATCCAGCATGAAAGTTGAATGTAAATAGTATTTTCTTCATTTTTGTGACCTGGTAAAAAGTATTACACTTTTTTTTTTTTTGCATTATTGTGAAATATAAAATATATACATATCACTGCTTTAACTTTTTTTCTGTATTTTAGACATCTTTGACAAATCAGTTCAAATTGATCTTGTAAGAAAAGCCAGTGAAGCTTTTATCCTTAATAGCTTTTATCTTTAATGTTCAAACATGACCTCAGATTTCAAAGTGTGAAAAAAAATGCTGGAAGTTGGCCGACAGACCAGAATGCTAAAGTTTTACAACAACAAAAAAAGAAGAAGAAAGAAGAAGGAAAATCCCAGCGCTTAGACCCAGTGGGGATGTCAGGCCTGGTTGAAACCCTGAGGTTCTTGTCCCGTGCGTTCAGTTCCTTTCTGCAAAAGTTCTATTTTAGCCTGAAAAACATTGTTTGAACAGCCTTATGGGTTGTCCATGTGACCTTTTCTTAAACTGCAGCCAGGACTCCTTCATGACCTTCTAGAGTACTCCTCACCTCCCTTTTGGACTTTTCTTTATTGGTTAGACATTCCTGGAGAGGACATTATTCTTCTTCTATGTTCTTAGTTTGGACATAATGTCAAACTTATGCACAAGTTCAATAAAGAAGTTCTGTATTCACTCATTCCTTGCCACTTTTTCAGGCCGTCCAACACAATTTTGTCCTCATCACTCTGAGAGCCAATCAGAACCTCCTCAGTGCGCCTTAAATCTCAGTGCTCTTCTAATATTCTGCCTTTCAGACTTCCATTCATGCAAGCCAGAACCTTTTCCTCTCCATCTCATCCTGGCCAAGGAGAGATCTTCATCCAAGTCTCCACCCGCTTCATCTCCATCACCACCAGTGTCTAGATTCTGACTGAACACACCTCACTCCAAGCTCATTCTAAAATTTACAGTTAGATCTTGATGTACAGATACGTTTGTAATACTGAATCATTTCCTCAATGACTAAACGACCAGCTGACCTCTTTTCTGTCTCTCATCTGTTTAATACTACTTTAATTAATATCTATGCACAAATACAGACATTTCTAGAGTTCACCAACTTTCAAGCAGCACGTGATAAACAAACAACTAACCATAAAGATAAAAAAAAAACTTTCATTACACAGTCATATTACCATATAACATCAGAACAAGTGGACTGAACTGTGCTCTCTGACTCGCTCTGCTCAATAAAGAATCTACTGAGACAGATTATAGGAGTTTATGTGTGTCTGCTTGAAAGTGAAAATATTTATTATTGAGCACACAGCTGCAAGGGCACTGCAAAAGCCTGTTTTTCCCTCCAAAATATTTACTTAATGTACATATCAATCATAATAAAAAGAGCTCAACACTGTAAACAACCGATCACGCAAACACGAGCACAGCTATGGGGAAATATCAATCATTTGGAAAATTGCTGGAGGATATAAATATTTCATGAAAAAAAAGTTAACATTTTAATTTGGTATAGGCTTGGCTGCCTTTTGAATAAATCCCTGGGGTGACGATGAACACACACACACACACACACACTGATACACTTATGCAAGCACACAAGCTAGGACTTTGATCCAAAGCTTCTTACAGGGTTTCGCTGATTTTTCACCCCAAAATGAGATCCCACAGATCCCGGTCCCGGCGTACAACACAAGACACGGAGAGTCATTAGCTGTTGAGATCAAAACCACAGACAGCCAGAGGAGCGTGTCCGTGACATAAGAGCTGCACATCCGGAGGACAAAGCTGACAAGAATGAGATGAGTCTGAACCAGGGACAAGTTAGGAAATTCTTTTTGACTTGTGCTCTTTTTAAAAATGTGTGTTCTGGCTACTCCATATACTGCAAAACCAAACATTTCTTCAACAAACTATATAGCCTCTGGACCACATAATCACAGCCTCATGTGTATCCAGCGCAGCTACTACACTCACTTAAGCAATCCACAGCACTTCCCACGTAAAAAAAAGAAGCCCTCTGTAGTAATCCTGTGCAGGGGGGCTTTTGCTGTTTCATTGCACCGAATACCAAGCTAACGGTGACCTTATCATACTTTATGATATTTTTCATTTTCTGTGACACAACTATAATGTTGAAATAGGGACTCTGGGATTTGCTCTAATATTTATAAAATATCCCTTCCAAATCCAATTTAGTCCACTCAGTGAAGCACAAATTGGATAATAAATATTGCATAGTTAAATGTGTGCTCTAAAGGAAAAAAAAGAGAAAAATTATATGTAATTCAAAGGTTAAACTGAAAATCTAGTGCAATTTTATTTTATTTAAGAATCTGGCAAGAATAGCAGAGGTTCCATTTGGGCAAATGGCACATGCATTAAATGCAAAAATGACCAGTTCTCTTCATTTATGATCATCTCCGCAACTCCATGTAGGCATCCATAAATGGCCAGCAAAATTACCCCAAAAATGACACAATCCTAACAGCTTGCTATTACAGACAAACTGACTAAAACTTATCAAAGTCAGTCCTGATTAATTTTCTGCCAATTAAATAATTGCTTATTTTTCTTCCTCTTTTTTGTTTTTAAATCAGGACATAAAATGTCTCAGTAATTTAGATTTCTAATTATAAGAAAGATCATGTATGACTGTAATATTCTGCTGAAATAAATGTGTGTGCAAGGCTCAATCCAATTTAATCTGATCCAGCATCTCACATAATCCACTGTTTATATCTGTGGTATCATGCCAAATATATTGGATTAATACTTTGTTACACTACTGCAAGTACAGCACGCCTAAAGTAATCCATATCTGTAAGCTAGTAGCTGGGTTCAAGGCTGAAGGAGTTGGCGCAATACTTGTAAATGACTTCTTATGAATTATGAATAACACTGGAATGTGTTTTCTGACTGCCACAACTGTAACACACCCCCTAACTCGGACGAGTGCCAAACACATCAGGAGCACACCACGACCAACACAAAAACACGCCACAAACACCTCTTAGATAATCGTTTCTATACGCCTAATAAGTGTAGCAACAAAATAACGGCATCATTATAATATATATGTGGCAAGTATGTGATTTATTTGCATGGTTTACTGTAAGTATGGAGCCTTGGGGTTAAGCGCATCAGTTTTGGGAAACAATAGGTGCTGTCAAAAGAGAAAAGCGCGTTGAGGGGGGGAAAGCTAACGGTTTTCAAAAAAGAACCGAAAGAAAAACTGCGACATGCGAGAAAGTTGCGCCGAAAGCTTACAAACCTCACCTTGTTTGACACACTTGAGTCGGAGGGGGTCTTTGCTGTGCTTGACCACAGCATGGACGTCCCTGGTGGTGAGTCCAGCCACAGGGGTATCATTGACTTCCAGCAGGAGTTCATCCTGGAAGAGTTTGCCGCTATGGCAGACCGCTCCGCCCGGGAGAAGCTCGCCGATAACCGGGAACTGTCCATTCTCTGCGCCGCCCTTCAACTCCAGCCCCAGTTCCCCCTCCTCATTCCTGCAAAGGACACTCTCGTGGACTTTGTTTGTCCAGTGGTTCTTCTTCTTCTTCAGGGTCTTGGACATGGCTCGAAGAAAGGGAAAATCACATGAGTGCGGCTGTGGAAGAAGTTTTGTCGCTCTCGGAAGTGCCTCAGTGTCACGGCAGCACTGTAAAGTGATCGGTTTCAGTGGTAAACGCCAGCTGTATCCATGTCCTCGCACACACTCACGCGCACAGCAGCTGGATCATCAGCCTGCCTTTGCAATAACTGAGAGCTGCCGAACTTGTGCCGCCTTCAGGGGATATTTTAAAAATTGGAACTCACACGATCGCAGTTTATGCAAACACCATCGCGAACAAGAAAAACGCAGTTTAGGAAAATTTACACTATGTGAATAAGTGATTGTAAGAAACACTACACTTAAAATTTGATAAAAAACAAACAAACAAACAAACAAACAAACATCTGTGTAGATAATGATTAGGTGATAATGATTAGCTCCTGGAGAAATATAGGTGGTTTTGTGTGGTGATGTAAGAAGTTATATTATTAATTAAAAAGTTTGGCATTCTTGTTTTCTATTGTAGGACCTTAACCAGTAAAATGTAGAAAACAAGACTCAAACCAATTGCAATCTGACTGCATCTACCAGCAGAAATGCAATAATATGCAGTGAGATATAGTACTTGTTCTTAATGATAAAACTAGATTATACTTTGTTATTATTTCACTTTAAAAACTTTGCTGACATGTGCAATAGAAACACGTCATCTTATTAAATAAATCAATGAAAGCAAATCAGTATTTATCGTTGTAAAACCTTTACTTGCATTCCACACATTCCAAAAAGGAAGTTCATCTTGAGCGCCAAGAATAAAGCGCTTAAAACTTCTCAACTTCGAAATGCACAACATTACCAGTGTCATTTGAAAGCGACATCCAGCTTTGACCAACCCAACTGACCCGGAAGTGAAAGCTGAAGAAGGAGGAGAGAGACAAGGGTTTTCCCAAAATCCAGCTTTCCACGAAAAGAAAAAAGAAAAAAGAAAAAGGAAGGAGGGGGAGGCAGAGCAGCGGTATTTCCACTGGCATGGCAGCAAAGAAGCGCTAATAACAGGGGGTTTCAAGCCACAAATATGTCTCTTCTGTTTGACACTTGTTTACAGACACTTCTAATACTACAGTTTTAAAATAAATGCGAAGTATCTGCCACAGTGTAGTCGGTGAGACCATAACTATAACTTTAAAGATGTGATCATCTGAGTCTACTCAAATTTCTTTTTGCCTCCCCCAGCATCATTGCGATTCCTTTCTCCTTAAACATGACTCTGCTTCAATTAAAGTCTCCTTCTGGTTTGACAAGAAGCTTTGAGGGTGACTTCAGTGTGTTACTTGAATTGAAGCCCCAAACACATTTTTTTAACATTATTTTCAGGTGAAGTTGAAGGCAAGATTGTATTTACTTGAACAGCCTCGAGGTCTTGTGTGACGTTTATATTACGGAGCATTTTCAAAGGCTGCAAGTATTTATCAGCTGAGAATTCCTCCTCTATATTGATACTCAGATTTCAGAATCATTTGTTCCCTCTAACGGCATTTATGATCCGCTCGCTTAGTTGGTTTGTTGTAGGCCTAATAGTGCTGTCATGCACCAGAAAAAAATGGCTCTTAAGTGAAAATCCCCTTGTGTTTATCTCCGACTAGAGGAAAGGGACATAAAGCAAATGGAGAATTGGCTGACTATAATCCGTCTTCAAACAAGTGTGTGTTGTGGGTCTCTCCGTCACAGCACTGACATCCTCCAGTCTGCTTGGTGATGAAGCCTTTTCTCACGTAGTTACTGATCCCATTCTCAGTAATGATAGTTTGCCGCTTTGCTGCCACAACTGTATAGATATGCAAAGATAATTGCTATTCTACAATGCAGAGTTATCAGTCATTCTTAATCCTTTTCAAAGCCTTAAAAATAGCATTTTTCCCCACAAGGAAGCATTCCAGTAATGACGTGAGATAAGTGCCCTGTTTTAAACCCAAAACAGCTTCCTCTTGTGTCATGATGTCATTTATTCCACCCAGTTCAAGGAAAGGTTGTTTTTAAGACTTTTTTTTTTTTTTAATTCATTCATTCAATTAACTGTTCAATAATGTTTTCTCCATATTGCCACTACTTGTAAAATACCAGTAAAAGCTGGTGGAGATATTGATACTGACAGCAAAGGACTCGATCATTAAAATGTTGTGTAAGCAATTTTAATTGTTATAAAAAAAATTAATAAAAAAAAAAGAAGATAGCTGTAAGTGGATACTGAGTCAGGGCAGCCTTACAGTGCATGGTGTCCGCTGCATCAATTTGGTAGTCTGGGGAAAGAAGATGAGCCAAATCTGGCAATAACTAAAATAACTGTATGGGAGTGATAAACACAAAAACAGGGGTTTTTGGAGGAGGTTTCATTGCACCGTGAGCAGGCAGATTAACTCGTGTCCTGTGCAAGAATGGGACTTTCATGGAACAAACAAAAATAGATGGAGCACTCAAAGTAGTGCAAAGCTGCACAAAGAGCAATTCATGAAGGTCATAGGAGTCAAACTGAAATGAGGAGTGCTGTGTGGAAGTTTTTTAGATTTCTCTCATTTCTTTACAATTTGCTTGCAATGAGCCATACTTGAGTTCTCTGGGCTTTCTGAAGATCTTTTAAAGTTTTCCTTTGGACACTGTCTGATTTTTCACTCATTTATAGTCCTGTCTTTGTGATCTTCTCACTTTGTACTGGTGGATCAAAGTCTTTCTAGAAAGCACATGTTTGGCAACAACCTTTTTTTCAGCATGACCTCAAAAACATGGCCAGCGCAGTAAAAGCATACCTGGATAGAAAAACACATAATGGACCGCTATCAGTCACGGACTGGACTCTCTAGTGCCTGGACCTAATCGTTACTGAGGCAGTGTGGGTTCATCTTGACAGAGAACGGAAGAAAAACACAAAGGCATCCAACCTCAAAAGAAAGATCTTTGAATGTCCTTCAAGAAGTCCAGAGAGCTATTCCTGAAGACTACTTAAAGAAATTAAAGAAAGCTTTCCTAAGAGAGTTCAGGCTGTGTTGAAGATTAAAGCTGGGCATACTAAATATTCACTTTCAAGCTCATTACAATCATACAGACTCTGTTTTTGTATTTCCATGTTTGTTTGCACATCCTCCAATAAATCTCAGCACCTATTTTCTTTTTTATGAGTGATGGTGCAAGACACTTGCATAGTGGCTGTCCAGAAGTTCTTTGTTATAACTCATGCAATGAATGTGCTTTTATGTAAAATATGAGATGCATAAGTCCCGTATAACTAAGAAGATTAATACTACTCTTATCTTTATGTCAAAGCTAAGCCAACTTTGGAATCACTATCCTGGAAGCAGTCGGAGACAAATGTAGTAATTCCCTGTAAAAAAACACTTTTCTTTTTGGTGTAAACGAACTACAGATAACATTATAATTTCTGAGCTAGGGTTGTTTGCATGGATTATGTTACCCATGGACACTCATCATAGCTGTACCTCCACACACAAGAAGGCACATGCAGCAAGCACAAGGCCTTGAAGCACGTGTTATTCTGCAAACTCAACTTACCTTCAGCAAGGATGCAGAAACACATACTTTATCGTCTAAATATGTAAAAATATGTACATTTAAACTTTTCCAGGTTCAAAGTCCAAGAACAAAAACACGCTGAGCAAAATTGTTGAGCAAAATAAGGAAATGCACATCTGAAGATATAGTTCCACAATGGACATCAAATCAACATTGTTTTGCAATTAATTTTTGCTCAAAACAATCTTTGCTGTCCTTGAGTCATGATGACAGTAAAGCAGCAGACAATGCTCTGTTGTCTCCTCAGCGAGATTTGGAGAAGTGCCTCTGCATTCCAGAGGTGGGAGCACTGCTGAGTGAAAATTTAAAAAAGAAGAAGAAAGAATCCAAACAAAAGAGAAAGGGAGTATTTTAACAAGGGTAGGAATTCTGGAGGCAGTGTTTGAACAAGGAGAGGAATGCTCTGCGCGTGGCAGAATAAGTGCCAGGGAGGTGAAGAGAACAACAGCCCAGGAAATGAAAGGACTGGAAAAACAGTGTGGGATTAAAATGTGTAAGATGTGCTGGGTGGGCTCCCGCCTGCCACACTGAGCCTTTAAAAGTGGATTGAGGAAAATGGGTTTTTACAACAAATAATGTATATGTTTGGAGAAGAGCATTTTCAAAATTCCTGTTTATGTGATCGTTTTCCTGGAAGCACAAGGCACAGTACACAAACAGACACTTCCTGCCTTTTCTACAGATTCAGATTGCAGGAAATCATTCTGTTCAGCCATCAGTCACATCTACACGACCAGATGGGAGTTCATTGGCTCAGCCAGTGATGCTGCCCCTGGGATTGCTACACTGCTCTGCTACATGATGTAATGGTTATGACAGGCCTTATTGCAAGATAATTAAAGCTGGTCAGGAATAAAGTGAAACTGCCTGACGATGGCTTCCACCGCCAATGAAAGAGGAAGTTAATATCCACTCTGTGCGAGCGAACGCTGCCGTTCCAGCTCCAGCTGAGTCATTCTTGATGATTTGGCAGGTTGTTTTACAATGTCACGCGCCGTACAGGAATGAGTGAATGACTGTGTGTGGCCACTGTCTTATTCAAGCCCGGTCAATCTCAGGCATCTGACCTGTTTACTTTGCTGCCATCTGTTCTACCTCGCAGCACAGAAAAGATTCAGTCTGTCACTCTCCGTCTCCTGTTGCTTGACCTCAACTGAAAAAGAAGTGCCAAGAGATGTTCAGCTGAATCTCATACACTGCCGATGTCATGGGGAAACGCTGTGAATGCCGAGAAAATGTGGAGGCAAAACAGGACATCTGCAAATTTCCCAGATCAGGTATGTTATGATATATTGTTTAAAAACAAAACAAAAAAATGCTAAATTAATGTATTGAAGTCAACGTATTTAAAAGTAACTCCTGTGTGCTAAAAGCTGCAGCTTCCGACCATTTTCCACGCTTGGTTCCCGATGGGTTTTTTTCTCCTCAAGAGGATATCAGCAAGCAATGGGTTATCTGCGGAAGCTGTTATATTCTGTTCGCATTCACGACAGACTCCAGAATATCTATTTCCTACCCAACGGGGTAGTAAGTTTTATTAACAAGTCATGCGACTCAGATTGGTCCTGTGCCATGTACAACAGCAACATACAGCCTAACAATCCTTACTTGTGTGTCACTCTAAAACGTCCGTGCAGCAACACAATCCATTGTGGAACAAACCATCTTGCAAACAATAATTCACATTATTACATCCCTTCTCTTTTTTTGGTTTTGGAAAACCCTGCTCCAAGTGGAATGGCGGTCAAAAGGCTGAACTTTGACACTGTCCCCTAGCTTCAAAGAGTCCATGTCTCGTGCCGATTGGTCATAGCACAATTTTTGGCGCTTCTGTTTCATCTCCAACTCCCGCAGGGCTGGAATGACTTTTGGCCTTAGCAGGCTCGTCCTGGTTGGCAAAAGCGTCTGTGTCCTCCTGCTGAGCAGCCTCTGAGCTGGGCTGGTCTCCAGGCCTTGCGATGGTGTGTTGCGATGGTCCTGAATCGCAAGACACGGGTCCTGCCCTGCCATTTTTGCCTTTAGCAGCAGCCTCTTTGCTGTCTTCACTGCTGATTCAGCCTTCCCATTACTCTGAGGGTAACCTGGTGAAGATGTTTTGTGCTGGAAATCCCACAGTCGACTAAATCTCAGAAACTCACCGGACGTATACTGTGGTCCATTATCTGAAACAACAATGTCCAGGAGGCCCTGTCTGGCAAAGTGAGCCTTCAACTTTCTAATCACTGTGGTGGACTTAGTGTCCAGGAGATAGTCAATTTCCCAGAAGTTTGAATAGTAGTCCACTGTGATAAGGTAGTCCTTGTTGTCAAACTTAAACAGGTCTGAGCCCACCTTAGCCCATGGTCTAGTCGGGATCTCATGTGGGACCAAGGTCTCTTTCTGCTGTCTGTAGTCAACTGACCTGCAGATGTCACACTTAGTCACATAAGTCTTAATTTGTTCATTCATGCCTGGCCAATACACACACTCTCTGGTTCTCCTTAGACAACCTTCTACACCTAGGTGTGTCGAGTGTAGTCTAGCTATGATCTCCTGTCTCATGGTAGTCGGGACAACAACACGTTCACCTCTAAACACAAGTCCATCCTGACTACTCAGTTCATCCTGGAATGAGAAGAATGGTCTGATGTCACCGTCAGTGTCTCTTGTCAGTCGGCCAACCTCTGTGAATTGTATCTATGAGGATCTGTAGTGCTTTGTCCTCTTGTGTAGCAGTCCTTATGCTGTTTAGTCTGTCAGGTGAGATGGGTGCATGAGTGACCATGTTAATGCTCTCTATTTCCTCCTCTATGGAGCCCTGTGGTGAGCACTCTGGAAGATATGCCCTACTCAACGTGTCTGCTAATAACATGTCTTTGCCTGGCACATACACCACATCTATGTCATATTTCAGAATGCGCATAAGCATCCTTTGCAACCGTTTGGGTGTGCTCAACAGCGGTTTTCTTACAATGGTCTCTAAGGGTTTGTGATCACTGTGTACCACCACTTTGCGACCATATGTGTACTGATGAAACTTCTCCATACTGAAAACTACAGCCAAAAGCTCCTTTTCGATCTGGGCATAACCTTGCTCTGTACGTGTAAGTGCTCTACTCGCAAAAGCCACAGGCTTACCCTTCTGCATGAGTGCTGCACCTAACCCTTTGTCATAAGCGTCGCATTGTACTGTCAGCTCTTCCTCTGGGCAGTAGTATTTCAGGACTGGAGCCTCTGCTATAGTCTCTTTCAGTCTCTGGAATGCGTCTTCATGTCGAGTCGTCCAGTTCCACTCACTGTCTTTGTGTGTCCGTTGTCTCAGTATGTCGCAGTGGTCAGACAGATGTGGGCAAAACTTTGCTAAGTAGTTCACCATACCTAACAGTCTCTGTACTGCCTTCACGTCTGTAGGTCTGGGCATTTGTTCTATAGCCCTAACCTTCTCTGGGTCTATTTTCAGACTGTTGCATGTCAGCTGATGTCCAGTGTACGTAGTCTCCTTCTGTTTAAGTTTAAACTTGTCTGCGTTTAACTTAATGTTTTTCTGCCTGCAACGAGTCAAAAACTGTCTCAGCTTCTCGTCATGGTCACGTACTGCTCCAGCATCTGTTTTTTTTTTGTTGTTTTTTTTTGCCTGTCCCGTTTGGCTCTTTTGCCATCAGAATTGTTGTCTAAAGGCAAAGAAAGATGCCCAACGGATTTACTTTACCAAATTGACCATCCCAGCCTTGCCGTAATGGTCCGTTTGATTCACCTTTTA
>NW_024582410.1:1226482-1254469 GCF_018398535.1 Haplochromis burtoni
AAAAAAAAAGAAGATAGCTGTAAGTGGATACTGAGTCAGGGCAGCCTTACAGTGCATGGTGTCCGCTGCATCAATTTGGTAGTCTGGGGAAAGAAGATGAGCCAAATCTGGCAATAACTAAAATAACTGTATGGGAGTGATAAACACAAAAACAGGGGTTTTTGGAGGAGGTTTCATTGCACCGTGAGCAGGCAGATTAACTCGTGTCCTGTGCAAGAATGGGACTTTCATGGAACAAACAAAAATAGATGGAGCACTCAAAGTAGTGCAAAGCTGCACAAAGAGCAATTCATGAAGGTCATAGGAGTCAAACTGAAATGAGGAGTGCTGTGTGGAAGTTTTTTAGATTTCTCTCATTTCTTTACAATTTGCTTGCAATGAGCCATACTTGAGTTCTCTGGGCTTTCTGAAGATCTTTTAAAGTTTTCCTTTGGACACTGTCTGATTTTTCACTCATTTATAGTCCTGTCTTTGTGATCTTCTCACTTTGTACTGGTGGATCAAAGTCTTTCTAGAAAGCACATGTTTGGCAACAACCTTTTTTTCAGCATGACCTCAAAAACATGGCCAGCGCAGTAAAAGCATACCTGGATAGAAAAACACATAATGGACCGCTATCAGTCACGGACTGGACTCTCTAGTGCCTGGACCTAATCGTTACTGAGGCAGTGTGGGTTCATCTTGACAGAGAACGGAAGAAAAACACAAAGGCATCCAACCTCAAAAGAAAGATCTTTGAATGTCCTTCAAGAAGTCCAGAGAGCTATTCCTGAAGACTACTTAAAGAAATTAAAGAAAGCTTTCCTAAGAGAGTTCAGGCTGTGTTGAAGATTAAAGCTGGGCATACTAAATATTCACTTTCAAGCTCATTACAATCATACAGACTCTGTTTTTGTATTTCCATGTTTGTTTGCACATCCTCCAATAAATCTCAGCACCTATTTTCTTTTTTATGAGTGATGGTGCAAGACACTTGCATAGTGGCTGTCCAGAAGTTCTTTGTTATAACTCATGCAATGAATGTGCTTTTATGTAAAATATGAGATGCATAAGTCCCGTATAACTAAGAAGATTAATACTACTCTTATCTTTATGTCAAAGCTAAGCCAACTTTGGAATCACTATCCTGGAAGCAGTCGGAGACAAATGTAGTAATTCCCTGTAAAAAAACACTTTTCTTTTTGGTGTAAACGAACTACAGATAACATTATAATTTCTGAGCTAGGGTTGTTTGCATGGATTATGTTACCCATGGACACTCATCATAGCTGTACCTCCACACACAAGAAGGCACATGCAGCAAGCACAAGGCCTTGAAGCACGTGTTATTCTGCAAACTCAACTTACCTTCAGCAAGGATGCAGAAACACATACTTTATCGTCTAAATATGTAAAAATATGTACATTTAAACTTTTCCAGGTTCAAAGTCCAAGAACAAAAACACGCTGAGCAAAATTGTTGAGCAAAATAAGGAAATGCACATCTGAAGATATAGTTCCACAATGGACATCAAATCAACATTGTTTTGCAATTAATTTTTGCTCAAAACAATCTTTGCTGTCCTTGAGTCATGATGACAGTAAAGCAGCAGACAATGCTCTGTTGTCTCCTCAGCGAGATTTGGAGAAGTGCCTCTGCATTCCAGAGGTGGGAGCACTGCTGAGTGAAAATTTAAAAAAGAAGAAGAAAGAATCCAAACAAAAGAGAAAGGGAGTATTTTAACAAGGGTAGGAATTCTGGAGGCAGTGTTTGAACAAGGAGAGGAATGCTCTGCGCGTGGCAGAATAAGTGCCAGGGAGGTGAAGAGAACAACAGCCCAGGAAATGAAAGGACTGGAAAAACAGTGTGGGATTAAAATGTGTAAGATGTGCTGGGTGGGCTCCCGCCTGCCACACTGAGCCTTTAAAAGTGGATTGAGGAAAATGGGTTTTTACAACAAATAATGTATATGTTTGGAGAAGAGCATTTTCAAAATTCCTGTTTATGTGATCGTTTTCCTGGAAGCACAAGGCACAGTACACAAACAGACACTTCCTGCCTTTTCTACAGATTCAGATTGCAGGAAATCATTCTGTTCAGCCATCAGTCACATCTACACGACCAGATGGGAGTTCATTGGCTCAGCCAGTGATGCTGCCCCTGGGATTGCTACACTGCTCTGCTACATGATGTAATGGTTATGACAGGCCTTATTGCAAGATAATTAAAGCTGGTCAGGAATAAAGTGAAACTGCCTGACGATGGCTTCCACCGCCAATGAAAGAGGAAGTTAATATCCACTCTGTGCGAGCGAACGCTGCCGTTCCAGCTCCAGCTGAGTCATTCTTGATGATTTGGCAGGTTGTTTTACAATGTCACGCGCCGTACAGGAATGAGTGAATGACTGTGTGTGGCCACTGTCTTATTCAAGCCCGGTCAATCTCAGGCATCTGACCTGTTTACTTTGCTGCCATCTGTTCTACCTCGCAGCACAGAAAAGATTCAGTCTGTCACTCTCCGTCTCCTGTTGCTTGACCTCAACTGAAAAAGAAGTGCCAAGAGATGTTCAGCTGAATCTCATACACTGCCGATGTCATGGGGAAACGCTGTGAATGCCGAGAAAATGTGGAGGCAAAACAGGACATCTGCAAATTTCCCAGATCAGGTATGTTATGATATATTGTTTAAAAACAAAACAAAAAAATGCTAAATTAATGTATTGAAGTCAACGTATTTAAAAGTAACTCCTGTGTGCTAAAAGCTGCAGCTTCCGACCATTTTCCACGCTTGGTTCCCGATGGGTTTTTTTCTCCTCAAGAGGATATCAGCAAGCAATGGGTTATCTGCGGAAGCTGTTATATTCTGTTCGCATTCACGACAGACTCCAGAATATCTATTTCCTACCCAACGGGGTAGTAAGTTTTATTAACAAGTCATGCGACTCAGATTGGTCCTGTGCCATGTACAACAGCAACATACAGCCTAACAATCCTTACTTGTGTGTCACTCTAAAACGTCCGTGCAGCAACACAATCCATTGTGGAACAAACCATCTTGCAAACAATAATTCACATTATTACAGAAGCCAGGTGAGGGGCAGCCAGTCAGAAAAGAATTGGGCTTTTAGGAAGGAGGGGGCTTAAAAAGATAGTTTGTTTCAAACAAAAGTACTGAAAAACTGCAAGTGAGTATAATACAAGTTGTTAAAGCTAGCTTGTTCTCATTCAACTTCATTCTTTTATATTTTACATTCTAATGCTTCATAATAAATTATGATAATAGCACAAAATAAAATAATAATAATAAAATTGGCAGACGTCATTCTTTCTCCATAATGTTACGTACTATAAGTATGTAATGTTGAACTTTTACCGGTAATTGAGAACGTTTGCATCATTGTGATTTTAGAGAAATATAGAAACTGGTTCCTCTAAATTAAAGCAACAATTGCACTCTCACGCCTTCACTGGAATTAAATCACAGGTGTTCTAGAAATTGGTTGTGGTCTCAAACTGAAGAAAACCTGCACACCCCAGCCACATTCTTTGATTAGGAACAAAGGATTTTAACATGAACGATAGATGCACAGTGACTTTTTTGTGTATTTTTGCAGCATGCTGAGCCCCGTCTCAGTACAAAGTGAAAAAGCCACTGTTAAATCACGATACAGGGCAAGGGCCTCTCCCGTGCACCTCCATTGCAGGGCCCCCAGCTGCTTTCTGTTGCTGATGAATTAGTCCGTACATGCATAATAGCACTAGAGGTAAATCAAAAGACCTCAGGGTGAAATTCAGGGCTTCTACCATCACCGCATTTGATTTGATTGTCCTTTGCATAATTTTTATGGTATTTTACCTTCACTAGTGACCGGTGTTTTGATGGTCTGTTCTCTGCCCTGCGGTCTGACTGTTAATTTATGGCCTCTCTTGGCTTTCACACAGGGCGATTTAGGCGGCATTCTGGCACAGTTGAGTTCTCACGAGACCGCTACTTCACAAATCCAGCTCTCTGCAACAACATCCAGCATCTCCACCTCTGCTTTTCCTCCCTCATTCCTCCTCCCCTATCAGCTCAGACAGATAAGTACCTCACTGAGGGCTTTAAACTGCCTCTAGGGCTGCAAAGAGTCCCATTGCTCAGCCCCGTAGACACCAGACTCTCCTACCCTCTCACAGGGGAAAAGTTGCATTTACGCTATCACAGTCAGTCATCTGCCTTCACAAGGTGCATCGTTCATCAGAGAGGGAAGCCGTGTCACTGTTGCCATGCAATCAACAGCGTGACAGCTTTATAGACTTTCACAAGCCTCCTCTCATATCCCATCACAAAGCATATCTGACAAACCAGCAGAGACAGGTCATCAAACTAGACGACAGCAGCCTATTAGGGATGAGGTGTAATACTTTCTCAAATAGAACTGGTCAGCTCTTTATCCACATTTGTACTAATGCACCTTTGTATTCCCACGAAATTGCGGATTTGTTAAGTAATGACAGATTTGTCTGCATATCATGTCTAGGATTGGTGGATGAGTGGGAGAGTGAACATTTTGTTAGCTATAGCTAATAGCTATGGGTGAGCTATTTTAATAGCATGGCTGTCATTCCTAAAGGACTGCTACATTTAATTTTAAGGATTTTTAAAGCTTTAAAGATATACACCCATATGTAGAAGAAAGGCAACCAGAGGGTTCAAATTGGGAACCCACTTTATTTTACAAGTTGGGCTGATCAAATAGTGCTTTAATATAGACCCGTGGAATTTTTTTTAAATAATCCCATACTTTCCTATCACCTACAACATAGAAGCATTCTGGTTAAAAACACAACACCATCTCAAAATATTTCCTGAAGTAGAATCATCATATCTTTGAAGTATATCCCATGCAGCTTCTGGTTGGATTTACTTAAGCAGTTTCCTCGTCTCCACCTTGTCCAGTCCCTACATACATTTATACATAAGGTTCCTTATCACAGTCTAACATGTAGGCACATTCATGCTGTTAGACATATGACTAGCATTATAAAACCTGGCACACAATGCCACCGTTATGGCAGTAGGGTAAGTGACTGAATATTGTACTTTGTCTGTGACATGATGCTGCAAAAAGGAAGCCTTGATCAGCCAGACTTTTACAAAAGTTGAACACATGAGAAAAAACTAAAGACAACTTTGCAATGAGGCCCAGAGGCCCAATTGTGTCAGTGTGAAAGTATACTTGCATGGAAAAATGTTAAGTTGTGAAAAACTACCCAAACTGACAAATGATATCCGGTTGTTAAGTCTGACGTCACTAGCTGTGTCTGGGCCTAAACTCCGCTGCAGCTCCATATATCCAACGATCACTGTGGCATTACTGAGAGTTGAAAAACTGTCTAAAGTCTTTCATCTTTAATAAAATGATCAGCCTTCTGCTCTACCAGGTGTAACAATTGAGTTTAACATCCAGGCATCCATGAAAACAGAATTTATGACATTTAACGGAGTTAGAAGTTAGCAGGAAGTTAGCTCGCTAGCTTCTATCTAAATACAATATAGCATGTCCTGACTGCGGGGTTTTGGAAACAAATTAAAACGTACAGCTCTGTTATCACTTCCAACATAAATGAAGACAGAAAACTAAACAGCAGTGATGTTTGTAGGGTTACTGAAGTTTGGCAAGCAGTAGCTAATGATGTGCTACGTGACCACTAGCAACACAGCTATGTTAGCATAATATAAACAAGCTAACTTTTTTCCACTCGATAAAAGTTAGCGTGAGTGTTCTCGGTGGTCAGGAACGAATGTAATCGCATGGCAGGATGCTGTAAAAGGACCAAACTTCAGCCAGGAGAACAACTGAGATAATTCATCCACAATACGAGGTTAGTCATTCATATACTGCTGCATGGGCTGGGCTGTAGTTACATCCTAAGGTTTTAAAAACTGAGCTTAAATAAATGATTAGCGGTAATAAAAGCCGAGGGAGGTCAACAGTGATCACTGACTGTTTTAGGAGCTTTTTGAGATTAAATAGAAGAAAATACAAAACATTAATGTTAACAACACAAAAGCCATATTAAACACAGGCTACTTTAGGCCCGGAAGTAGGATTCGTCACGCCATCACTTAACGACCGGATGTGCTGACCAGAAATATTGTTAGGTACACCTGTTTGTCAATGCAAACACTAATCAGCCAATCACATTTCAGCAATTCAGTACAGTAGACATCTAGACATGATTGAATTCAAACGAACATGGCGTGAACGTGAGTTGTTGATGTGAGATGGGTTCGTCTGTGTATTTCAGAAACTGCTGATCCACAAAGTTTTCCCCACATAACTATTTACAATGAACGGTTAAGAGGAAAAAAAAGGTGATTGGCATTTCTCAGGGTGAAAATGTCTTTTTTGGTGCCAGAAGAGAATTGGCAGACTTCTTTGAGTTAATAGAAAGCCAACAGTAAATCAAATAACCACTGATTACAACCAAGGTATGCAGAAGAGCATCTTCTACATACCTTGTGAAGAAGGGCCTGTATACAGTAGGTTCTGCCCTGGCACTTTGACTTTGTCCCAAATTCCAGTGGTTCTGAACTGTCTGTAGGTGTCAACGTGAGTGCAGATAAGTACCTCTCTGTGTGAGCTCTATAATGGACTGACAACATATTCCCACCTCCCACGACTGGTATTTGGACAAGAAGGTGGATGGGTGGAATAATAATCTCATCGTGACAGAAACGATCTCGACAAATCACGGAAATATATATATATATTTTTTTACTTCTCTAAATACCATGTTTTCTACAACAGACACACTTGCATAGTGCATAATCCCAAATTAAAGTTAACATGCCCTTACAGTCGCTCTGTCAAAGGGAACATTCAGAGTTTGAGCAGCAGGCTGAAAGGTTACACATTGCCTGCAACCAGTGACACCAACACCACCAAATGCCAGAACGAAGTTTATCCTAATGTTTTGAAAATTCAACAGAGCAGTGTTATAGAGGTTAGCTGGGGCTTTCACTATCAGTGTAATTAATATTCAGAGCTTGCAGCTATACGAGCTAGTGCCCCTTAGCCTTCCCCAGTCCCTTGTTTGTCCAGCATGAAGGAGTTTGTGTTGCAAGACAGATATCTTAGCTTCCAGCTAACGGACTCACTGAGGCTGTCTCTGCCGCTGAATGATTGCGCGACCCCGGCGAGCTTTTCCCAAAGGCCTTTTCGGTATTCTGTTCACACAGCCTTTTTTCAAAGACCCTCATTGATCAGCTGCTCCTTAAGATCCTTTTTTCTCGTTTAGTGAGGAGTAACTGTTACATCACTGTCACAGAAAATGAATAAATGATCATGTGATTTATGAGGAAACGTCTGGATCGCGGTTTCTCATCTTACAAATGTGAATGTTCTTATTTGTTGCGTTTGAAATCTAGAATAATAGTATTAAAAAAATCAGTACAGGGGATGATTTGTTTGGATATAAATTCATGTAACTTCTTTATTTTGAATTTACATAAATTGGGATGAGCTAAAAGTTTCTGGTGTTTGTGCATTTCCCACAGTTTAAAACCAAAGCATTAAAAACTTTTGATCATATAAAATTAGTTATCATAGTAATAGGTAACATTCTTGTTTATGACAAGATCAGCATTAAAAACATGCATTTTTAGGGCTTTGGCACGTCCACTGACAGGCGGGCGCAGCTTTGTCTGCTAAGCATCATTTCAGCTAAATGGAGTAACTGGACTGTGTTTGTGGTGTTGGTGCTTTTTGAGGAAATTTTAATGTACTTATCTGATCAATAATAAAGGGATTGCTGTGTGGTTAACTGTCCTAACAGATAGTTCTCAGCCACTTTACATACCTTCCATCAGTGGATTGCATTCAAGCAGTGGGACTGGACTGGTTTGCTTAAGACTTCGTAGATCTACTAAGATCCTGAATGATTTACCAGGGAAGAAATTTGCTCCTCTGTTGATGTTTGAATCTGGCTATTGATTATACGGTTGAACACGAAGGGAAAAATTCTGAAAGAAAAGGAAGTGAAAAATCTACCGCTTTTACACATTATTCAGATTATGCAGCAGTATTTCATGTATATAAATGAGTGATTTTCAGTCGAATGAGGCATCGTTATGAAATATAACAATCCCTGTCACTTCATGAACTCACCTGAAGGTTACGTTCCCTTCATAAATGAGCCTTTCCACCTCTGATATCATCAAAGGCCCTCTCATCCCCTTTTGACTAACTACCATGACCTACAAAACTCCCAACCACGTCTTCTCCAAACCTTCCACATTAATCAAATGCCTTATTTTTATTCATCACTCTTCTCCCATTTTCTCCCCGAAGCCCTTTTGACAAGGTAGCACCTCCATCACTGCATTCCACTGTGTGTGCACATCCTCTGTCATGCAGATGCAGCCCACGGCTTAATTATTCATCCCCAATCTATCCTTTAACAGGAGCCTACACTACAAGTCACTCAACCTCAGTCAATAAATATTCTCTTTGCTAAGATTAGAAGATTTTTGCATGACCTAGATATTAAATCAAGTTATTGTTCCAGCTCTGTCATGCTACATTTTCCTCTGACAGTTAAGGGAAAGGAAAGAGAGAGAGAGAGAGAGAGAGGTAGAGCGGGTGTGAGGCAGATGGATGCCATTTTAACTGAATGCTTCAGTTCAACAGTGACCCCTGCTGTAGGGTGCAGACTGCCGTTTCCTCCCTTCAGGCCAAACTGCTTTGAGGACACTTCAGTTCAGGGGGCCAGCCTTTAGTTCGGCATCTCCTCCATGCCAAAATCCCCCGCACATTTTTAAGCATATCATCCTGTGTGCGACCTTCCTTATCCAACTATTCAAACATAATTGTACAGACTCAAAAGTTATAAAGCAAAACAATACTGCAGGATTAAATGGGATGCCGTGATCTTTTTATACGTCTAAACCCTCATTGAGTGCTGCACAAACTGTTTCATGCATTTACACCTTTCTCCCAGGGTGCCTTTTCATGAGTTTGATGAATCACTGTACAAACAGCGTTGCTTTTCTGACGACTATAAAGAAACCTTTAATCACCACTTTTCAAACAGGCTCTTTAAAAATGACCAATTTAATAACATTTGTTTTTTAAATGATTGAATGCATTTAAGCAATGAATATTATGTAATTTCTACATATTTTAAAACATACCTTAACTGATCTGTGACAACCTTGTGCCTTTTCAGGACTGATTATTTCAATGCTTTCTCCTTTCAGGTAATCCTTGGCCTCCTACCTCTGGACAAACACTTCACCTGATCAGGACCATATATAAGCTGCTTTCCACCAAAGGTGGCTGTCTTTCCCACTGGATGGATGGGGTTTGTCAGGCATCCAGCTTAGATTTCAATTTTTTCCCCTCTTTTAAGTTACATGTATTTTTGGTCACCTGTTCTGCTTGGCTTATCTTTCTTGGGTTACAATTACTTAAATTTGAACTTAGATTAAATGCCTGCTGTGTCAGTCTCCTTTCTTTGTTAGGTCTTGAATAACCTGGGAATAACACTGCAGACACACACACACACACACACACACACACATCATCCTCAGAGAATGTCTGGAATGAGTTTGCCCCAAAACACACGTATCCATGACATCTAATCCTGCACTAATCGTCAACTTAACCACTTATATATACACAAGACCTGCAGACTGTTGCTTTGCTGGTTTAAAGAAGCATTAAATCAAGCTAAAACAATTCTGGATGATGAGCTTTTGTGGGTTTGCTCTGAGTTCATACATCATTATGAGCTCCATTCACAGTAAAGTGCATATACTGTAACATAGAAAGAGAAGCGAGTCCCTAGCGCACAAGGATTTTTATTCGTTATATTTATATTTAGGAAAGTGTGGTGTGGTGGTGGTTAGCACTGCAGCAACAAGGTTCAAATCGTCTCTCTGTGGAGTTTGCACATGTTCTCACCGGGTGCTTTGTCTTTCTCCCACAGTCCTAAAACATGCATGGGTTAGATTAACTGGTGATTCTAAATTGGCTGTAGGTGTGAATACAACAGTGAGTGGCAGTTTCTCTGCATTAGCCCTGGTGATTTGTCCAGGGCGTGCCCTCTCTCTCACCTTATGACAGCTGGCATAGGCTCCAGCTACGACCTGACCCTGAACTGGAGAATCAGAAAAATTTAGATTTCCTCTAACTTTACTTTTTTACAACACAGTTTCTCGCAGATTTAATCAACAACTATTTTGTGAATTTTAAATATTCATTTTTTAATACCTTATTTTTTTGAATGCTGTCAGTATGATTATTTTTAGATGTCAGGAATGCAGTTTCCCCCAAAACTCACTCATACGGGACATCTAATCCTGCCCTAATCCTCACCTTGACCGCTCCTCTGAGCGACAGGTGTAATCTTTCTTTACAAGACTGGAAGACTTGAGTTTGGAAGATCGAGCGTGGGGTATTTGAGGGCATACAAACCATGCCAGGGGGACCATGTCTGACCAAGTCACAGCAGTCCCCACAGCTGCAGCCTTGTCAGTGCAGTCAGCATGCTTTATGCTCCCCAGTTGCAGGGAAGAGTAATCACTTTCTGCAGGAGCGGTGGAGATTTAGCTGTCTGCTTACCTTCAGCCTGAACCGTCACTCACTCAGGATAGAGCATCTGCCTGGAGGCTGCCACGGAAAGCATACATCATCCACCTATCATATCCTCATCCTGCTGCTAACTGCTATTACGCTTTATGAATCAGCGTGTCAAAGGGAAATATTCATGAAAGGCAATTAAAATAACTAAGAGATCCATCAACCAAAAAACACAGGAGC
Organism: Haplochromis burtoni; assembly: GCF_018398535.1. Taxonomy (NCBI): domain Eukaryota; kingdom Metazoa; phylum Chordata; class Actinopteri; order Cichliformes; family Cichlidae; genus Haplochromis; species Haplochromis burtoni. Next base: position 1,237,270 of record NW_024582410.1, read on the forward strand.
TGACAAGATTACCATCTTGATGAATATTTATCAAAAGAAATGGCAAGATCAAAGGGGTTTCTACTGCTAAAGCACATGCAGACCTCTCAAAGAGCTGAGGAAAAAGCAAAAAGATGCACCATGGTGTTTGCTCACAGATGAATTTGTTAAATGATAAGGATGTTGGTTTAAACAGACACCGGGGACTTGTGGGTAGACGTGGCTGCAGGTGGAGGAGCAGCTGAAGAAGCAGGACGATTTGACTTATTTCTGCAGGCGCCGATATATTTAGGAATAAGGCACTGAAGCCAAAGAAGATTTTCTAAAGGCTATGTCAGACAGATAAGACAGAGTTCAAAGTACTTAGTCCCAGAACTCCATATAAGAACAACGTAAAGTGCACAAAAGGACCAAAGAACCTAAAAAGCAAATATTCAAAGAAATCTTTTTTTCAGTTTAAATATTTTGCCTTTAGAAATACAAAGGCACAATAAAATGAAACTGAAACTTTATGCATTGCTACTTCCTGCAATCGTGTAAGAGAAACACTCATGAATGTGGATGTGTTTCTGAAAATCTAGAATTCAGGTCGCCACTACTTGGTGCATCTCTCTTCGACAACACTGGGATCCAACAAGGATTATTTGATGCCTGAGATCGAGAATATTTTGGTCTGGATGCAATTGAACTCTCTCAAAAACAGTTGAATGGAGTTTCATAAATTGCCATGACAATTGCTTTTTCGAAAGTTCAGCGACCATCGCGCAATACGTCACTATCCGCATGTGAAACAATGACAGCGCATTAAATGAGTTTAGGATCCTGCACAGACATGAAATGGTGTGAGACAGATGTCAGACTTTTACAAGGTCCATTAAAAGTATCATTAAATTTGCATATGACCCAGGACTGAAGGTTGTTAAAGCTTAGCAGATAATTTGAACATTTGATAGAGTTGAACTATACTGTTTCCATTCAAGGCTAAACTCTACCATCAGCATTCAGACAGGATGAGTTATAGCCTTGTCTCGCCTGAGCCTTGAGTGTTAACTGAATTAAGATTCAGTTTGAAGCAGAGGACATAGGACTAGAGAACCTTTTCCTGTAAGGTAGCAAGGAAGAAAAACAAAATGTGGGCACTGGGGAACTGTTAGCGGCAAACAACTCAAGACTTTCCAGCAGGTTTGAGATGATTTTTCTGTGTAACCAGTAGGCAGGAAACAGCCTCAAAGATCAGAGGTGAAGCTGTGGAAGTGATACTTTGAGTGAGGAAGATAGCAGAAAGTTAGTTGAAGTGAGGACATGGCAGGAAAGGTTCCTACAAAGATCCTCATTACTCCAGTGCTATCACCCTCCTAAAATGTGCTCCTGTGCCGACTGTTATCTAGTCAAGCTGATATGTGAGTGAGGGGAAGAGCAGATAGCCTCCTGTGCTTTCCATCTGGCTATCGTCTTACACTTTATGTTTACCAATGAGCTTGTTGAGGAGATGGCGCCATCCAGGTCGACAGACGGGCGATGTGCAGTGCAAGCCTGTCAGTTTGTGTCTCTCTTCTCCAGTTTCACCTCCATGAATTGAGGAGGAAAATTGGGGCGGTGTTACAGCCACTGACTGCAGTATTTGTACCTGACCAGCTTTTTAATGTGACTTGACTTCAAGAGTGGCCTTGGCACAACTTCTGCATTTTTATGCTATCCAGTGTAGATCTAATGTTCCCATATCTCAATCAATGAAAGGTGAAACTTGGCAACTTTAGTTCATATATATATATAAGTCTCCCAGTGGAGAACACAGGGGTGCGCTTGTAAGGCAAATAAATGAGAATGTTAATAAAACTTACCTAAGATAAAATGAAATGCCTCTAAGGGAAGCAGGCAGGTTCCTGTAGAGCGAGCCAACATCAGTTCAAACAAGAGATAATCTGCCAGAGGAAAAAACAAACAGATGAGTGGAAAACAGGAAAACAATTGAGGGTAAAACACAGGAACACTAGGGGACAAATAGGGAGTTAGGCAGGAGCACAGGATGGTGAACAAATGAAAGGACACGGTCACAAACTCTCACACAAACAGCTTGATTGGGTGACAGGATGCAGGCGGAAACAGTTAGGCCAGAGCAGGCAATCACAGGCGCAGGAAAACAAGGAAAGGAAACACTATCGAGGACACACTCTGTATCTCTAAGTACTTTACCTTGAAGATAGCAGTAGATGTAGCAATACTATCTATTTTACTATCTCTGGTAAAGCTAGACTACCAGCAATAGTTATTTTCCTTTTCAAACTGACTGGAAGAGCTTTTAAGGGCCCTTGTAGCAAAGAACCCAGCAAGAATGATCAATCCAGTCCGCAGCTCAATTCTCACCCAACTTCTTCTCTTTTTCAGGCATCACATTTGATTGTACAGGTTAGCCTGTAATGTGTCTCATTTTTGTCAGGAAAATAGTGAGAAGTATTTTTGCAAGTACGAGAACATGCTCAATGCCAAGAAAGACTATTATTCCCAGTTTCTGATTTCTCAGTTTTTTGTACATTTGTCGTACTTACGTGTTTCAGATTGTCAAACACATTAGAAAATATAATCTGAGTAAATAATGAAATGTCATTAACTAAAAGATTTGAAAAAGTGGTGCATCATGTCACAATCCAAAGGAACTCAAGAAAAGCTGAAAAACAAAGTCATTGACAGCTATCAGTCTGGACAGGGTTGCACGGCCATTTCTAAGGGTTTGAGACTCCAGAGAACCCTGGTGAGAGCCGTTATCCACAAATAGAGAAGATTTTGGAACATTAGTGAACCATCCGAGGAGTCAGCTTACGAAAATTACTCCAAGAGCACATCACGTACTCGAGAGAGTTGCAAGCAGAAAACCACTGCTGACCAAAAAGAACCCACAGGCTACTCTCATGTTTGAGGTGGCTTTAGTGGAGGTCATTGAAAGGCTGGTGGTTCAGTCTTTGGCTACTCTAGTCTCCAGTCTGCATGGCTTAGTATCTTTGTGTAAGATACTGAACCCCAAGTTGCTCTTTGATGCATTCATCAGAAATGAAAGTGTGTAAATGTTAGATAGAAAGCTCTTGAATGGGGTGAAAGAGGCATTTTGACGAGTTCCAAGACCTGTGGTAAAATATTCTGTGGACTGATGAGGCCAAAGGTGAACTTTTTGGAAGTTTGAGTCACAGCTTTTTATAGAAAGAACAACGGACCAGTCGCTAAGCATGGTGGTGGTAGTATGATGGTCTGGGACTGCTTTGCTGCATCAGGACCTGGAAGACTTAAAATAATTGATGGAACTATGAATTCTGCTCTCTACAAGAGAATCCTGAATGTAACACTTGCACAGTAATTACGACCAAACAAGTTCAGAGCTTAAACATTTAAGCACTGGCTTTAAAAGAATATTTTAATGTATTCTTTTTAATTAAATTAACATGTGCAAAATAAGTGCTCAGGCTTCCTCTGCAGGAGATCCAGTTAAACTAGAAACAGTTTAACGTGGAGAATGAAATCCCCCTTTCATGTAGCACCATTTGGCCAGCTGTGCCACTTTAACCTCAATATTTAATATGAAATTATCTCAAATTTCCAACAGTGAAAACAGCTCTCAGTATATTCAGCAGAAATGGATTCCTACGTATCAGGCATAGAAAACAGTTTGCTTTGGTAGTGGACCTTTTCTGCTTTCCTGTGGACCGCCTCTTTTAACCCACATCTGCAAATCTCTGTAGAGGATCTGAGGCACTCACTGTTCCATTTATCGAGATCAGCAGCAGACTTTCAGAGTTTAAGAGTCAATAAATAGGGGAAAATTACTCAGCTTTGTAATGTACCACAGGTTGTAACTTGTGAATGATGCAGCGAATGACGATCAGGTCAGAATTAATCTTTTTACACAGGAGTGGGGCTGCTCTCCTCTAATGCCCCATCACTTTCATAGCAAAGCTTTCTAACTGTGAGATTTCACAGACGGCAGCCTTGGTGCATAGCTGCAGTTCAACAAGTATGAAGCTGCAGTCCGTGGGGAATTCAGATGTCAGTGTTTGACACTCAGTGGGAACGTTTTGGGGATTTTTGTTGTGAGTTTGTAAAATATGACGCTCTGAATCCGATTCATGTCTCTTTTACTTAGCTACGGTGATGCACAATGGCTTAATGGCAACTGGAAAGACACAGATCCTCACTCCCTCAGGTAGTTTTAGTGTCTGACTGGACTTTTGTTTATGCTGTGGACTATTTTGCAGCATTATAAATCAGAGAGAGGGAGGATTTTTGATTTTCATCTCCACCAAAGATAAAGGTGGGGTACCAGAAGAGATGGAAACACCTCATATACTTTTTTGTCAGCTGTTACACTTCCTCAGTTAGGAAAATGGCTTTTTGAAGTATTGCCCCTCATACTAAAAAAAAATGACGGAAAAGGTAATGACAAGGATTGGTGATCAAGTGTCGGCATCTGATAAGTGAGGACTGAGAAATTGTTAAGGTACCTCCTCAATGTTTTTGGCACCTTTAAGCTCATTGTTTTGGTTTCTGGCCTGCTACATTACTGGTTTAATGGACTGGCACGCCATTCATCAGTGTCATTTTTAGCCACAGCAGGCAGCTCGCAGATTTAGTGAATAGGTGGCAAAGAGGAGCAGAGAGCAACTTAAAGGTCAAGCATGCTTCTCAGATGTTTCCACAGAGCAAAACTAAACAAAACAAAGGGTGAATATTGCAATTACATGCATCAGATGGCCAGAAACTCAAGAGAACACTTTGTTAAATGGATCATATCACCTGCAGCAACAATTTGATTGTTGGGGCAATTGTTTGTACATAGGATAAAGCTACCTCATATGGGGAAATACAGATATATTAACAACTATGAATGTGGGAAATGAGGCACAGCTCTGGGAATTGGGGGTCTTGATGAATCGTATTGTTGTGGCTTGTAATTAATGGGAATGCTGTTCTGCTGGATGAGCGGAGGCAGCTGCGTACTTGTTTGCCATGTCACATTGAAATCCAATTATGTGTCAGTGTGGCATTTGCAACTTGTTTCTAATGACTCAAAATGGCAAATTAATTCATGTTTAAGGGATTTGGACATACAAATTATACTGTGTTTACTTGGCAAACCTGCAGTCTTTGTCCCATCCCTCTAAAACTAGAGTCTTTGGATGTAGGGATAATACCGAAAATATAGATTAGGAATCGATTTGAAGTCCTTTCCTAGCACCTAAAAAGCAAATATTTATATTGTTAATTGAATATCAGCGATTTACAGCAAGAACGTTGAAACAGATGACTAGCGTAATTTCATATTCATGTTCAAAACACCTGAGCTGGCCTGACAGCCAGCAGCTAATATCCTCGACTCCACTGGGTGCCACAGCACTGATTAAGCTCTGATCCAGCTCATAACCACCCAGTCTAATTCCAGGAGCACAGATACGACACCTTAGGGCGTCTTTGTGTTTTATCTCAAAATGAGGTCCAACCATTTAGTGACACAAAACAGAATTGTTCTGGAAAATAAGGAAAAGAAGAATGTAGACTAAATGGTGAGCATCCAGAGAACAACGGTGGTTGTTATCAGAGGGAGGCAGGGCACTGGGAACAAAAACAGATGTTGTGTTTTCTGCTTAGATTAATTCTTTGCAAACACATGTAGAATTTCTTTATATTGATCCAGACATTGCTTTGTTGAAATTTGCATAAAGCTTTGTTTTATACTTTCCTCCCTCCTATTTGCAGTGAGTCAGTCTCCATAAAAGAAAACAGATTGTATTGCAGTCTCAGTTATGAGGGAAATATTCTCTCCTAATGCCATGCTGACAGATTTGCTTTCCCCAGCAGTGATGGTCTCTCATTGCTCCATCACTAATTCTATCAGACGTCACACACTTTTGCAGGCACTAACCCCCCCCCCGCTAAAACCACCTCCGAAAAGACATGAAAAGCCTCATAGTCTGACAGCTGAACTGCAACTGATGCCTGTCAGCGTGATGGGCAGTCAAAGCGAAGCAGGGAAATGCACAGAAACAAGCAGTGATGTCAGTGCCCAGTGAGCATCACGCATGACAGCCGCAGCAGTGTATCCAATGTGATGAACGCGCTCCTCATCACACCATGAAAGGTGAGCATCTGTTTGGATGTCAGAGTCATGCATCTCACAGCAAAGTTCCTACAGAAGTTAGATAGCTAAGCATAACCAAGTAAGACTTGGGAAGATAAATGGAACAAAGAGCACAATGTAAACACTTGAAGTTGAAGTGATCAACATATTCTGTTGTCATAGTTTACACTGAGCAGTCAAGTGCAGTGGCAGTGAAAATGTTTGAAAGGTTTAATGAGCAAAAATCTCAAAATAAGAAAACAAGTTAACTCAGTAAGACCTAGATGAGTGTCTTAGAGCAGGCTCTTTGCAGGTCTGGCAGGAACCAAACACAGATAAGGGATTTCAGATTCTCTATTTAATTCAATTGAGTTTGATTTATATAGCGCCAAATCACAACAACAGTTGCCTCAAGATGCTTCATATTGAAAGGTAAAGATCCTACAATAGTACAGAGAAAACTCCAACATTTAGATGAAACCCTAATGAGCAAACACTTGGCAACCGTGGGAAGGAAAAACGCCCAGCTCAGGGAGGGGCAGTCATCTACCACAAAAGTATGAGAGTGAAGGGAGGAACATGGGGCAAAAGATTAATAATGACTAATGATTAAATGCAAAGTGAGAACCACTCAGCGCGTCATGGAAAGCTCCCAGCAGCCTAGGCCTATTGGAGCATAACTAGGGGAGGATTCAGCAACTTGGGGTTAGTATCGTTCCAAAGGTTATTTAGCATGCAGACTGGAATTAAACCACCAACCTTCCCATTAGGAGGTGCCCTGTGCTATCTCCCGAGCTACAGCCACCCTGAAAGTTGACAGAAAGTTAATTTTCCTCATCCGACTATTTTTTCAAAAACTAGCTTCCCGATAAACAGAATAAACTTTCCGGGATGATTAAATATCTAAGATATTTGATGTTACATTTTCTTTTGTTTACAATAAATAGCATCTTTAAGCAAATCAATATATCATGTTTATATTGATACCAAGCAGAGTAAACGTAGCTGTTGTGGCCTGTATTTTATCATCTGAAAACCTGATGATTCTGATCATCTGTTTTTCCTTCTAGTTTTTTTATTTTTTTATTTTTAAAGGTGGATATTAAAGACGTGAGAAAAAATGAGAAGACATGATGTAGGATTGTGGCAAAAACCCTCACAGGTATAACTAAAATGCAGGCTACAAACAGAGTGATTTTGCCATTAAAAGACTGGAGAGAGGTTGTGCACACGGAATGGGAATTCCAGGGACAGTGGACAAGAGGGGGGTAATGGAGGATAAAGCTTCCGTAGTAGGGAGTGAAGGAAAAGCGTGTCAGTCTGAGGTAGGCTGCTGATTGGGAGGTTGTTTGCTTGCTGGCAATGAGAGAAACAGGCGGCTAATGAGTGCGAGACACAGGAGGCTTCTCTTGTTAGGTTAGTAACAAGATACACTGGAGCAGAATCCTTAGAAACAAATCTTTAGTTGGCCTTGAAGTGTTAGGACCACTGCAGCTGAAACAACAATCTGATGAAAAATGGATGAAGAGCTGCTTTAGATGGGAGGCAGGTGTGCAGCATGAGGTGACAGCACCCACTCAGACAGACAGCAAAAAACAAACAACAAAACAAACAGACTGAAAACACATGAAGGAAAATGTCAGCAGAGTATTTCATAGTATTTAGTTTAAAGATAACCTTAAGCATAACCCTTATAGCTCAGCCACAACAGAGTGAAAATAGGATGGTAACCTCCTTCTGACAAGGAATAACTGGTGCTTTCAACCAACCAGCAACCAACTGCTCAGAGGTTGATCATGCAAAACCCTCAACCTTTGGACAACCACTTTTGATCAATAGTTGAATGCACAGGTAATCTGATGGATGGCAACATGTCTCTTTGCAACAGTTCTCTGTATGTTGACAGCAACAGATTTGCAACAGATGGCAAAAAACCTGAGGTTTTTGCTCATTTACCAGAGTTAATTGCAGTGTGATAAACAGATCTCATGAAATTGCCAGATTTAACCCATTCAATCACAGGCTGATTCCATCTTTTTACTGTTTTATCGTGGCCTTGATGCACCGCAGTCACTTTGAGGATGGTGACCGACTGCAAGTGGACACAAACCTGGTTCTAATCTTTGAAGCAACAAAAAAACCCCCAAAAAACAACATGTTTGCAAGTTAAAAACTTTGGTTGTGCAGCCACTCTTTTCTGTAATGTGACTGTAGCATTAATACCTATCATGTTTATGGATTTTCTCTGATACTACTAGACTAGCTTTGCACGATAAACAGTAAAGCTACCTATTTTAGCTTCTCTCACTTTAAAATCTCACCTTTTTTTGTTTGGCTGCTATTTGCTTGGCTTCTGTGAACAGAAATCAGTGCTTGTAAGTGCAAGCTACACCACATGCTGTATAAGGAAATCAGTGTCTAGCTGATGTCAGCTAACGCAATAGTAGAAAAAAGTTGGAAAATCATTATTTGGAACAGTCTGGAGCCTCAGCTTTAAGACCAGCTCCTTATTTTTAAACTCTGACAGTTTAAATATAAGACAAAAAAAAAAAGCAGGAAAGTATTTTAGGCCTCTTTTAAACATGATACCATCAGAACATCATAATGGTTGAACAGTTATTTCAAAGAAAGATGTCTAGTGGAGTGGGTGATATTTAAAGTAAAAATCATTATTAAGACTATTTATTCTTCTGAACATACACACATACATTACACTACATTACCGCCGTAGAGAAAGCTACAGTGTCCACTGAAGAAGAATTCATTTTACAAATGTATAATTACACCTAACTGGGCCCTCAAAATAATTGTGTAGCTACAAATAAGTACAGAAAGTAATTTAGTGCCAAGTTCTCCCCCATGGCACTCAATGCAGGAGGCAGATGAGAGGGATTTTTGAAAGGATTATGAGCATTAGCACCCCACTACCTCCTGCCCTGGTGGGCGTTATTAGTTGGCTGAATATTTTATTACGAAAATGTCTTTGTCTGAATATCTGCTGTGCAAAACCCTTCTATCAAAAGCAGTCAGAATTACTTCATTTTTGACTTACAGAGAATAAGAAAGGCTGATGCTAAAAAACACAAGTTGCAATACATCAAACTGAAAATAGACTAAGCAAAGAAGAACATGTATATTTAAATATGTACACGATTGTGTCCTTTTATGATCTTTTCAATAATAATGGAAACACACATCCACTGTGTCTATTTCACGCTTTGACTCTCCAAAGCGTGAAATAGACATGCGTTCAAAAGCTGCTTTAAGCTACAATAATTTTAATTTCAAGCCAACTTGAAAATAATCACAGTAAAATGTTTAAACAGACATTATTAACACATTTACATGTATATACATATTAACCGCTTAGCTTAATCGTTTCTGACAATAAATGTACTTCATACGTTTTTATTCACTACTGACTTCTTACCTGTATGTTTTAGTGTGATATTGGGTTGGGTAAAACTGCACTTCTCTCAGTGAAGAGAGAAAGCCGTCAGGACATGGAAAAATGCATAACCAACACGAGGATGATGATTTTTGGACCAGGGGCTTCTTTCTTGGTCTGTATCCTCTCAGTCTATGATGCTACACTTGCTAAACTGTGAACAGTGACACTGATGTTCTAGCAGTTTCCAGTTCTTTGCTTGCTTAAACCTTGGTGGTTCCTAGATTGTTTATGAACATCCTAACTCTTATAAAAGGATGACAGTTTGGGTCTTCTTCCAGACCTTGCAAAGTGGTGACGTATCTGAATAACTTTTAGACAATTGTTTAAACAGATGATCTTGGAATCCAGAATTCTTTAGAAATAGTACAAGAAACTTTTCCAACTTCTTTAAACCTGCAACTCTTTGATCTTCACTGAGATTCTTGGACTTTCCCATTGTGCAACAATCATTAAGAGATTTAAATGAGCGTATGTACGTTTAGGCCTTTTTGAATTCTTGTGAATGGTCACAATAGCCGAAGGCCAGTAACAGAACTGGACTCCAATGCAGAAACTGGACTTAACCGTACTGGGCACAGAGCGACATGGAACGTAACTATGGTGTGGCGCCGTGGTTGTGGGCCGAGAGAGGGTAATGGGACTTGGAGGAGCGACTGGAGCGTAACAGGTACGTCTAAAGGTTGTACTGAGGAGAGAGGAGAACGGTGTTAGAACGGTGTTAGAACGGTGGAGTAGAGAGGAGCACTTGAAGGAGGTGAGTACATCTGGATGTTTAGCTTTCTTGTAGCTGGAGTGAAACAGGCTTTGAGGGAGAGGCAGTGAGTGTCTGGGTGAGTTAAATGGTGCGACATGGCTAACCCGAGTTCTGCAGGATCTGACAGTGTGTGATGGCTGGAGGGCAGGCAGGTGAGGCTCAGAGCGATTTCCAGAATGAGATTATTATTCAAGACAAGAAGCTGAAGCCAAAGCTTTGTCGTAGGAGTCCAGGAGAGCTAAGGCACAGGAAAACAAGATAAGTAACGCACTTAGTAGCAAGAACATGGAGCATAGGAGCTGATTCCCAACTTGAAGTAGCTGAGGAACTGGCGGTAAAGGAGAGTCAACAGCTGTGTCCCAATCAGGGGCTGCATCCTTCGGAGGCACCGGCCCACGGAGACCATGAAGGTCGGGTCCTCTGAATAACACAGCCCCTGAATTGGACAGCAAACGTGGAGTTTAAATCTCTCAGCCTGATTGCTCCAGGTGCACAGAGCTCCTGGAGAGGTTGCAATCCTGCCCAGGGGCCGAGACCAGAGAAACTTGGGGGACCTGGTTGAAATTTCCAGCTCCTCACCTGGATCATGACAGAACCTGTCTGGAACTGAGAAAATCCAAAATAAATTCAAACTTATGCACCCAGTTATTCATTTAGAACGTATTTAAAGATGCATACTGTACAATCATTCCACCCCGGAAAAAGTAAAGTTCAAAGAAATTGTTAAAACCCCCAAATTACCATCACATTCATGCATGTATTCTTTCTGTTGGTCTGCTTTCCCCTCTGATTTCTCCCTGAGGATGAACCCTAGCTTCTAAAATCTGTTTTATTGATCTAATTAATTTGAGTGCTGGTCCTGTCATTGACAGATGGAACCCTGAGTGATATAAAATATTACAACACACAATACACATCTCTCCACAGAATATCTAACTGAGATTGATGACGACAACTAGTTTTTATTTCTTAGTTTGTTGGAGTGTAATTCACATCCACTGCGTCACTGCAGCAGAGGAGCTCCTTGAGCAAACATGAATAATTGAACTGGGTCTGGACAAACACGACTCATGATTAAAAACACACTGTGACAACATTAAGAGCTTTACAAACACAAATCAGCAGAAAATGCATAGGCAGGAAACCGTGGAGTCCGACAATCTCACCCTAGGGGACAAGTTTCCTGCCTGACCTGGTGATGATTTAAAATAGAATAAAATTTAAATGAAGGAATTGTGGCTGTAGCTAATAGAGGTGAGCTCCCTCGCCGTTTGTCGGCAGTGCTAAGGAACAGAGTCTGGCTCTCTGTGGGAATGGCTTTTACTTTTACTTCAAACTGCAAAGCAGGAATACCAATGAGACATTCATAACTAGGACCGCCGCCAAAACAAGCTCTCAAAGCCTCCTTTCTAGATGGGCTCTGATGTCCCTGCTTAGTGCAGTAATAAGAAGTTGAAATTAAGTATTGGGGCTGAGAGAGAGAGTCTGCAGCGGAGGACTGCCTCTTTGCATTTCTCACTCTGACTGTAGATGGGGGTTAAGTGGGTATATTACTGTAGGCAAAGATCAAAGAGATGATTATGATGTACTGTGAAGTTGCACTTGAGACTAAAAGCGCTTCTTGGTAATGTGTCATTATTGTAAACAGGCATTACTTCTGAGCATGGATTGAAGTTTGATCAGGATCTTTCAAGGCTCCAATAATTGACAGCTAAATCACATCAGTGCCTCACTTTCTTTTTTTCTGCATTTGTGAAGGTGATGCAAAAGTGACTCCATTTAAGCTATTTCACACCTTTCTGTATTGTTTACATATCTTAATCAAAATTCTGAATTGATCTGATGAAAAAGGTTTGCCTGTCCACAAATATACATTCACTGGACACACCTTAACAGCAGTGGATTGGACCCCTGTTTTGTATTCAGAACTGCATTAATTTTTCATATTGATATGACAGTTTCACACTGTTGCTGAAGATTTATGATACAAACTACATCCCAAAGGTGCTGTATTGGATTGAGATCTGGTGACTATGGAGTCTGTTTGGGTACAGTGACATAGCGTGTTATCCTGCTGGTGCAGCAATCAGAAAATGGGTACACCTTGATCATAATGGGATGGACATGGTAAGTGAATACTCAGGCATAACAATGCTCAAGTAGGCTGTGGTGTTTAAACAATGCTCAGTTGCTGCAAAAGGGATCAACTGTGCCAAGAAAATATTCTCCACACCATTACACCACCAGCAGCAGTCTGAATCATTAATACGAGGCATGATACTCGATGTCCAGTTATCACACAGAAATCATCTCATCAGACCAAGCAAAGTTTTCCAGTCTTGTATTTTTTTTTCTAATCTTGGTGAGCTCATGCCAGTGTCATTTTGACTCAGTTTCCTGTTCTTGGGTGACTGGAGTGCCACCCAGTGTGGTCTGTAGCCCATCTGCTTTGGGGTTCAATTTATTGTACATCCAGAGATGCTCTTCTTCAGTAGATCAGCAATTTCTGAACTACTCACATCAGCCTGCCTGGCACAAAATAACATGCCACGTTGAAATGTGTCATACCTAAGTGCACGTCTCATACCTAAATGCACGAAACTGCTGCCACGGTTGGTCAGATATTTGCATTAATAAGCAATCGAATAGGTGTACCTAATAAACAGGTACCTTAATTAGAATGCACCTTGGTAACAAAGCTAGCTAGTCAGTCCTAGCATTAGTAGATAACTCCCTGTCCCATGCTGAAAACAAAACAAAACAAAACAAAAAAAAACAAGTTGTTGAAGCCAAAATGCCAACCTTGCATCTTCAAACAATAAACTAAATGCGACTGTAACAAATCTCTGGATCAAGTAGTACAAAGACTTTTTAAATGTGACATACTGAATGTCCTGTCCTATTTTTTAAATGTTATAATCATTAAGCCATTCAATAAATACTTGACTCCATGTATCTTTGTCATGAGCCAGTTTTTGAGTTTACTTGATAGATGTTGGTGACATTTCCCATAACCTGTTATATACTCTATGGTATTTAACCTCCTAAGACCCGAACTCTTCCACGGCATGCATTTTTAATTTCTCTTTGATATTTGGGCATATTGGGACCCGATGAACGTAAATACAAAGAATTTTTTTTACCTGATTTTTGTTTCTAAGAAAAATAAGAGCCACGTATGAGGATATTTGTTTAAAATTTCGATAGAACAGCAGCAGTATAATGTCCTCGTAAGTGGATATCAGGCCCTTGTAGAGCAAAATTGAGTATTTTGGTCTAAATAACCCAAAATGTGATGTCCACATATGTGGACGCCAGGTCCTAGGAGGTTAAAGAACCAGTGTAAAACATTTCAATTCAGATTCAGAGTTGCAAAGGTACTGCATCCTATTACCCCGTATAGGGCAGGGTCTTGACAGTACAAAGACCCAATGAGGTCGAACGTGCTTCAGTGCACTTGTTCCTGATTGCGTACCCTACCGTTTCCCCATTTCCTCATGCACATTATTTGCCTCGCCTGTCGCTAATACCTTTTTGGAAGCAGTGAAATGCACTTTGCTGCTTTCTCTAGTCAAGCATCAGGAACTAGGTGTTTTCCAGGCCAGTGAGTGTGTGTGTCACTCTGGCCGCAAAGAGCAAGAGAAATAAAAGCTTTGAGAGTGTGCGAGCATCAATTCATTATCAAGGAAATGTTGAAGGGCTTTGTCCTTTCACCTGCTTCTCACTTGAATGGAGCCATATTGCTTTGTCCAGAATGTGTGCTGCTCGAACTTCCTTTTATTCCTTGCTTGACCCCTTTGCACGGTCTCTGTCTCTCTCCTACAGTGCTTGTTTTCTCTCGCTTCTTCATATTCTTCTTTCATGCTCTTTTCTTCTCCCGGCGATGTGCTTATCAGTGTGATAAGATATAAGATAGGACATGAATGGAATATTTTAGAACTTAAGTGCTGTAAACAGTAACAGTACTTTTTAGAGGTGCAGCTGGGAGAAGCTAATGTGTGGCCACTGGCCACTTTAGGCTGGCTCTAAAAGTAAGTCAACACCATAGACCACCATATTAAACTGTCCAGCAAAATCCTTTGTTCAACTAGAAGTGAATTTCTGCACAAGTCACCCTTTTATTTTGTATTAAGATGTGTAGACAGTGTTTGATGTGTGCCGACTGGGTGCTGTTTGGTCTTGTTTAACTGTTGGTTGTATCAAAAGGAGTCAGATGGTCATTTTCTTTGGAAATACATTATTTTAAGCCTGTTTACTCCTGGAAGAAGAAGCATCCCATCTATTTTTTTTTCCTGGCGCTGTGTATATGACAGCCTATTACAGCAGCTCACATTATTTAATTTTTAAAGAGTTCATGTGTTGATAACTGTGATTTAAGGACTTTTTGGTTGGACACTGATGTTAATCTGAGCAATAAGAAGAAATGTGGAGGGATTGCACTGATTGTGACCGAATAGAGGTGTAAAACTGATAATGCTACTGTGAAGGAACATTTCTGTGGCCTGGATATTGAAATGCTAGCTGTTTTCATGCTTTCATTTTACTCATCAAGGAAAATCAGTCTGAATTGACACGCTGTTTGGATTCCTCCATCAGCTGACGCAGAGGTGATCCAAATGACTGGTTAATGGATGTGGATAATTTATGCATCCAGACTGTCCTCTGTATGTCATGGTGTGAGGAATATGGAGCCAAATGCAAGATGGGTTAATATAAAATATACACACATTGAGGGCTAAGGGGCAATGAGTCACATATGGAGAAATATACACATCTAAAAATTTACCATGAAAGAACACAGGGAAGGCAAGAAAAACTGAAACAAAAAATGCAAAAATTAAAATTGAAAACATGAGCAAAAATCAGATAGCTGAACTAAAATGAAAACCGCCTGAGAATATAAACATAAAGAAACCACATAGGAAATATCTGCTGAAGGTAAAAGAATGCAAAACTCAAAATACAAAAAACAAGAATCCAAAATAGATAAAAAAATTAAACTGACTCCAGTTTCAGAGCACTTGCAGAAACTATTTCTCTGTGTTTCAGCTCTGTTTGCCTCAAGGACAAATACAGATCTTTACACCTCATATTTAAAACCTGCATTAATTTTACATTTGAGCTACTTAATGTATCATATATATATATATATATATGTATATATACACACACACACCGGGAATCAAACTGTTAATTGGCGATTCTGTTCTGAGACATGTGAAGCAAGAGACACCAGCAACCATAACCAATTATCTTCCAGTAGCCGGAGCAGGTGACACTAAGGGAAATTTAAAACTGCTGGCTAAGGTTAAACATAAATTCAGTAAAACTATAAGTCATGTCGGCAGTAATGACACCAGGTTACGTCAGTCGGTCACTAAAGTCAATATTGAATCGGTGTGTAACTTTGCCAAAACTGAACCAGGTGTGACATGTTTAGCCGCATGTTTTCCTTAAATTGCTGTCTGAGTGGTGTCCAAAAAAATGACGTGGACTTTATAGATAATTGGGTAACTTTCAGGAGGGAACCTGGTCTTGTTAGGAGAGACGACATCCATCCAAGTTTGGATGACGCAGCTCTCATTTCTAGAAATCTGGCCAAATTTATTAGACCCCCCAAAATGTGACTATCCAGAGTCGGGACCAGGAAGCAGAGTTGTAGCCTTCAGCTTCTCTCCTCCTGTTATTCTCTCAAAAGCCCATCCCCTTAGGTGGGGGCAGGATGATTATGTTAGTTTAAATGGATCAACACTCCTGAGTTATTGTCAGAAGTGAGGGTGTATCAGCAATCTTCCACTCCAGCTTGTTAATCAATCACAGACATTTGAAAGCCTGACACTTGTCCACCCTAGCCTAGCTGGGAAAACTCAAAAAACTGTTTTATTTGTTATCTATTGTCCACTTGGACCTCGCTTGTCTGATTTTTTGTAATAACATTTAAATTTACAATAATTGATTTCATAGAAGTGGGAAATAGATTCGATCACAGAAAATGTGTTTCTGAAAGTGCTGTAACTAAGTTTAAGAATATAATTCATCCACTGATATCGTCCTCAATGCCTTGTGCCAGCACAGTGCAGAGCAGCTACCTGATGGTGACTATCATGTAAATATTTTTACTTCTTCACTGCTTACAACTCTGGATACTGTAGCGCCTCTGAAAAAGAAAGCCTCAAATCAGAAGTACTTGACTCCCTAGTATAATTCTAACATTTTCACTTTAAAGCAGATAACTCTTTAGATCCCATTCCCACAAAAACTTTCTACAAAGAGGTCCTGCCATTAATTAATGCTTTACTCTTAAATGTAATCAACCTATCTCTAATAATCGGCTATTTATTGCAAGCCTTCAAGCTGGCAGTAGTTAAACCTTTACTTAAATAGCCATCTCTAGAGCCAGCTGCCTTGGTTAATTAAATATCTCTTTCCTTTCCTATCAAAAATGCTTGAAAGAGTACTTGTCAAACAGCTAACAGATCGCCTCATACATTAGGTGCTGCGTCCTCATGCTGCATAATCTGCAGACTACCTTGATGTGATCATCCACAGTGATCACATCTGTCAAATGGGAGGCTGCGGTCCTTGAGACCCTGAGGCAGGCGGGGCTCACGGCCAACCTGAAGAAGTGTGCAGTTGGACGGAGGGAGATACAGTATTTTGAGTACCACTTGGGGGGCAGTCAGGTGCGTTCACAGGCGGAGAAGATGGCAGCCATTGGATCCCGCCCTGACGAGCCCGTCGACTGATCTCACCTGAAAATCGTGCCCCAGATCTGGTCCAGTGGATGGAACGGTGGCCAGGTGGCATTTGTACAGGTAAAAAAAGCTCCCTATAGGGAGCCGGTGTTACACACACCTAACTTTTCACTCCCTTTCATTCTGCAGACCCGACACCTCAAAGAGAGGCCTGCCGCTTT
>NW_024582410.1:1254489-1274598 GCF_018398535.1 Haplochromis burtoni
GGGGGGTCAACCGCCCAAGAGTGTACATCAGCCAGAAGCTGACCGCACGAGAAACGTGGTATAGCACCATGGAGAAGGAGTGTCACTACGCTATTATCTCGTGGGATGCTCGTTCACCTGCTCAGACCACAGGGGGGTAGGTTCGGCAGGACGCGACTCCAGCCTCAGTCGGGCAGTGGGGATGTGTGGCAGGGGTGTTGCACTGGGCTCAAGGGGCTGTGCCAGGAAGGCTAATGGAGATGATTGTGTTAATGAGGTCTCTGTGACTCATTCAAACATAAAAACGGCACCTAACACAAGAGATGAACAACTGTTTTCTACACATAACATAAAACTTTACTGGGAGCTTGTCACAAAACAGTCATTTCTTTTCTTGAATTTATGAAAAATGATAAAAATTAAAAAGTTCAAGAGGAAAAATACAATTTTTACACCAGCAAGGTGATTCCCAAAGAGCTATTAGCTGAAAACCTGCCATATCTTGGCAAAGGTGGAATGTTTCAACTAAATTATCAGGAAAAGTGTGGGCTATGGGAAAAAGAAATTTTGCAGTAAATCATGGTGATCTCTTGGATCACTGGAATTATCCTCTTGATCTCTCGTGTCCTTCTTTTGTTCCAGACATTTTGAAAACAAGTTTTAACAAAGTCCTGGAGAAGTGCCCAATGCTGGAGGACCTCCTGCTTTACCCCTGGCTCAGATAAACTCATCTCTGACACACACACACACACACACACACACACACACACACACACACACACACACACACACACACACACACACACACACTTCACATTTTACCATACAAATGTGATACAGTAACCAACTTTCTTTCTGTTTGACAGAAAAAAAAATGGAGGTTAGTGGATTATAAATTTTCCTCACAATTCTGCTTGCATCAAACTATCCAATTCTAAAAATGTTGACACTGTGTGAATTATTTTGTAGAGCATTTCAGTCCTGTGTTTGATTGAAAAACACTAGAGATGGCACGATACCACTTTTTTATGTCCGATACGATATCATAAATTTGGATATCTGCCAATACCGATATGAATCCAATATAGTGTGTTTTTAATCAATACAACAGTTTTTTTTTAATATCTTGCTGCATTTTGTTTAAGTTCAAACTCTAGTTAAAACAAAACAAAACACTAAAGCTATTCTGTTATACCTGTATGCAAAAAATACACTGCACCCAAAATATTTCATAGTTCAGCAATACTGATCAATCTAATAAACTTAAACCTACTCCATCCTCCCTATTCTGGTATTTTAAAGAGTAAACAACTATTAGGGCTCGAAAACTCCCAGCAAAAAAAAAAAAAGAAAAAAAAAAGGGAACCACCCTCCACCTCATGATGCTTAATCGACGTAATCAACTTTAATTTGATGCAGTTTGAAACAAAATGCACAGAAATAAATTGTTTTCCAAGAATAATTAAATAGATTCAACATCTTTCTTCAACAGAACTGCAGACTGCACAGATGGTACCTTCCCAAAGGAAAAAGTACTATAGCTTACTAGGGTATATTAGACTTAATAGTTACTATATACAGTGATGGACTTCTAAACATTTTACATCAGATTAAAACTTTGGGTGTATTATTCGGATAATTATTTATTAAAAGCTTGGAAGGGTGCCTCAGATCTGATCCAGTGGATGGAGCGGTGCCAGGTGATGTTTGTGCAGGTAAAAAAAGCTCTCTATAGGGAGCCGCTATTACACAGACCTAACTTTTCCCTCCCTTTGATTCTGCAGAAGGACGACTCAAAGAGAGGGCTGCTGTTTTGTCTTAGCAGTTAAGAGCGGTCGAGCGCCTGAGAGTATATCAGCCACAAGCTGACCGACCGAGAAACGTGGTACAGTACCATGGAGAAGGCGTGTTTGGCGATCCCACGAGTGGTTGATTCACTACGCTATTACATCATGGGTTGCTCATTCACCCTCTGCTCAGACCACAGGGAGGTTGGTTCGTCTGGATGTGACGGCAGCCTCAGTCAGGCCGTGGAAATGTGTGGAAGGGTGTTGCACTGGGTTCAAGGGGCTATGCCAGGAAAGCTAATGGGGCAGGTGGAGATGATTGTGTTAACAAGGTCTCCTTCCTTTTAGTGATGCTGGGGACTTGGGATGAGTGTGGAGTACGCTGCAAAGCTGACTGCCAGGAAAAACCACAAAGGAACATTTCTGTGCTCTAAATAAAAGGTCAAGGTCAAGTTTATTTATATAGCACATTTCCAAACATTCGGGTTGTGACAGTTTGATAGAATAATGTCAAATAAGTTTTTTCTTTTGGCATCATTTACATTTTTTTTGATATTGACGCCAACAGTCCTTTAGCATATGGAGTGACACTTGTAGTTTTAACTTTTTCCACTTTTCCGCTGAGCTCGACGGCACTCACATCTGCCATCTCGGGTTGTGTCGGTCTGGCTGCATAAAAACTCAGGGATTTTACAGTTCTGGTTAAAAACTGCTGAAAACTGCTCAGCAGTGGAGACGGCGCCGAGCAGCAGCGCAAGGTTTAACTGAGGTACAAGTAAGAGGAACTTCAAACATCACAGGACTGTGGTCAGAAAACACAGCATCACAAATCTCTATGTTAAAAATAGAAAAACCATGAGATAAAACACAATCAAGTGTGTGTCCACGTTCATGTGTGGGACTGGTCACACATTGCACCAGATTGGTTGGTGAATGACGGGGTTGATAGCTGTTCACATTTAAAATGACTTTTAAAAATCATAGCTATTACTACTCCTCGGCCCAACATTGGCAGGCAATTAAAATAGCAGCAATTGTCAGGTAGAGGTTCTTAGAAGATGCTGCACTCACCTGCGCTCAGCCACGTCTCGCACACACAGAGAAAATCCTGAAGAACTAGCTCGAAAAAAGCTACAGACTCATTGAAGCCATGTTTCTCTTAGAAACAAAAAATCCCGCTTAAAGAAGTCGTTTAATAGAAGCGTCTTGTTTGCTACTGATATTTTATTCAATAAAGCCATTTGATGGGCGCAGATCTTAATGTCTGAAGTACCAGCTTGGGTAAACGTGCGAAGGTTACTGTAATCCTCGCCACATCCACGGGTCTGAGGCCACTTAGGGAAGTAGAGTTTTGAGAGCAGCGGCTCAAATGTCGTAGGAGCTCTAGGGACAACAGGCAGGATCCATCTAGGGGTGTACTCCGCTGGTCCTGTAGTTCCACGAGAAGCAAGAAGATAAGCCCTGACTCTGACGGGTGTACCAGCTCGCCTTCCCTGTTTCCTTGGGCGGTTCTTCCATGGTGAGGTGTGAGGGTGGTGGCACAGGTAGGCTGGAACAGGCGACTCAGAAAGTAAGAAGTCCAGACGCTTTTCTTTCCAAGTTCCTTAGACTACAATGATCTGGATGACTGAGAACCTTCACAGATGGTTTGACTACAGTTCTTTCCTTCATTCATCATATCTGATTTCAAAACACCAAGATGGGAATAGTTTATTTGAAGAATTTCAGTCATGTTTTAGAGCTCATCACAGCCTAGAAACGGCTGACCATAACATTTTATTACAGCGATTAGAGCATGCACGTTCCTCAGGGTTCAGTGCTAGGACTCAATTGTGTTTACATATATATACATGCTTGCCTTAGGCAGTATCATTAGAAGGCATAGCATACATTTTCACTGCTATGCAGATGACACCCAACTTCATTTACGGTATTCATGAAGCCAGATAACACACACCAATTAGTTACACTGCAGGAATGTCTTAAAGACATAAAGACCTGGATGGCCTTTCTGCTTCTAAATTCAGATAAAACTGAGGTTATTGTACTCGGCCCTGAAAATCGCAGAAATGGGGTTTCTAGCCAGATGCTTACTCTGGATGGCATTACCCTGAAAAACTATTTTATACACTTATTACTTCTAGGGTGGACGAAGGCAATTAGTTATGATCAAGATATCCTAAAAACTTCCTGAAAAGCCTTCAGGTGATCCAAAGTGCTGTAGAGTACTGACAGGTACTAGAAAGAGAGAGCATATTTCTTCTATACTGACTTCTCTTCATTGGCTCCCTGTTAAATCCAGAATCAAATTTGAAAATCCTGCTCCTCACATACAATATCTTGAACAATCAGTCTCCATTTTATCCGCATAACACTGTATCACCCTATTAGAGCACTTGGCTCTCAGACTGTGGGCTTACTTGTGGTTCCTAGAGTATTTAAAAATAGTAGAATATGAGGTGAATTCGGGAGACAGACATCCTGTTTACTTTTAAGGTTAGGCTTAAAACTTTCTGTTTTGTTAAAGCATATAGTTAGAGTTAGATCAGGTGACCCTGAATCCTCCCTTAGTAATACTGCAATACTTCTAGGCTGTTGGGGCATTCCCATGATGCACTTAGTGCTTCGTCTTCAGTCACTTTTATCACTCACTATTGTATGTGTTTATACACCGCTCTGCATCCATTTGTTATTATTAATCTCTGTCTCTCTTCCACAGCATGTCTTTGCCCTGCTTTCCTGCAATCACCCCCGACTGATGGCGGCAGACAGCAGCCCCCCTGCGCCCCATTCTTGAGATTTTCCTTCCCACCGTCACCAAAGTGCTTGCTCATGGGGGGGTCATTTAATTGTTGGGGTTTTCTCTGTTCTATTTGCATTTTTGTAGGGTCTTTACCTTAGAATATGACCCACCTTAACCTCCTAAGACCCGAACTCTTCCACGGCATGCATTTTTAATTTCTCTTTGATATTTGGGCATATTGGGGCCCGATGAACATTATATTTGTTTTTAAGAAAAATAAGAGCCACGTATGAGGATATTCGTTTAAAAATGTGATAGAACAGTAGCAGTTTAATGTCCTCGTAAGTGGGTATCAGGCCCTTGTAGAGCAAAATTGAGTATTTTGGTCTAAATAACCCAAAATGTGATGTCCACATATGTGGACGCCAGGTTCAAGGAGGTTAAGGCAACTGTTGTTGTGATTTGGTGCTATATAAATAAAATTATTTGTTAGGTTACATTATTGGAAAATCATTTTACATTAAGAGTTTGCAGAAGTTGGCTGAGGATGCAGAAAGGGACTGTCTGCCATCCTAGCTTGTACTATGAATTCATTTTGTTCTTTTTCTAATACATGACATTAGCAGGTTGCCTGGTTGTGGTGGCAAAAAACTGAGGAAAGCCCAATCAGCTGACTAACGTCTCTTGCAATGAGCTGGGGGACCACAGAAAAAAAGTGCTACTGATATATGCACTTACATAGAGTATCACTAAATTATTTATAGGAATTTGTAAATGTGAGTCTTCCTTGTATTCTATTTTATTTGGTGTTAATATATTTAGACATACCTACATTTAGAATAGCTTAGTACTTGCCCGCTGTGTACGTATGGGAACACTTGTGTTTAAGACATGACATATTTTTGATCTTATATTTGATCAGCATTAACACACAACAGTGTGAATGAAATCCAGCACTGCATTTGGAAATCATAAGGATTCTGCAAACCCCATCACTGGCCTGCAAGAGGTCAACCACACTGCTGATTCTACATGGACATGTCAGGAGACGCCTGCTCACAGCCCGGGTGCCACCGCTAGTTTCCACTTCAGTCTTCTGCAGAATGCCAAAAAACAAATGAGCAACAACTTTCCAATATTTTCTGAGTGCCATCTCGCTCTTTTCGAAAATATAGAGAGTGATGCAGCTACATGAGCGCGCATAAAAGATGAGTCATGAAATAATGTGAAACTGCATATGAATGATTGCTCCCGTTTTTCTGCTCCTTTCCCTCAATACTGAGGAGATAAAATAACAAAAAAAAGAAGGTCGCATCTTCCCAACACTTCACAATTGAATAGGTTGTCCAGGGGGTTCACAAAAGATCAAGGTTTTGTTTGTAATATGCACAGAGAGAAGGGGCAAAACCTTGGTTCAGCGTTTCTGATGAAGTTTGATCTTCAGAGGGAATTCTAAGTGAAAGTACAGAGAAGGGTGAAGTGGAGATACAATATGGCTATCACAAAAGAACAGCAGAATGACTGGGTTTGTGTACACACATGCACAAACATGCACGCGACTGTCCTCTGTCTGTGTGCATGCAGAGGATTATGATTCTCCCTGAAGCATAAGGAGAGGAGACGATGACAGATTTCTTTCCCCTTGACTGTCAGTGTTTCCGGTCTCTGTGTGGGCCGATAACACGGGAGCTTGCTAATTAATTACCTATTGATGCATTTATCGTCTACCTCAAGTGTTCATAACAGTCAAACAGCTGTGGCCTCTAGGATGTGGTGTTCTGATGCCCTGCAGATACTTGGTTAGGTTGCAATGTAGAAACCATGAAGTCAGCTTCTTCCCGAAAACACAAACCTGCAATAAAATAGAAATAGCTCAGAATAAAAAAGCAAAAAATAGCACATGATTCATAGTTTTTGAAGAAACTACGGAAAGAAAGGAAGCTTTACACTATACAAGTACGTGTGTGGATGTTAAGAAGTGGCTTTACATCAGCACCTCACTGGTATTTGAAGCTCAATAATTTTATATGAGCAGCCTGGATGACTGATGTTGAACGTTAAGAGAGCTGCTCAACTAACAGAAAATCATCAATCAGTGCTAGAGTTGCTGTCAGTTTTATTTAACACTGAATCATCTCTCAGCTCACTGTTTTAATTTTATGAAAACTGTTTTGGTTAACTCTCACTTTTGTCAACCTTGGTTTCAATGACTAAACCAAGGAGACGACTACACACCAGTACAAGTGAAACATGGACGAAGTGACTCAGCTAGAAACACAACTCCAAATAAGTCTTGAGCTACCCTTCACTTCTTTATACAAGGAGCCAGATTCAAGTAGTCTTGAACATCAGTTCTTTCTAAAGGCCTTTCAAACTTTTCATTTGGACACTGGCTGTTATTTTAGTCATTTGCAGACCCCCCCCACCACCCCCCCCACCACCACCACCACCAAACTCAAGGTATGGACCAGTGTTCAGTCTACACATAACAAAGAACCAAACTATATGTTTAAGCACTTTGATACTAGCAGCCTATCTTAAAAACACATTTCCCATTTCATGAGTTGACTCAATGAAAAATATAAAGTTCTGACACAGTTTGAGAGACATAACATGGTATTTTTGCTCCAGCAAAGCAAATTTCAAAGAGCTATTTGCCAAAAACTTGGCATATCTTGGCTTAGTGTGCTTTGTGACCATTTTTATTTTTTTTAGGAAACTGGACAAGTGGAAAGAATAAAGAATAAGTGTCAGGCCTAAAAAAAATTCTGAAGCAGGTGAACAGTATCTGAAAGGTATAGGTCCTTAAAAACAGAAAAAAAAATCCATCAAAGACCTGAGACATGACCAGAGAGATCCATCTTAAGTTGATCCATCTATGTTCACTGAAGCTTTATCAGAACTGGTCTCAGTGGAAGGGTGGCTGTCAAAAAGCCATTCTTAAGGAAAGGAAACAAAGAAAAAAGGCTGAAGAATGCTAAATTTAACAAGAAAGTAAAAAGCCACCAGACTTTTGGTCCTATTGAAGTCTATGGGACTATGACCCCCAGACTTAGGTCCATATCAAATGAATGAGTAAGACCATTTTCTGAATGTCTTCATCCAAGCTTCAGAATACAGGATTATGCAGGTTATGATCATTTTGGAGGTGAATATGGAGAACATATAATACCAAACACCAAAATAATTGAATTTCTTTAAGAGGAAGAATGACCGTGTACAAGCTGTTGCCACAGTAGACGTTTGTCAAAGCAGGAAAAGCACGTGTTAACAATGGCTTCGTTCCAGTTGGCTCTGTGGCATTGCTTATTGGGACACATAATGGAACTGTGCCATCATTACTCTGATTGATTGTGCCTTTGATTTACCAGCCCTGGCAAGCTAAGATGCTTTGAAAAAGGTCCATTACTGTTCACTTGGATGCTGCAACTGAAGTTGAATATTCTGAGAATATAAAAAAACAACAACAAAAACCTAAATCTGTGCCTAACAGGGAAAGCTTTAATTAAGACAAATATGATAAATGCACTAAGAAAAGCTTTTGAATTTTAGACACTAATGGTCTTGGAGATAAAGATCAAAGCTAAAAGCCGAGTATTTGGGAGAAAGTTGTTTGATAAAAGTTGTTTGGTAGCGTCTGGTGTCTCCACGTGAGCTTCCATCTTAACAGCACTTCTGCCTCCACATTATAATTAACTTGACAAAACTAGACCATTAGGGAGAGGACTGGCAGCCTCTGTGGGCTGCTACACTACATTTCAGCTTTCATACCACTGTGCTGGCTTTCATGGGAAATGTGCTTTCTTTAACTACACAGTTTCTGCTTCATTGTCTTTCCACAAAAAAAAAGCAAAACAATTTGGGAATATGAGAATTTAACTGGGAAAAATCTAAACCACAGTCACAGAGGTTCTACTACAGGCTTGCGATCATGTAAAACTCAAAATCTTCACTATATTTTAAATAATCGTCACCTTGTTGGAAGTGCCAAAGTTAATAAAACTGGCAAGAAATTGAAGTTAGAGAACTGGAATTCTTAATTAACTGGAGATATGAGAACATCTTAGAAAGCAGTTTAACGGTGAGATTAAGCACGAATGGGCTTCTTTAAATATGCATGAGATAATGTTTTGAAGTTTAAAATGATTCTCAAAGGGCAAAGTGGAAGATTCCCTCCATCTACTAA
Organism: Haplochromis burtoni; assembly: GCF_018398535.1. Taxonomy (NCBI): domain Eukaryota; kingdom Metazoa; phylum Chordata; class Actinopteri; order Cichliformes; family Cichlidae; genus Haplochromis; species Haplochromis burtoni. Next base: position 1,263,185 of record NW_024582410.1, read on the forward strand.
AGTCACTTCAGGATCTAAGTTCTCTCTGTAAGTTTCGGGCCTCTGGCTGTAAGTTGAAGGACAGACCTGAAGATCACTTCAAATTAAATTTTTGTCATCATCATAGAGTTTGTCATAAAAGGCTGTAATGGGAGAATTATTGCTCCGGGCTAGTCTTGTTTTCCCCGGTCTTGTGACACTGTTTGATGTTCCATGGTGATTGGGATTGCACCCCCACACCTTTCACTTCCCACCTACTGCTCATCTCTTTGTTGAATCGGAGTCATTTTACACATAGCGATGACTGAGTTGACATAAGTCCTTGTATTCCTGCCAGACGCTCCAGGCACAATTTTCTTCTTTCATTAACTTGAATAAATATTGCTGCCAATGCAGTCAAATTTAAATAAAAGCTCACTTTGTCGTGTATTGGGAAATCTGTTTTCAGACTGATTTGGGATTTAGCTCGCAGAAGAGAGGACATTAAAAGTGTGACTCACTCTGGAAGATGGAAAACTCCGGTGAGGTCATAATGATCAGGTTATACACTGACATGCAACGCAGCTGGGTCGACATCAGAGCAGTAGTCATTTTGTGTTTGTTTTGCAGACATAGTTTTACATGTGGAGCTGTTAAAACCACTTCCACACAAGTTTTGGAGCGAGAGGCACGCAGTCAGAGTCTCAGAGGGTCATATTCTGAAAATCCACTCTTTCTGACATCATACAAAGCAAAGAGCAGACTAACTATCTGGAATCAAGCTTATAGAACAGTGTGTCGCTTAATGTGCACTGGCAGTATTAAATAAAAAATCCATCCATCCTATCAGATATACCTTGATACTAGTTGATTGGATCCCTCTTTTGCCTTCAGAACAGCCTTACTTCTTCATGGTATTGAAGAAAGTGTTGAAACATTCCTTAGAGCTTTTAGTCCATGTTGATATGAAATCATCACACAGTTGCTGCTGATTTGTCAGCTGCACATCTGTGATGCAAATCCACCACATCCCAAGGGTGCAGTGTTGGATTGAGATGTGGTGACTGTGGAGGCCATTTATGTATGGTGAAATCATTATCAGGTTCAAGAAACGTGGACCGTTGGTCATAAATAGATGGATGTGGTCAGTAATACTCCGGTAGTTTGTTGGTACAAAAACCCCACAGATGGTTGTGTGGCAAGATTCCAATAGATCAGCAGCTGAAATGAAATACTCAGACCAGCCCATCTGGCACCAGCAACCATATCACATCCAAACTCCCTTAAATCACCTTTCTTCCTCATTTTGTTACTAACTTTGATGACAAGCACGACTAACTTATTGATTCCTTCTTCTATATTGTTCACTTAAAAAAAAGAAAGAAGAATCTTTGTCCTGGCATGGAGCCGATTGCTGATTACCCATCAGTCTTGCTGATGGTGACCATAGTTCACAGTGAACTCATTCTTCCTCTGGAAAATCACAGAAGCTGTTCTTCTAATAGCTTCTGTGACAGGCTGGTGCTAGTGTAGGGTGCATAAGGTAAAGGGGTGCATAAGGTAAAGAAATACACTTCAGGTTTAGTGCAAGCTAAGGATGATCCCTAGACAATGTGTTGTCTCTTTCTTTTTACTTATCTAATAAAAACACTCTCAGTTTTGGAATTGCTTTAGATTGGTTGGATGAGGTGTGATGAAACAGATTTGTGACACTGAAGAGTAAAAACCATCTGATTTACATTCAATCACATAAGGAACCACCGGCATGTGGTTCCACTGTAACCTGCAATTTTACCTATTCAATTTTGTGCAAACACCAAACATTGGCTGCTGCATAAAACATATCAAATCAATATTCTGAGAATCATAACTTGTGAAAAGAGTTGTGTCTCTGGCCACAAACCAAATAAACATGAATTTGTCCACCAGCACCAGGGCCTCAATTCTCACTGGAAACAAACTGCCTTGTGGTGGATCCCACTGTGCAGAGGTACACAGCTCATGGTAAACTCAGTTTTCTTCATCCACACCAGTACATTCATCACTCACCACCTGCCCTGCTCGCCAGATTTGGCTCCCTGATATTTTGTCCTCATTTCCAATATCAAATTGTATTTGACCCAGAGAGCAGTGCAGGTGCAGTAGTCCCAGTGGTCAGTCCCAGCAGGATTTCCAGCGAGCAATCAAAATATCAGGAACACCGGAAGTGTTTCAGAATCCCACAACGGGAAGGCCGTAGAGGATCCATCTGCCATCCTTTATGTTTTTGCTGTTTATCAGTGAACTCACTGAATCTTTTACCCGTTGCATGTTTGCAAAAAGCAAAAGATTAAAATAACATGGAATGATCCCTTTTTGTTCATGGATTAAAGAGTGCATTGTGAATTACTTATAAGCAGGGCTCGCAATTGATATTGGAGATGAACAAGATGAAATTTAAGCATGACTGAATGAAAAAAAAAATCATGCATCATGTCTGTGTGATCAGATTTGAACACGACAAATTCTGATGCAAATTGAAGCAACTCAACATTTAAGGGTTGTCAAGCAGCCCAACTATCTACAAACACACAACTTCTCACCAAGTTAACAAGTGTTTTAATAAACTGTTGCCACTGAGTACCAAAAATAGCCACAAGAAGTGGTTTTGCAGCCTGGATTGGATATTAAATAGTGATAAGTAACTTTGAACTGTTACAGAACATCACCTGTCACCTGCTTCTTTAACTTTTCTGTGCTCCTGCCCGGGATACCATTTCTCAGAGTTTAAAAAGACCTCAGCAGTCTTCAGTGGGACACTTATTGAGATAATTTTAGATGACACTACCTGCAGGCAAAGGTGATTATTCATTGCCAATCATTCAGTCTTGGCACTCAAACTGGCATCCACCACATTAGTTGGCAGGGATGGGGCATTGAGGCGCTGCGGCGTCTAAATTGCTTCCACAGGGCAATCCATACTGTTTATACAAGTTAGTCCTACTTATCACGAAGTCATTACAGCCTGGGGTGGATTATAAAAATCAAGCACTGCCCAACCAACAAAGTGTGTGTGGAGTATAAGAATCAGTGGTCTCACTGCGCAGCGGTGTGAATTTGACAGGGCAGCGCCGACTTCTGTGTGTGTGTCTAGAAGTCTGTGCGGGAGATAGAGGGCGAGTTTGTGAGTGAGCTCCTCCAATGAGGAGAATGCGTGTTCCTCTCACGCTCCGCTGAAGCATGAAAAACATAGTCGACAAGCAGGCTGGCAGCCAAATCAACACACGCTGTTGGCCAGACAAAGACTTTAAACTCCCTTTTTTCCCTTGAGATGTGACCTCAGAGGGATGGAGAAAAAAATTAATTCATCAGCTTTTTGTCTTTGGTTGTGACATTACCAACGACAATATGATGATACTCATGCAATGCCATGCTCGTGTTGGGATCCTGCCAAAGCAATATGTTACATGTCTGATGTTTCATCCTGATGATGACATCAACACTTTAATCGACAGACTGCTTTACCTTGATTGTAGATGGCATAAATCATGATGCACAGGGTCAAAAAGCTCAAATATACAGTGCTGTGAAAAAGCAATTACCACCTTCCTAATTTATTAGGTTGTTGCTTAAATTCTAATATTAACAAAGATAACCCTTGTAGTAGTAACCCCAGATGTTAAATGACTTTTCCATTTCTTAAGGGAAAACAGCTTTTCAAACCTACCTGACCCTGTGTGAAAAAAGTAATTTATTGGAAAGCTGATTTCTGTTTCAATAGACACATCCAGGTTTGACTACTGCCAGACCTGCTGAATAATGAAATCACAAAATAGAACCTGTGTGACAAAGTGAAGTAGGCTAAAAGAAGCAACTTATCATGCTGCAATCTAAAGAAACTCAACAGCAGATGTTAACAGAGTCATGGAAAGCATTATAAAGCCGTTTCTGAGACTTTAGGACTCCAGCGAAGTGAGAGCCATTATCCACAAATGGAGAAAGCTTGGGACAGTGGTGAACCTTCCCAGGAGTTGCCAGAGTACCTAAATCACTCCAAGAGGACCTGGTCTGTGATGGTCTGGAGCTGCTTTGGCGCTTCAGCACAACTTGCTGTAATTGATGGAGCCATGAATTCTGCTCTCCACCTGAAAAATGATAAAGCAAGAAAAATGAAGTCTGGACTTAGATCCCACTGAGATGCTTTGACAAGACCTTAAAGAAGTGTTCAATGCTCGAAAAACCCTCCATTGTTGCTGAATTAAAACTATTCTGCACAGAAGAGTGAAAAATATGTAAATACATAAATAAATTGGATAAACGAACACTATACTTTGCACGCGTACTGCAGTATTTGTCATGTGTAGGCTGTGTGCAGGTATGGAGGTCCCACAGTGCAGACTCCGGAGACAAAACTCAAAAACAGGTTTATTACTGAACAGAAAAACCATACAAAACCTAATGTTACGTCCCTCTGCAGCCTCTAATCTGCTCAGTGTGTTCATCTGGTGCTAATTGGCCACACCTAATCAGGTGTGGATGAAAGCATACCTGAGGCAAGCTTCCCAGGGAGCTCACTAGTCTTTGCCTTGGTGGCACCAGCCATTTTAGCCAACCTGATAGTCTATTTTAAGATAAAACCTCTTTTCACCTACACTCTGGTATTTGTCTCCTTTTTTATGTTGCGGCTTTTGAGCCGGGTCGTAACACTAAACTGGGCAAAATCTAACAAAACACACACACAGGGAGATGCAGGAAGAGCTACACAGCATGATGGAGATCGCAACACAGACAAACAAAAACACAGGGCTTAAATACACAGAGGGAGCAATCAGGGAATGGGAAACAGGAGGGAAACAGCTGGGGCAAATCAGGGCTGTCGAGACAAAGGAAGCAAAACATGATACAGTAAACTGAGACATGATGATGATGAGAGATGATGAGATAGCCTTTATTTGTCAGTTGCAGTTGCCCACAACCGAGATGACAGACCTCGCCGACCGTACATACAATACACAAACATCACATTGGGGAGACAGGTCAGGCTAGGTAGCAAGGGGAAAAAACATCGAAATGTGTAACACAAAGGATAATACAGGAATGCACAGATATCAACACAATAAAACACAGACAAGCAACATGGGAGAGTATTCCAGTGTGTACAGCTGATCTGGGACCGCTGCAATCTTCGATTGCGCCTCCAGCCGGTGTCCACATCGGATGGGAGGTAAGCATGGGAGGAGGCATTGGATCCGGGGTAGGGAGGGTGATAGTGAGGGCGTATCAGTGTACGTGCTTCGTGCGTGTGCGCGCGTGTGTGTGTGTGTGTGTGTGTGTATCCTGTGTTCAGCTGAGAGAAAGTGTCACCACGCCCGGTTGAGCGTCAGTCAACAGTCTCCAGTGGACCCAGTTGGCCTTGAAGGAGGGACAAAGACCAATTTTTACAGTTGGTCTAATGTCCATCACTGGTCACCAGGACATGGACTTCAAAGTAAAACAGGAAACAAAAGGCGGAGGCGGCCAGGAAAACAGTTCCAAAAAAAAAATAAAAAATTCAGGGTGCCGGCCCGGAGGATGACTGCACAACAGTCCAAAACATTTCAGCTCAGTAGGCCGACAGTGTGAAAAGCAACCGCGGCGCTGCAGGCGAAGGAGGTCCGGAGGCCGGCCGCGGGGCAGGACCAGTCGAGGGCGTGGAAGCCGCAGGTGGTGGATGACCGGACTCACCAGAGCCGTCAGCAGCAATCAGGGAACGGGAAACAGGAGGGAAACACAGCTGGGGCAAATCAGGGCTGACGAGACAAAGGAAGCAAAACATGATACAGTAACCTGAGACATGGACTTCAAAGTAAAACAGGAAACAAAAGGCACAGAGATGCGGACTTAACAAGGGGATAAAGCAGACAGGGGAGACAGAGCAACTAAAGAACACCGACAGAAACCAGAGAGCAGAACATTAACAAAGAAACCAAAAGACTAGAAACAAATAATGGCAAAATCAAAAATCAAAACTCCGGGTCAACGACCCAGGCACCCTAACAGTATCGATCGATAGATAGATAGATATCCTCTTCTTTTTTTGGAAAGAATCCCATAACAGTAGATAAAACAGTGGGATGGGGTGTGGGTGCGGTAAGGTGGTGCCTGGCTGACAGTCAGTTTAGTGCAATTTGCTGTTACTGGCCAGGACATATAAAATTGTGCTTCAAGGAAATGCATCCCTACTTATTATTCTTCAAGATGCAAACAATATTGGCAGTGCACTGTTCCAATCAGTCTTCTAATCTCTTGCATTGTATTGTACAAATTAAAAAAATCTCCAGTAAAGCCATGGGGTAGCTTATTATACAGTGCAAGCTAACTGCCACTGAGAATGACTCACAACACATTTAATATCTTCAGTACTTTAAAAAAAAAAATACAGGTAACAAGTTGCTTATGGTGTTCGTATTTGACACAACAGCTGTAACTTATTCAAAGCTACCAATTAGTTGTGACACAAACAGGATCTGTCAAGGCCACATCAGACAGCCAGGTTTTGCAGTGAAATCACTTGTTACACGATGGTTCTTTTAATTGTTCGTTACTGAAGTTACATCACAGGTGTGATGTGATCAGGTCAAAACTATATTACTTGCCAGCAATAGTCGTTTTTAGGTTCCCACCCCTTTAAATTCAAAGTCAGTATTTGCAGGACTGATTATGGTCTCATTACTGTGCCCTCACTAAATATTACAAGAGGAGAGTCATTTCCTCTGAAATAAACACTACTATCTCCTTTTCTGGGCTATTTAAAGGGCCGGTTCATTTAAACTACCCAGGGTGACTACAAGCTGGATGCTGACAGGCTTGTAGTGACAAGAAAGTCAGAGATAAATAGGAAACTATTTTAAAACACTGCAGATACGCAACGGTATGGCAAAGAATTCATGATAACACAAAGTATCAGAGCACTTCCCACATGAGAATAAAATTATGTCACTAACATAAAAATGTCTACTTGCAGGACTACTTGAGTTCTTCTTTGCTTTCGATTGTGATAAAGCCTTATAAATGTGTCGTTTTCTCTGCTTGTAAAGCAGTTTGCGACTCGTGTTTTGAAAGGTGTGATAAAGATAAAGTCACATTTGCTGTGTGTGAAAGTTTGGGCATGGGCAACAGCAACACTAATGTCTAATATATTAGAAGCAACACCTTTTTTTCTTTTTAACCAGATAAATAAATAAATAATAATAAAACTCCAACGCCTCAATAAGAGGACATTTAAGGTGACTGTTAGCACGGCAGAAAAATACCTCTGAGTGTTGGGTGCAGTGAAGTGGTCATGCTGCCATCTGCTGGCGGGAAAGGCCAGTTAAAAACTTGACATGTATTCTAATGTGCTGATGAGGAATAAAAATACAGGATACACGTACATGAACTCAAGTTAAAGACATGTGGTTTTACCCTCAGCGATGTGATGACTGCAGGAGTGAATCCACTAATCTAATGTCAGAAAATATGGGTAGGTGGACCACATCTGAGTAACTCTGTGATAACTCCCTTTGAGCCTCTCAGTGGAAAAAGACTCATTGTTATGAGTCAACTTTTGCTGTATCAACAGAAGTGCAAGTACACACACTACAGTGTACACTGAATTTGTCAGTCACACAGCAGGGATGGTTTGAAGCTGAGTGACTGTCCTATCGATTCAAAAGCTTCTCTTCACCTCTGCCAGTCATCCGTGCCTTAGTTTCTGCTATTGATCCCTGTCCTCACACAGAAGCGGCGGCAATGATCGACCTAACAGGCAATGTATTGAAGATAAATTTCACAGCCATATCTCCCTGAGCAGTCTACAGCTGAATCCACTTTTACTCCTCTAATTACTGGAGTGTGTCAGAAAATAACACAGGATCATTTAATTCATATTCTCTCAGATGTGGCTAGCACATTAAAATGAGTAATAACCGCCCCCTTACCATCGCCAACACCACTCCTTTTCCCAGCAGCTGCCTGTGGGCATTCTCGTGATGAGACTTCCAGTGACTTTCTGGCCTATCAGTTTGGAATGATGTGCAACGGCAGGCACGACCCCCTGTGTGGGCAAACAACAGGGTATTGTTTTGAGGCACGATCACATCAGTGGGGAGTTTAGGGTGGAATGGAGCAAACACACCCCATGCCACTGATGGCTCGTGCTTCACACCGACAGGAAGGGAGACGGACTGCAGGAAGTTGGGGACAAACCCTATTTTACACTTTCATTTATTCAATCAGTCGCTTCACTGTCTCTCACATAAATCCATTTCCCTTCTCAGAGGAGTAAGACACAGTAGGGGACACCCTGCTGCATACTGAGATGAGAGGCACGGGTGACATATTGATTTCTGAACGCCGACTTACCGATCTGCCATAATCGGATAACACTGCTTTTCATTGCATCACACTGTAGGGCAGGAGTGAAACTGCTTGTTTTAGACACAGGGAATCCTCCATTAAACTTTATCCAAACAGTCAGCTCAGTGGGGGTCGCCTAACAAACAGGAGCCGAATGGTGGAACATCACAAACAATGTAGTGGTTGCAGGAGACATCTGTTCATTTTCTCTGCCTCTCTCTGCTGAAAAACACTGAGAAGCCTGACTGGCCCGGGCATGTGTTTTTTTTTTCTTTGTTGCAATGATTAAATTATGTTTGTGAAGCAGGTGGGGTGGGCTCGACACAAAGATGCATCGTCTGATGGATGCCAACCACACGTGGCCTTGGTTGATGAGCTGTTTCCACAGCAACATGGAGCCTTTATCGTCATCACACAGAGAGCCGGGTTACGCCGGAGCAGGAGTTCTTTAAATAGCCATCAGCAGTTCACAACAACACATGATTAGGCCGACGTCTGAAAACTCTCAAACCGCCAGTGTTTTCACCTCTACGATAACAATAGCGCTTATTTATAGAACAATTTTCAAAAATAGCAGAAGAGAAACAGCAAAGTAAATGGTTAAAAAAAATGTGAAATGAAGGTGAAAAAGGTAAAAGAAAAACTGAACAACAGAAGAGATGCTGTGTGAAGCGGCACACTGCTGTCCTAATTCATTTTAAACACATGTGCTACAGATCATGAAGGCAGTCAGACTCTAGGAAAAGAATAATACATCTCCTGTTGATCTACTGCACACGCGGAGCTTATGCATCCAGGATATATATGGATTTAAAAAGCAGTATAATAAGAACAGTTATTGCCATGTGAAAACGTTTTCGTTCACTTTGAGATTTTCTGTATTTCTACATAAGTACGACCTAAGCCTTGATCTGGTTTTAAAAGTAGAACTGGATGAAAATAGTTCACACAATTCATACAAGACAACAGTGTTTCATGTTCACACGTGGCTTCTTTTTATGCATCGTAGAGCTTTACCTTGTATTTGTGGATGGCATGGTTTACTGTGTTCATGACCACTTGCAGTGATTTCTATGATGCAATCATGCTTTTTTTTAGTGCAGTGCAGCCTGAGGGCCTGAACACTGCATGCACCTAATATTGATTGTCAGCCTTGTCTCTTGCTCATAGAGATTTCTTCACATTATACTGTTGAAAGTCTTCCCAATTTAAAGTTGAGGAACTCTATTTGGATTTTTTTCCTACAGTTTGTAGATGCAGTTTTTTTTTTTTGCAGATTGATGGATCTCTGCTCAAGCATAGGTTTATGCCAATTGTTGCATTCTCTTATTCACATTTTACACAATGGAATTTCTGGATGACCTCGGGAAAATTAGTTTGCAATCATCTTATGAACAGTTAGTCAGACTGTTTACAAATCAAGGAAATTCAAGAACAGTCAACCAATGAAAATCTCTTGAGGAATGAGATGTGTAAGAGCCTAGGAACAATTCTTAGCAATTAACGTCCATGAGCCAGTGATCGGGTAAACACTAAACAATGGTATACTTGGCACAATTGCAAGGCGACATTCACTTCTTTTTCAAAAGAGAACTCCCCCGTCTGTCAGCAATTTGCTAAAGATCATTTGGAGAAGCCAGAAGCTGTTGGAACAATAGTTTGTGGACAGATGAGACCAAAATAGAACTTTTGCTTCGGGTAGAATGAGAGATTTGGAAAAATGCTTTATTTTAGCATCAGATTCTTATTTCAGGTGTGAAACATGGTGGTGGTAGTATCGTGGATCGGGTCTGTTTTACAGCATCTGGGACAACATGACTTGCCCATCACTGATAGGGCAACAGATTTGTAAATTATACCAGAACATTTTAAATCAGAGGAACAGAGTAATGCAACCTCTTGCTATAAATTCCCAAACAACATAAAACATCCAGACAACATTTAAGTGACGACGGGATGACATCACAGAAATTTCACAGTTTTCAACCAGCACTGAATGAACGCTCAGCCAGCTGTTACTCAATTTCCAAATGTTTGCTGGGTATTCTGGCAGATTCCTTTCATTTTCACACAAAGAAGCACTCTCTTTCCTCAACATACTTCTCCCAAGAGGGTTGCTAATATAAATAAAGGTTATGTAACTGTGTGCTGATGTCTCTTTGTAATAAGGTGGAGAAAGTTTTTCTTTTGCCCTAAACCTGACCAATCTAGCTGCTGGTTGAGTAAAAGTGGAGTAAACACAGCTGGTGCCCGTTTCAAAGCCGCTGAAAGCGGGAGGGGTTTATTAAAAGAGTGTCTCCTAGTGAGTAGTCCCTTGCTCTTAAAGAGCTTGTTGATGTCCTCAAGCCTTTTATCTTTAAAAGGTTTGTGTCTCGTACAAGATGCAAATGTGATCCATGTAGCAGCCTTCGTCGCTCTTTATTATCCCAGAATTTTTACCTTTTAGTTTTTGATTTACTGTAAAAATGTGTTTCGATGGTTTTTGCTGACATGTCTTACTTTGAATCCTAAATTAGTCAAACAATCAAATAGACACTACATAGCTAGTGTCTATTCAGTGAAAATATAAAGTTGCACACCATTAACTTCATTTATTTTGGTATTTATGTGGCCATAATTGGCAATTTAATAATGGATTATTGCCCCAGGAATAGTTTTGAATTACTGAATAAACACTCATTGTACAAATTTGAAATCTGATCTCAAATGGATACAAACTGAGGTAGCTCTGTTTTGGGGAAAACTGCGAGGGTCTCAACACTACATGCCTTTTGTTAGGGAAAAACAAATATTGCCATGATGAAGATAAGCTTGCCATGTGACACGGAAAAGTGATAACAAAATAAAGAACAACTCCGTTTTAAGCATATACAATGAAGTGTAACTAAATCGACTAAATTTTCAGTTTGGACTGTCTTTGAATTTGTTATAGAAATGTCTAATAAAATGTTGTTGTCCAGAACATTACATTTTTAGAACAGTACAGACATTAGCCTGTATTAAAATACTGTCATGCAGAGGTGTGGACTCGAGTCACATGACTTGGACTCGAGTCAGACTCGAGTCATTAATTTTATGACTTTAGACTTGACTTGAAAAAA
>NW_024582410.1:1275473-1299103 GCF_018398535.1 Haplochromis burtoni
ACGAAAAGATACGAGGAAAAAATCAAAGGAGTGAAAGGGTCAGACCCTTATGAGCGCACAGAGTGGACAAAAGACGTCAGCGTGCTGCCCAACTTTCACCACGCTCAGATTTATAATCATACGGTTCTTGGAGTGAGTGCATACACTCATGAAGTTTAGTAACTTCAGGTCACTGCAACAAGCCCAGGTACAGTTTACCGACGGATGGGTACAGGACCTTGAAATGCAGAACGAAAGACCATTGTACGAACAAAGGTAAGTTTACCAGTCTCACAAATCGTCGTCATAAATACACATTAGTTAACCGTTTATTAATATAACCTTTGAGCTCAACGGTAATTAATTAGTAGTGGAAATAATTTCTGGTAGCATTACAGAAATGTAGCAGTGACAATAATATTGTAATGACCTGGCTGGGGTTGTTAGCCAGGTGCATTCTGGGTATTGTGCTGTCTGTGTTTTCTATCGTTCTGCTAGTTCCTATGTGTTTGATTCGCTTGTTGTGTTAGTGTTATGTTAATGTAAGCCACAGTGAAGTTGATGTGTGTTCTGTGGAGTGGGTTGAATTGGCATGGTTGGCTGACACCGCGACTCTATGTGGTGGGAGCGTGATAGGGGTTCGGTGTCAGCAGCATTACATTGTTGTAGAAAAAGTTGGTAATTAAACAACTGGTGTCAACCACTACAGTCTCCTGCTGGATCATATGGGGATTATCAGTCTGCTGCTGAGACGCTCGTGGTCGTGCGGTGTATGAGGCACGAGCGCTCTCAATTCGTTGCGAAGTTTAGTGATAGCTGTTAGTGCCCCGCTAGCCGTTTTAGCTAGTGAGCAGTTTAGCCAGTTCAGCTCCACTAACCCACGGTCGTTACAATATTGTATGCTGTAATCGCACTGGACAATTAGTGATACAAAACAACTGTTTTATCCTGTGAATAAAAGTATATGTTTTTGTCAATGTACCATGGTAATAACAGAAGCGAAACACAATATTGTGTCAGGACAATTCACTATTTCTGCAAAATAAATAAAGGAGCATAGCGCAACAATTTCTGTTCAGCGCCAGACTTGCTTGTAACCTATATCACTAATTATGTTAAGAAAAATGACGTATTAATACTACAAAACTCTGACCTTTGTGGGAATGCTTGGAGCAGACTAACATGTGAGCTGGAGTGTTCTGAGACATATTTGGTATATCCAGACCATCCGTCGGCTCTTACTTCATGGCTTAAAAATTTCTCTTCAACGACGTAATCCGATTAAAAAAAATCTCTTTACCCGTCGGCTTCCCGTGGCTGTCATGCGACCGGCTATTGCAGTTAATAATACAACAGCTTCTTGCCATTTTTTGGGTTTCTTTTTATCGCTGTGTAAGTGAGTTCAATTGAACGCCTGCGTGCGCTAGTACCTCTTGCCACAAGTTCCCAGAATCCTTTGCGGTTTTATCCCTGAATGACGTCACATTTTCAATCTTTATCCTGGTGGGCCGGTCTCTAGTCAAAATGCCCGGGCCGATTTTTTGTCCCAGTCCAGCCCTGCGTCCCAGAACACTCCAGCTCACAGGTTAGTCTGCTCCAAGCATTTACACGAAGGCAAGTCTTCTGTTGTAGTTAATACGTCATTTTCATAACATAATTGGTGATATAGGTTACAAGCAAGTCTGGCGCTGAACAGAAATTGTCGCGCTATGCTCCTTTGTTTATTGTGCATAAATAGTGAATTGTCCTGACACAATATTGCGTTTCGCTTCTGTTATTATGGTACATTGACAAAAACATATACTTTTATTCACAGGATAAAACAGTTGTTTTGTATCACTAATTGTCCAGTACGATTACAACATACAGTATTATTGTCACTGCTACATTTCTGTAACGCGTACCAGAAATTATTTCTACTACTAATTAATTACCATTGAGCTCAAAGGTCCTATTAATAAACGGTTAACGAATGTGTATTTATGAAGACGATTTGTGAGACTGGTAAACTTATGATACGTACGATGGTCTTTCGTTCTACACGGTGTATTTCAAGGGTCTTTACCCATCTGTCGGTAAACTGTACCTGGGCTTGTTGCAGTGACCTGAAGTTACTAAACTTCATGAGTGTATGCACTCACTCCAAGAACCATATAATTATAAATATGCATATAAATATGCTAGGATGAGATAGCTGACTTCATCTAACTAGCAAATGTTGTCCAGGCTACGTTGGTGATGCAGTTTTTTTTAATATGTATGATATTTTTGTCATGCGATTTTAAAGCCGGTCCTACCAAGAATAACATGCGGCTTATCTCAGAACTCTCAGTGAAAATTATTCTTGGAGCTAGGTTTAATTGAGCTGCATTTTATAGAGGTGCAATTTCACAATTTGTGTATATTTTCTAAGTTCACTATTTTGTCATGTGTTGAGAAAAACACAGATTTAAAAATTACATGGTCTAATATTTACATTTAGCATATAACTGCAACATGCTTTTTTTTTTTTTAAGACTTGAAAGGACTTGAAATTCAAAATTTCAGACTTGTGACTTTACTCGGACTTTTACACCAGTGACTTGAGACTCGACTCTGACTTGCCTGACATTACTTGAGACTTGGTTTGAGACTTGAGGATAAAGACTTGAGACTTACTTGAGACTTGCAAAACAATGACTTGGTCCCACCTCTGCTGTCATGTACATCATATATTATTTTCTGCATCAGACAGATGTGGCAACACGCACTGCTTAGTCATAGATGTAATTATCAGTGAGTTGTAGGTGGAGACTGACTCATGTGGGAAGCTTCAGTCAGAGCAGTGTCAGCACAGAGATGTGGCAACATCAGCTGCGTCTTCAAGCAAGTGGAAATGTAGGAAGTGACAACGGTCTAATCCAATAAGAGCCAAACGCCTCTGTAATACGAACGCAGTCATGATATTACAGCTCAGGAAATTCGCTTTAACTCTAAACCACGCTGTGACCTATTAGTTTACACACAGTTGCAGTGGTGTTGAAAAATCTCTAGAGGGTGCTATGAGTAAAGATGCTCAGGAGGTTGGTGCTCAGTGTAGGAAAGGTTTGTCATTAAAAAAAATGTAACGCAGATTTTTAATAAAATGCCTTTGAATCAATCACGTTTCAGTTGAATTTAATGAAAAAGGGCAGGATCTACGTCAGAACAATGTAGAAAAAGATTATTTGTATGAAGAGAAAGACATTTTATGTTTTTCCAAGTTGTAGAATGAAAGTATTGTATAAAGGAGAAAAACTGCACTGGAAAAGCTAAGAAAAAAAATTCCAGGATCTGATTGGATGACTGGTTAAATTGGATAATATTACAGCAGGACCACAAAAAGCCATTAAGTAGATGCATCCACTCTGACTCTTTACTGCTGATAGTCGGCTCCTTCTCCTCCCTTTCTCCCCATTAGATCACAGCCTGCTTCACCTTAACCACCCTGACCGCAATTTCCGGATACAAACACGAGGGTGGGGTGTTGGGCGTGTGGATGTGCGGGTGTACAAACAGAAAATGATAAATAATTAAAGCCAGCTTTATAGCATGGAACATGCGGAAGGAGACATGGCTTAAAAAGAACACAGATGGAGAGTGGCTGATAATTACGTCTCAGATTGATTATGTGCTTTGTCTCTGTGAAAGTTTCTCTTTGGAATTAGGCATCGGATTCCTCTGAAAGTGCCTCTAAATGATCATTTACAGGATTAAATATAGATGAGTTCTGCTTCAAACGTAGCAAACCCCACTCCCTGCTCCATTAACAACTACCTGTCTTTACATCAGCTGATGAATACAGATGAAAACATACATTTGGCTGAAAGCAGCCCATTAGCATATTAACCATATGTAGAGGCATTTGTGCTTTTGAGAGGATGAAACTGAAAAAAACCTCTTCCGTTCCACTATAGAAGGCCATACTAATGAATGCAACTTTGTTTTATTTGACAAAAGCAGCCAAAAATAATAAGTGCATGGCATGATCTTACCAATAAGGTGTGATTTACTCACAGGAGGAGCTCCTTCCCACTTGCAGTCTAAGTTAGCAGGGGAGGAGGTCCAATTAGCAGAAACCAGATTGCCTGGCAGTATGACAAGAGTACATGAACTTTTTTATCACCTAGAAATGAATCATAAATCTAGGAAATCTGAATATTGCTACCCCTTGTCCTTGTCATCATCTATTTGACAAAAATAATTAACTAGACAATCACGTGACAGAATCACGCCAGCTGCAACACCAGTGAGTTCTCAATCATGGAAAGTAGATGCCAGCTAAAAGTAACTCATGCGAGTTCATTAAAAAGTCTATGAAGAGGAAGACGGGCTGTAGGAAAACTTCATCAGACTGCACTTGCTATATTTCCCGCCACATGACTACATGGTTTCTCTAACACGGTGCCTGTGTAGAGCCAGTGAATGGCCTGGTGCCTTTTGAGAATCAGCCTACATTTCAACAGATTTAGAAGCTTAATGTTACAATGAGAAAGTTGACTGAGTCGTGGCCGACAGGCTTGTGATGCTTCAACCACCAAAGGTGTAACTGCCTTCAAGGCACATTTTCCCATGACAAACACACTCGAAAACACTGACAGGCAAACTCAAAAGGTGAAAACATTACCAGTCATGCTACTGCAGCTTGCAGTAAAGTAAGTGCAAGAACATCACCGTGCCAGTGTTTGTATTTACACTGCTTGAAACATTATCACACATTATCACTGAGCCTGATAAGTCCTCAGCATTAAAGCTGTAACAAGTTATTTTAGGACTGGCAATGTGATACTGGAATTTGAGTCTGGAAACTTTCTGTGTAATGCTATTGTCATTTCTTATTTATTTATTAATTTTGTTGGAAGACGTCGTCCACAGTTTTGGCTGAAAAGCTCATGTGATTGGCACTGGGGCTGTAATGTTCCTCAGCAGTGGGCATGCAGGAATGTTAAGAGGGAGGAAACGCACTGTTTAATCCCAAACATCCTCATCCATAGATGCAGGGCTGCTTACTGGTCTATTGTTCAGGCCACTGACACTGAAAACAAAGTAGCACTGCTCTGAAACTCAACAAGCTTTCAGAAAAGTATGATCACAGCCATTTTCTAAGCAGTCCTTAATCTTTTTGACCCATGACTACATATAAAACATATACACAGCTTCAGGTTTAAATGTGTTAAAACTGCATCCTTTCTAATGGCCACCAGGAAAACAGTCCCCTGGACCTTCTTATGCTAAATACTCTCCTGGTGAGTTTATGAGCCCAATCGCTCCCACCCGCTGTCAGGAAATGCACCGTGACCAATTTAAGACGACATAGCAGCAGACTGCAGCATCATGAAGTCTCTGTTTCAACTTGTGCCGAAAGTGTAGATTTCAAATTGTGTTGAAAGACCAAGTAAATTAATACTGCTTTAATGCTTTTTCTTCAATATTGCTGTCATGTTCAGTGCCGTATTTCTCCAGTTAGACAACAGTAATTGTGATACATCCTGAATAGAGTACAAAAACACCTGAGACATTTCCTCTACGTTAATGTAAATAGTTGTAAATAGTTGTATATAACTATTGTTGTTTTGCAAAGTTTCAACGTACCTTTTTGGATTTTACAGTTTATATTTGCATTTCAGCCTTTGGAAATTATTTTTTAAAACATGTTTGAGGTTTCACATTAAAAAACTAAACTAATACAAACTTTCCTACTCCGACTGGATGGTTTTGGTCATGATTTGCACTGGCAGACTGCGTGGAGGGAGGAAGAGGACCCAAAATGCAGACACTTGGAACGAAACTATAACTTAACAAAAGGCGAACTGTTTATCTGTGGCTGGGAAAAGGTACAAAACAAAAGGAAGATGCACACTGAGGTGAAACCAACTAGAACTAAACTAGGAAAAACTAAATGCTAAACACAATAGACAACAAACAAAACCTCGAATGTGATAAACCCTGAACATGGAAAAACCTGGAAACATGACGAGAACTCACCAGAGAACCTCACAACGGAATGAGGTTTTAACTGTAATCACAGGAGGTGATGAGGGGAAGTGGAAACAGCTGATTAGAATGAACATAATGATGCCACAGGGGAAGTGAAACTAAACACAATGAACATGGGACACCAGGCCTCTTCAAAATAAAACAGGAAACATCATGAGACACAGACATGACAACACGAGCTTGACAACATAAGACACGCAGACGTGAAACACATGAAGGTCAAGGGAGACTTAAACACAGGGGTGAAGACGCAAGAGGAATCTAATAAACAACGAACTATAACAGAGCAACATAGGCAAAATAGAAATGAACTCAGATAAGCTAATGAACTTCAATATAAACCATAAACATCAAAATTAGTGCCGGCAGCATTAAGCTTGTTAAAATGACGCAGCAAATCTCTGTTAGCGAGTTAACGTGGATCACCCTGTGCTGGGGCTGCACAGCGTGGTTAGCTCGTTTAGCTCGTTAATGCGTTAGCGCCATCCAGCGTTAACGTCATTTTAGCGAGATTAACGCTGACAGCACAAAAATATATTAAAACTCAAAACGCTGGGTCAAATGAGCCAGGATCGACAGTTTTTGTGTGATTTTGTGAAATATAAATGTAAAATCAAAATTAGGCAAGAAATGATACTCTTGACCTTGGATGATTAAAGTCATGAAGCTAATTTTGTAAATGTAACATGTTGAATCCCATAAAGGCGAGCATGTAGTGACAGAGGGGCGGGGAAGTCCCCTTTTAACTGAAAGAAACCTCTAGGATATATATGCTAAGAGAGAGTGGCCATCTGCCACAGTAATTTGTGGTGAGGGGAAAGAGAAGAGAGGAAAAGAAGAAGAAGACAAAACCAACAAACATGACATAGCACAAACTACTGGATAGAGAAAATACAAAGTTAGTGACAGACACTCTACAGCAGCATAACTAAGAGATATCAAAGAAAGTGTAAAGCATAATCTTAAAAGCTGTGAAGGTTTCCGCCTACCAAGAAAAAAAAGAGAGCTGGTTTCTTATATAAAAGAAAAATTCAACTTTTGAAAACTCTGGGAACAAAAAGTAACCCTGCACTCTAAGCATCAACAGGGTACTATCAGATCTTTAAGGTTTGGTGGCGTCTGATCATTCACGATTTTATGTGTTTGGAGAAGCATTTTAAATTCAGCTCTTGATCTTACAGGAAGTCAGTGAATGACACCAAGGAGTATGGGAGAAACATGATCTATTTCTACTCTCTGTTAGTACTCTGGTGCACCATTTTGGAAGCTTTTCAGCTTTTTACTTATTCACAAGGTGGCGCCACAGCAGATATCTCTCGACGCTCTTTCTGTGTCTCCTCCCAGAGTTGAACTGTAGACCTTTGGCTTGTTGGGCAAATATGTAAACCACTGCATTATGGAGTCACTCTTACAGGACACGCCAAGCACAGGTAAATGGGAAGGCACTTCTAAAGACTAGTTTCACGTGTAGCTTTCTTGGTTTGGTACCAGCTGGCTCACGTTCATATGCGGGCTTTAGAGACTTTGCGGAACATGGGGCATTTACTGGACCAGTTTACTATCTTTATGGTGGATCTCCTCCTTTAGCACTGTTATAAAAAGCCCTTTAGGTAAATACAAAGCAAAGCTATTTTTGCTTGGCACTACAGCCACCTCTATACAGCAGATTTGCATGGTGATATTTAGTTATGTTGATAGAAAACAAATGTTAGATGAAGAGGATTTGCTTACTTAGGCTAGGACATCACTGTCTGAGCTGCAAAGGTTTCATCACGTTTACATGGCCGCTTCTTTTCTACTTCAGAGTTTTATATGTTTATATGTTTTATAAACATATAAAACTCTGAAGTAGTTTTATATATAAAACTACTTCATATCTGAAGTAGTTTTATCAGTCAAATCTGATGGTTTTATATGGTTTACAAGTCTGCTCTGAAGTTGAGCTGGATGCACCAATCAAATTCTTGTTCAAGACTGAGTGATCCATTATTGAAATTAATGATGGGTGCATACAGAAACCAGGGATGGGAGAGTTGGAGGTAATTAAAAGTAACCACATGGCTGCAGAAAAGGGAATATATGAGAACAATAAAGAGGTTATTACATTAAATGAGTGAACAATGGTATCCATAAGACCTGTAAGCTAGTTTTAGCCCATAAAGCTCACAGTGCTTTCTGGTCTACCTACCACACCGATAAAGCCCTGAGATAACAGACCCATTTCTGACAAAAAGTTTCTCTTAAAGGCCACGTATGACTGTCGTCACTCTGAGGGCTCTGAAATTGCCACTTGACAGTGACACAATGTTCCAGTTGAAACCCCCCCTTCCCCCGGTCCCCCTCGTTGCCCGAGACCCTCCCACCCCCGTCGCCAGCCACGTAGAAACATCAGGAGCTATTTATAACATCTTCACCCCCTCATATGAAGGAATATCTCTCTGTTTTTCTCCTCTCTCCTCTCTCGCTTCCTCGCTCACTGTTGCCATGGCGCTGTGAATCAATGACATCACAAGTGTGTGCATGCTTGCGCGTGTGTTTGTGCGCGGAGATGAAAGCTGGAATCTGCAAACTGAATGAACACAGCTAGCGAATATCAGGTGACGAGCAGAAGCACAGACAGCAGGCATCCAGCTGGAGCGTGCACACAAACACACACACACCAAGCTCATACGGCCCTTCACCCACCCACTCGCCAACCCACACACGCACAACCAACCAATCTGTCACGCACCCTGTGACACACAGTCAAACAAATGGACAAGAAAAACTAATTGGGTTAATGATGATAACTGCTCATGCTTTTCAAAATGAATGCACTGTTATGTTAGCTATATGCAACTTCAAATAGAAGTCAGTCTGCTCTCTTAATAAAGTTTTACCAGCTTGTAACAGGATATGCATTTTGCTGTAAAGTTGGGCATTTTACTACGTTGTTAACTTAATTACTTCGAAGCCAGCCTCTGCTGATCCCAAATTCCAGTTTATGTGATTACCTGTTTAAATTATTCCATTGTAATTGTTTTTTAGATTTATGTATGCTTATGCATGTTTTTAAATAGTGCATAGCATCATGATCATTTTATTAGGGACGACTACTCAATTGCTTGTTAAGTCAAATATCTAATCAGGTAAAATCAGCACAAATAAACAAACAAACAAACAAAAACATTTGCTTTTACGCGTGTAGACATGCCTGAGATTAAACTGAGCATCAGGAATGAAGGTGACTTAATGTTGCCTGATCCTGAAGTCAGAATTTAGTGTAAACAACATAAAATCATGGATTCACCCTCCCTTGTATTAACTAGCCAGATTGGTGGTGGTAGTGTAATGTTGAGGGGGTTGATTTCTTGGCACACTTTTGGCATTACCGTAGTTTGCCCTGCTTGTAGCAGGTTAACTCTCTATGTCACAAAGCTCAAGTGCTTTCTACCTGGTTTCTTGAAAATGACAGTGAGTTCACTGTGGTGAAATGCCCTCCACAGTTACCAGAACTCAACATAGTAGAGCACCTTTGGGATGGTGGAACAGCAGATTTGTATCATAGATATGCAGGTGATGAATCTGTAGGATCATTGTGATGATGTTTACAGCACCTTGTTGAATGAAGATTTAAGGCCGGTTTAAATGTGATAGGGTGGGGGCAGTTAACTGAGTACAAGGTGCACCCAGTAAAGTGTCCAGTTAGTATATGTGTTATTGTATTTGAAATACTCTCATGTCTGGGATGTGATAATACAGTGGGTAAAATAAGTATTGAACATGTAAATATATTTCTAAACGGGCAGTTTAATTAAATTCTCACTAAATGTAGGTAACGATCCACCCAAACCACATATGCAAAGGCCATAGACGTCCATAAATGATGGTTTGTATAATAAAGAGAAATGGCATAAGAAAAAAAATATTGAATACGGTTACTGATGTACCAAATACATCTAACACAATACAAAAGCCTTTGTTGGTGATGAAAGCTTTAAGGTGCCTCGTGTATGGAGAAACTTGCTCTGGTGTGATTTTGGCCCATTCTTCAAGTCTTAAAGGTTCAGTGGGCCCCTTCTATGAACTCTGAGTTTTAGATCTTTTCATACATTTTTGTTGGATTCAGATCAGGTGATTGCCTGGGCCATTCTAGCAGATTTCTTTTCTTTCTCAGAAACCAACTGAGAGTTTCCTTGACTGTTTGTTTGAAATCATTGTCTTGCTTAAACATCCGCCCTCACTTCATCTTCATGATCCTGGTAAACGTCAGCTGATTTTTATCAAGAATGCATTGGTACATTTTTCCATTCGTACTTCCTTCAATTATGTGAATTATGCTGAAAAACAGCCCAACACCATGATGTTCACACCTCCAAACTTAACTTTTGGTATGGTGTGATATGCAGTGCCTTTTGACCTCCAAACGTAGTGTGCATTATGGCATCCAAAGAGTTTAGTTTTGATCTAATTTGACCAAACTATATCCTCCCTATTTCACAGGCTTGTCTAAATGTTGTTCAGCAAACTTTAAACATGCTTGAACGTGGTTTTTCTTTAGCAATGGAGTCAAGCATTGCATGGTTGAGTGCACTACTTACTGTTGTTTTTTTTTTTTTTTAAATGGCATCTCATTTCATTGTTATGCAGACAACTCACAGATTTACCTGCCACTGAA
Organism: Haplochromis burtoni; assembly: GCF_018398535.1. Classification (NCBI taxonomy): domain Eukaryota; kingdom Metazoa; phylum Chordata; class Actinopteri; order Cichliformes; family Cichlidae; genus Haplochromis; species Haplochromis burtoni. Next base: position 1,286,125 of record NW_024582410.1, read on the forward strand.
ATGTTAATCTGAGTTCTCTGAAGGTTTTACTAGATTGTTTGGAGGATGTTAAGGCATGGATGGCCTTAAACATTCTTTAATTTAGATGAACAGATCTTGCAGGGAGCCCTTGCTTGTGGCTGGTTAACGGGAAAATTATTTTCTTTCCACTTCCAGATTAGTTACACTGCTAACTAGACTCTTTAGTAGTTTAGAAATTCTTCTGTAAAAAATGCCATCAGTATTTTTTGCAACAATAAAGCTGTGATGGTCTTGAGAGTGAGTACTGGATTTACCTATCATGAGATATTTCACATGTGACACCTTGGTAATGAGACACCTTTTTATAGGCTATCAGTTGGGACTGAACCAGGTTTCAGCCAGTGTGCTGACTTTCTTTCTTCAAGTGTTCAATACTTTTTCCCCGTGTCATTTTCTCTTTAGCACACATAACTTTATTAATAGACATCTATGGTTTGATTTCTTTGCATGTGAGGATTGGATGGGTTGCTACTAACGTCTGGTGAGAATTTCATGCCATTGCCTTTAGAAATATACAGTGGCTTGCAAAAGTATTCGCCCCCCTTGAACTTTTCCACATTTTGTCACATTACAGCCACAAACATGAATCAATTTTATTGGAATTCCACGTGAAAGACCAACACAAAGTGGTGTACACGTGAGAAGTGGAACCAAAATCATACATGATTCCAAACATTTTTTACAAATAAATAACTGAAAAGTGGGGTGTGCGTAATTATTCAGCCCCCTGAGTCAATACTTTGTAGAACCACCTTTTGCTGCAATTACAGCTGCCAGTCTTTTAGGGTATGTCTCTACCAGCTTTGCACATCTAGAGACTGAAATTCTTGCCCATTCTTCTTTGCAAAACAGCTCCAGCTCAGTCAGATTAGATGGACGGTGTTTGTGAACAGCATTTGTCAGATCTTGCCACAGATTCGCGATTGGATTTAGACACCAGACAGGTCAGGGATAAAGTTATTGAGAAATTTAAAGCAGGCTTAGGCTACAAAAAGATTTCCCAAGCCTTGAACATCCCACGGAGCACTGTCCAAGCGATCATTCAGAAATGGAAGGAGTATGGCACAACTGTAAACCTACCAAGACAAGGCCGTCCACCTAAACTCACAGGCCGAACAAGGAGAGCGCTGATCAGAAATGCAGCCAAGAGGCCCATGGTGACTCTGGACGAGCTGCAGAGATCTACAGCTCAGGTGGTGGAATCTGTCCATAGGACAACTATTAGTCGTGCACTGCACAAAGTTGGCCTTTATGGAAGAGCGGCAAGAAGAAAGCCATTGTTAATAGAAAATCATAAGAAGTCCCGTTTGCAGTTTGCCACAAGCCATGTGGGGGGCACGGCAAACATGTGGAAGAAGGTGCTCTGGTCAGATGAGACCAAAATGGAACTTTTTGGCCAAAATGCAAAATGCTATGTGTGGCAGAAAACCAACACTGCACATCACTCTGAACACACCATCCCCACTGTCAAATATGGTGGTGGCAGCATCATGCTCTGGGGGTGCTTCTCTTCAGCAGGGACAGGGAAGCTGGTCAGAGTTGATGGGAAGATGGATGGAGCCAAATACAGGGCAGTCTTGGAAGAAAACCTCTTGGAGTCTGCAAAAGACTTGAGACTGGGGCGGAGGTTCACCTTCCAGCAGGACAATGACCCTAAGAACTCCAGAGGATGTGGAAGGTGAAGGTAACACTGGTCCCAGTTGTAATGTATCTTGTTTTTGTTTTTTCAACTATCCAAGCTTGCGTAGGAAAATATGTTAATTTTAGTGAACTCACCTTATAAATCCCCAACCAGCCCACTGTAAACAGGTGGGCCTATTCTCTGCTACTGAGAGGTCACTTAAGAGCACAAGGCTAAAGCAGCAGAAAATAGAAATCGCTTGAAAGATAAAAGAGTTATGCGATAAAAGACTCGACCACAAACAAGCGAGACATCTGCTGTATTGTGGAAACTCCAGTGTGTAAAAGAATGTGTCCAGACTGAGACTGAGTGTGTGTCCAGTTTGGCATTACACACTGTCCATGACATGGCTGCAGAGCAGATAAGCTTGTCTTATCTTTGTTGCCAACTCCTACCCCCAGACAAAGTGACCGGGAGGAGAGCAGACAGCAGTGGAACAACTCTGAAATAATGCCTCTATTGTTCAGTCTATTTACACCCCCCTCCTCTCCCTCACACACACTTCAAACATTCCCCACCCTCTGTTTATTGCTGCGAAAAAAAACTCAACAGTGTTGCTTTCTTTTTGCTTCATCATGGCTGCCCTCTTGTTCACTCCGGCTTCTTCACCGTCTCATCTTTGAAAGGTGCTATAAATACAGCATATGCACCCGCACCCACGTAAACACACTCTAACTCCTCCAACTGGCAGCACCCATGGGAGCCACCCTACCACAAACACAAAGCCTAGCCTCACACTGTTTTGTTTCATTTATCTCTCTCAGACTTGTTCCACCTTTCTGCCAACTTCCAATAGAAGTTTAAACATCGGGATGCCACACTGCAGCTAAAGAGCGAGACAGCACACACGCAAATCAGCAGTGTTTATCAGTGTGCAAACAAACCACACATGCAAAATATTTGGGGCACCCAGATCTCTTAAAATGCATATTTGAAAAGGGAATCCCTTACTTCAAGAGAAGCAAAGGGATGTTTGAAGCACTGCACTGTTTTTTAAAAACTCTTGCGAAGCCAGACTGTTCAACTTGCACATCTTACACATACTGGATTCATTACTGTAGCACTGACACACCTCATTGCTCAGTTCATTAGGTTTTAGGTCTGCTGCTACAGCCTTATGGCCATTAGCATGTTGTTTGTAACAGTGATAGGTTCTTAGTTCATTTTATTTTGTTTTATTAAAGATGCATTTTTTTTAGCCTTCATTGCAAAATGACAATAGAGTGAAAACAGGACAAAAGATTATGGGATGACAAAGTGGGGCAGGATTTGAACCTGGTCCTTTGCATTAAACATATGGGTCACTTGCTCTATCCAGTAAGCTAAGCTAGCTTAAGACACATTCATGTGACGAACATAAAACTATGACATAATCAAAACTACAAGAAACTTAATGCTAATACCAATACCTATTTTGAGTACTATTTAGAAACACTTGGGGCTAACTAAAAGCATATAACCTGTAGGACATAGTTTTTAAACATGGCCTACCAGCCAAGAACCATTTATCTTTAATCTTTAGCAGCTGATGAGTCAGTTCTGTTGCATAAGTGCCCTGCCCTTAGATATTTTCTCTCATGGAGAGATTAAGAAAGACCACTGTGGTCCCTTATAAAACCCCAGCACACACGGTTCACCTCCCTTTGCCCTTGGCCATGCTGAGGATCGTTGAATATGATCTGAGCCCTGCAGCAACATCGGAAAAGACAAAGATGGACGTTCCATAAATGCTGGCAACTTTGGACTTCCATGTGGCCTATTTCCTCCTGCCTGAGTCACCAGGCTGTGGCAGGCTGTGGCCCCATCTGCCTCATGCCACTCCAAAAGAGTGCAATTTACAGCAGCAATTCATGAAACCCATTGCTAGCGATAGAGACAGAGGCAGCATGTACAAGTCAAGGCGACTGGACAACAAACAAACAAAAAAAACACAGTAGCTATTGGACATAACTCAAGTTATGTTAAATCTGCTGCCGTTAAGTTTTCTGCTTAGAGGCCCTCTGGCTTCTTCTTTAGTTGATAATTCTTCAAAAGGAGATGAGTGGTGTATATTATGGGATTAGGAGATCAGGGTGCCTGGTTACTACCTCCTTCTATATCAGCAAACCTTCCTAACCTGAAAGCCAAGGGGTCACATTTAACAGAACATTAAGGCAATTTTGTAAATTACAGTCATCTTAAATTATACTTAGAAACAAGCATTATCCAGGGTATGGTCATTGACTAACTACTGAAGTCCTTAGCTAGTGAACGGTTTCACAGTCAAATCTACCATAGCCACTGTGGTTTGCTGACTATAAATTTAAAGCCTCAAGTTTTGGTCAGTGCCATCTTCGTCTTTTAAATGTCTTGACAAAGAGCTGGATCTGACTGGGAAACCAAGATCACTTCCTGCTAACACAGTAGAGACTTGTCAGTCATGTAATTCAGCCATTCAGATCATAAATACATAAGTAGCCATACTTATGTTTGTATTCAGAAGAGTCATTCCAAAGAACTTTGACGGTTTAAGGCCTCACATTTTAGACCTAGAAGCTACCTTCATGTTTAATACACAGTCTATGCTTCACAGCCTGCCATGGTGGCTAAAAAAAAAGCCATAATGCAAATTAGATACAAATTAGGCAAGAGAAAATTGCATACAGCCACGAATGTGTCGAGACAGTCCTACAGCTGCTTTACATTCCAGTCAACACCAAAGTCAATAGGCAAATGAGATCAAAGTGAGCATGTATATAATAGCAAATACACACCAACCTGTTTCACGTAGTAACATCTGGGCATGATCAATTTTTATTCAAAGAAGCCTTACCTTTAGATTCTACTGCAGTAGCGCAGCATTCAATGCCAAAGAGCAAAACAAATGTGCTAGACGGAGGCTGTTTGTATCAGGCATTATAAGGAAAGCACAGAATATATATGTGCACATAGTTTGTGTCCCGAGCTTACCATTCATAAAAATTCCAACTGCCAGTCAGACTACAGAAATAGTGAAGTATCAAGAATGAATGCCTGAGCAAATACTGAGAAAATCATCTACGGTAAGCAAGGAGTTGCTGCAATTTAGATACATACAAAAGCACTTTTACATATAAGGTTTATCTGGTCAGAAAACACAAAAAAAATCATTTTAGGTTTTTGTCCTTGAGTGTGATGTCTAAGGTTGGGGTCAGAAGATTGCATACAGTGATCGTGGGCATGACTGTTTTGGTATTTATTTTTTGAAACAATTTCTTTGAACTCTTTATCTTTTAATAAGTGGTGCTGGTGGTTCTACAGTGTTATATAACTTCACAAGACAAAGGCCTATAATTTTCTCATAAATGATCATAATTGACTACAACTGGTGGATTCTCTTTTTCAGTATAAACAGGGTTTGTATGACAACTGATCAATACAATCAAGAAAGTTGAAGAAACGTCAGGTTCTTCCCACAAGGTGGAAGGTCTCTTAAAGCAGCGGTCCCCAACCTTTTTTGCGCCACGGACCGGTTTATGCCCAACAATATTTTCACGGACCGGCCTTTAAGGTGTCGCGGAAAAATACAACAAAATAAAACTAGTACCAGTACCGAAAAAAAGATCATAACACACGTGAAAAGACCCAGGAAGACCGAGTTAAAGATAAAAACGATAACAAAATAACGCTGAAAACCGATAAAAACCCTGAAAACCATACATTTCACACCTGAGCCTCAACTCTCGCGGCCCGGTACCAAACGACTCACGGACCGGTACTGGTCCGAGGCCCGGGGGTTGGGGACCGCTGTCTTAAAGCCATTTCTAAACAGCAAGTTCCAAGATGATCACTTCCAACAACTGCACAATAATATGAGTTATTTGGCTACAGACCACTTTTATTCCAGACCACTTTGCCAAGGTCTGAAATAAAACCCAAATGGTTCCCCTAAGATTAGAAGAAATTAGGATGTTCAGGAGTAACCCAGGAACCACCAAGGTTCAAACCTGCAATTCATTCCTGGAACACCAGGAATGCATCACTGTTCACAATAAAGTTTTCGATCTTTATGGACTGAGTTTGCTGACTAAGGAAGAAGTCCCTGTTCCAAAACCGACACCCTAAAGCTTCAATGAAATTTGCCGCTGCACATATGGGTCAAGCCAAATGCCTTCAGGAGTAAACCTGAGGCTTTCAAACCCAAGTACCACCTGTCAAGCATGGTGGTGGTAGTATCATCCCAAACACAGATCCAAACTCTTTTTGGAATGGGAAGCATCTGAAATGACCTTCCTGAAGACCCAACAACCCTACTGAAAGAAAGGTCTGTGGCAAGAAACAAGTCATTTAAATTAACTCCACCAATACTGCCAAGAGTGGTCAACATCCGGCCAAGCGTGTGGTTGAGTTGCAAATTGCTAAGGGACTAAATTTGAGCCTATATGTATACATTTCTGACTGTTTTTTTTTACAGTAATTAAAGATGTATGCTGTTTGATCATGTTAAAAGCCCCAATTTACCATGACGTTCATGCCCATGAGTGTATGTAACCTTGGGTAGACTAGAAAAAAAAAAAAAAAGAAGATGTTTTTAAATCATTTTAGTAACCCTGTAAACTTTAGTCATCAGGGGAAAAAAAAAAGAAAAGCCCCCAGATGTCAAAGAAAGTCATTATATACGATACAGCAGCCACATTGTTTGTAAATGGTTTTTATTAGCAAAATAAGGGAGATGAGTCTACAAAGATTCTCCTTCCACGGAGAACATACACATACACTGACAGTTGTGGCAGTTTCTTTATATGAACAGATCCAGGATGACATTTTACATCACTCTCTTGCCAAAGTATTGCTGATCTATGATAACAGACCAGGCTTCCTTGACCATCACAGTTTCCAGGATCCTCAAGCAGTGTCTCTACTCTCAAAAATCATCATTAGGCAGGATCCAAGAACAGCGCCTGAATTTTAAAACATTTCAGACCTCATCCTCACCTTCATAATCTATTCTGAGATTTAGTTTCTCTTCTCAACACCAAATTCTCCATAGCCCCCCCCCAAAAAAAATACATTAAAATATACAGTAAAATGTGCCTACTCTGGTCTTAGTACTTAAAACACTTAAGCATATTATAAGCTCAGTGCCTCAGCTAACCATTTTTTGAATGGTTGGGAAGAATGGATATTTTACAGATAGTTTAAAAACCAGGACCCCATATTTGTGGGGTAAATGTAACAATATAGATCGCAGTATTGTACTGTGTGATTGGCTGACGAGGCCTTCCATTGTCAGGGTGGGTGGGAATTAGGGGACCGTGGAGGCTACATGTTGGTCACAATGGAGACCCATGTACCTTATAAACTAGAGGTAAATCCTCCTGAAAGCTCAGTGGTGTGCACACAGAAGATAGCAGAGACACTAACATATGAAAACAGTTTACCTCTTAATGACTAGAACAATTCAGCAGGCAAAAGAACAAGCATTTGTACTACGACCGCAGTAAAAGGCATGCGAAGGCACAAGTACCAACAAACTGGACTCAAAGGTTGCACCCCTTTTCTTCCCTTTTGGTTGCGGGGAAGGGAGAAAAGAAGCATTTCCATCAACAGTGAAGTTTCATTTTCCAGAGACAGTGGCAGAAGGAACAGCAAAAAAAAAAAAAATAAAAAAAAAAGAGAAAAAAAGATCTTTCTCAAAAACGGAAAAACAAAAAAGATGAAAAGAATTTTGCAGTGACGCCTTTACAATGATACAAACATCCTACACAAATGTAACGCTAGTTCCAAAGGTTCCAAGACGAAAAACATAAATAAAGCTGTTAAAAGTGGCATATAGTACAGCACTGGTCCGTGACTGATTTTCCCCCATTCTTCTCATCTTCCCCACTAAAGATGCACAATAAGCTGGCTCCACTGCCTGAGGACACAAGGGGAGAAATAAAGAAACATGAAAGACGAGTAGATGGAGGAGGGGTGGTGGTTTAAGGAGAGGCTTTGCAGACCTCGACCTTGCCGCTATCGTTTCACATGCATCTAAATTAAGCAGAAAATGAATTCAAGCCTTTGAAAATAAGACGGCACAAATTTGCACACATCATTGATTAAATGATGGATTATTTTCCTTCTTTATGCTCTGAATACTTATATTCTGGAAACAAAAATATACACACACACACACACACACACATATATATATTTATATAAAAGTAAGTTTTTAATCATCATGGAAAGATGTAGATATTCAAATAAGGCTCCAGTGGTTTACTCAACTCCCACTCCATCCTGGTGAGCACATAAGCAGTTGTATTCCTTATATGTGCCCTCATCCATGACACACGTGTGCGCCACATGTGAGGGCTTACTTACCAATAATAATAATAAAAAAAGGTTGTCATCTTCAGAAGAGTCCACAGTCTTTCAGGTTGTTCTTGATAATGACGTCAGTAACAGCGTCAAAGACAAACTGCACGTTCTTGGTATCTGTGGCGCAGGTGAAGTGGGTGTAAATCTCCTTGGTGTCCTTCCTCTTGTTCAGGTCCTCAAACTGACACTGGATGTAGGCAGCTGCTTCCTCGTACGTGTTGGAGCCTGAGAAAGACGAGGAGGTGGAAGTGAAGTAGCCCGGGAAGTTACCATGTAAGGAAGGGACAGGGAAAGCGTAATTTTTGTACGGCGCTAGGAAATGAATAGCATGGCTGGGCTTTATCCTGCTAAGTGTGCTTCCTTTGTACGAAAAAAAGAAGAAATAAATGGCTAAATTGTTATGCCAAATGCTGGTATGGCCCTACATCATGATCAGGACATCCCTAATGGCTATAATGCTTTGATAATCCACTAATTAGGATGCATTTGAATTATTGTGTATAAAAAGCAGAGATTGAAAAGAAAATTCGGCAGGTTTATGTAGACGAACATGCTGGGTTGAAGCAATAATTTGAGAAGGTTACTGGTGGTGGCCAACAAGTAGTCTGGCACATAGATGCTACACAAAAACAACATTTGGGGTAAGACTAATTACTGAGATTCAAAGATCGAGTGGTGGGCAGATTATCTCTTAGCTATAACTTTGTATTTAGCAGGAAAGTAAACAGTTTTAAAATCTGCCGTAAGACTTTGTTTTATAACAACACCAACTGAGGGTATCCTGAGCACAATATGAATCGATGAAAAAGGCTTTTTACTGCCAGACTCACCAGCGTATTCTGGGTAGCAGATGGTAAGAGGGCTCTTCTTGATTTTCTCTTCAAACAGGTCCTTCTTATTGAGGAAGAGGATAATGGAGGTGTCTGTGAACCACTTGTTGTTGCAGATGCTGTCAAACAGCTTCATGCTCTCGTGCATTCGGTTCTGAGGAGAAAAAGGAAAGTGACGATGGGTCTTTGTGCTTCGCTCAGTGATCCACGAAGATGTCACGAGCGGAACCGATCCTTCGCTTCTACTTCTATGACCATTGTGATTATAATACGCAAAGACAAAGTTCCTGCTGTGTGTGAACATAGAGTGCCTGCTATTATGTCATGTTCCATGAGTCACACAGCTGAACCACTCACCATCTCTTCATCCTCAGCCAGCACCAAGTCATAATCACTGAGAGCCACGCAGAAGATGATGGCCGTCACACCCTCAAAGCAGTGGATCCACTTCTTCCTCTCAGACCGCTGACCTCCTACATCAAACATTCTGGGTTGAAGACAGGAGTGGGATCGTGTGAGCATGTTCCTCAGCATGACAGCTTACATTAGAGATAGTGCTTGTGAAATCCAGAGGTTTACAAAACAAAATTACTACTATGGCGAGTAGTGATAAAAGTACAGAAAACAAATGACTTTGTGGTTATAAATGAAAGATGAACTTTAAAAACATTACTACGGAAAACACTGAGGCATACAACAAGTATAAACACAAAGAGAGATTGAGAATAACCAAGCCAGGCAACTCGTACTAGTTTCCTTTTCATGCAATATTACAGTGAATTACACATTCAACTTGCTAACTAAGCTAGCTTCATGAGACTAGTGTTATTTAACTCCACAGACATACCCTTATGGTAACATCTGGCTGACAAAACAAAAAAACAAAAAAACAAAAAGACAGCTAAAGCCAAAATGCCAAGCTTGAGCCAGATGTGATGGTGGCTACTTCCATCTTTCATATACAGGCTATCAGAAAAGCACTTTTCTGGTTTTACTTGAGAGGGCAATGTAGGTTCTGAATTGGGCTTACTTCAATTCGTGAACAGGACTATGATTTTCAATTAAGGCTCATCACAGATATCACTTTATATCTACAGTTTTTTCCACATTTTTAAGAAAATCAATCTGAGCATACATTACGTGAGACACCTTTGTGCACCGATGTACAAAAACACACAGCTGTAGTGCAATAAGAAATATCAAGGGAACCATTCAAGGCCTCATTTAGCTTCTGTAATAGCTCCTACTGGTGTATAAAACTGCACAAGTCCCATCTGGAAATACTTTAGTTTTAAAGATGGAACAGGAGGCGGGCTTTTGAAAGGAAATTAAACCATACTTGGTGTTCAGATTAAATTGGAAGCAAATTCAACCAGATGAGTACCTAAACTAAATAAATACTTTGTTCTTGAGAAAACCTGTAAACTCCCGCATTACATAAAGCAATATCTACTTTGGCTTTTGTAAGTGAAGTGTGCTTTTATGGAGCTAATTACAGCGATGTGACGCTGAATTGGCTAAAAACATTCCTGGTATCATGACATCACCAAACCTCCTGCGCTCACTTCCTGTCTGTGTACATTTAAAGAGGGTGACAACTGAGTCATCGCTGATGTGCGCAACACCTTCGCAGACTGTGTCACAACTTACAGCTGTGAATGCATAAAGGGAATTTCTTTTGGAGTGAATGAGTCAGTAACAGGAAGGAAAACTAATTAAGACATCTTGTAAAACACTCTGAGCCAGTTGTTACAACAAAATTCTCACTTGAAGTGCAGGTCCTTAAATGTGAAGTGCGTCTCAACAATGCCCGTGGTTTTCACTCGGGTCCTCAGGACATCCTGCTGAGTTGGGATGTAGGTGGCCTGGGATATCCTGTCCAAATCGTTCAAGTAGCTGAGAGAAGGACATAAAGAAAAGGACATGAGGAGGGGAGGGTTGGAGAAAATGGATCAAGGTCACCTGTCTCTGCTCCCAGTGCAGGGAGGTGAAAACCAGGTTAGATTCTATATTCTGGTCGTAAAACTATTCATTTTATGTACACATTTCAATACAACCCTGTTTTACACATTTGAATTCAGTTTTTCAGTAGAGACAAAACAATAACAAAAAAAAAAAAAAAAGAAAAGAAAAGAGGAAGCTAGTGACAGTATAGAGCATTTGCCTTCGTGCCATTGTGTCTAAATTTAACAGTGGTTTTGTGGTTAGAGCTGTTGCCTCACAGCAAACAGGACCTTGGTTTTAATCTAAGCCCTGCTCTTTTTCAGTGGGGAGTGTACATTGTTTTCGCTGGTTGCGGGGTTCCCTTCTATGTGCTTTGATCCCTCCTACAGTCCTAACAACTTGCAGCTGAATTGGAAACTCCCTACGTGTGAGTGCGATTGTCTCTGTGCCTTAGCCCTGTAATAAACCAGCCATCTGTCCAGGGTGCTGTCCCACATTTTGTCAAATAAAGTACCTGCTGGGATAGACTCATTACCTTGTATGGGAATAGCTGTGTACTGAAAATAGAAGGGTGGAATTCAATTTATTCTTTATCACTTCGAATAGGTTTTTGCTTTCTTGACAAAATTCTTGGACATCAGTGCAAACAAAAACAACATTCTCTGCCGACTGTAGTGCTGCAATACATGTATGAAGATAGAACATTTTGCAAACAGAGTAGAAATATTTTTAATCTTTTAAAATATGCAATACCGTTAAGTATATTAGACAAACTAAACACACTTTGGATGCATTACGTTTTAAGTTGATACCTCAAGGTTACTGGTGATAATTTAAAAGGAAGGAGGGGGGATTAGTAACCTGTAGTTGTAGAAGCAAAGTAATCTCAATTTCATGCAGACAAGCCTGCTGTTTGTCCTGCAGGATATTATGTGGAGTGAAAAAAAAATAATTCAGAAAAGCCCCTGGACAGCAGGATAAGCGGAACTAATTAGAAAATGGACAACTGCTGCAATATAACTGCTGATGTTTGCTCTATAGAAGCAAAACAAGGTAGATGGCTTTCCAACCCTGAAAAATAATAAAAGGAAAAAAAAAGCTGCCTTGTGATAGAATTTGTTGAAGTGCCAGGGGCAATATATGCTAGGTTCCAACTAGTAAAGACATGTTCAGCTACAGAAATGTATTTTTTTTTTTTTACTGAGTTTTTAAAATCTTTAAGCATGTGCTAAATGTTCCTGTGCTGAAGGAGAAGGTCAAAGATTAAATAGTCTTTGCAGCCATCGCTCTTCAGGCACGGTAGAGGAAAGTAAATATTGACAGATTAAAAGTCCAGACACATCAGCCATACAAGTAGCTCTCTGAGTATGGTTGAAGGTTGGGGCAGCGTGTGTCTGGCTTCTGTATTTACAGTGGAAACGCGCTCATTTTGGGCTCCTGGTCATCTGACGTGAAAGACTTTGTCATCGCCCGTCTTTTCTGCGGATGACTCACAGCTGTGGTGAACCCGGCGATTATTAACGTGGTTGCTTATGTGTTGGACTGCGTGACTCACTATGCTGCCGAGTCGTTGAGCTGATATTCGCGGGAGCGGCTGAAGCAGGCTTGAACACCTCCGTCCTTCCAGAGTCGCTTGATGACACCGGCCAGCTCAGCTGTCATGAAGCCTTCCTCTGCTGAGCCCGCCAGCACAAACAGTTGCCGCGCATCATCCTGAGAGAGGAGTCGGGGTGGTGTCAATATCATAAATCAGCCATCTCAGTCATTACACCACCATTGTGATTCACATGAGCTATCAAGCTAAAACACCAGTCACATTTTAAATACATCGCAGGGAAAGCTACAAATTAAAAGACCCAAATAAATGACCCTACTATTTTTATAATGTTATGTTGAAGGGCGTGTAAGCAGAGACTATTGTTCCTATTGACAGTGATCACTTAATGTAACTACCTGCTTGTTTCCCCAACACCACAAATTTACTTTGGGTTTCTACTCTAAACAGACCAAATTACAATCTTCTCTCGACTCACAGCTCTTGCTGGGTCACCGAAGTCGATCTTGAGGCGCCCCATGGCTCTGATGATGGCGATTATGGACTGGATAGTGTTGCTGTAGACCACAGCCTTGTACTGCTTGCATTCCTCTTCTGAGTAGCCTGCCTCATGGATGATCCTGTAGA
>NW_024582410.1:1299225-1343308 GCF_018398535.1 Haplochromis burtoni
AAAAAAAAATCCCCATCTGCACAAATACTGCCTGGCCACAGTGGCCCTGAACTCTTTGCTCCTCATTTCTGGCTGCAGGAATTATTATCCAGGGAAAAGAAGCTTTTACTCACCCTCTTATAGTTGCACTCAGTGTTGGTTACTAGACAAAAGCATCAGCTGAATTCATGCTACGTAAAAATAATATCTTGAAGTTCTTTCAGTTTATTTCGCACAAAAATTCTGAATAGAGCTTTGGTTTTGCTGCTCAGAAGGAAAGGCTTTATGCCATACTTCTGGCAGTCTGCAAAGCCACCTAAAAGCCCCAAACCAACAATGCGTCAGTCAGTCTTTCGGCAAATTCCATCTTCCTTACACCATCGCTGGCTTTCAGCCCTGAGTCCATCTTTTGCTCCTGAAGATGGGAGCTCTTTTAATGGTGGTTAACTTAAAGTGCCCATTTTCACTGAAACACGTCACCCACTGGAATCATGTGGCTCCAGTGTTTTGGTCTGTTTTTGAAGTGCTTAAAAACATGGCACTGCAGATGTAAGCCACAAGCAGAAAGATTAATCTGCCTTTTATTTTCTTAAATATCATTTTATTATTATCATCATTTTGTCTATAAAATAATAGAAAATCGTTAAAAATGATAATCGTCATTTTTTTGGTTTTGCAGATTAACCCACCAAACCCTCACAAATTGGAGCTGAACCTCGAACAAAACCCAGAGAAGAATGGTGGTTGCTGAACCATGAAAAATACAAACCAATGGTATTACAGCATTGACGTCCAAGCACAGAAAAGGTTCATAACATCCTTAACTGCGTGATGTTGGTCACATCTACTCATTATAGTGTAGATATTATATTCTGACTGTATCGTTAGCATGATCTTTGTTAAAGAGTGCAGGTCGGGGGAGACAGAGACGCCGATCACATTGGGACTGACTGAAACTGACGCTGGCTTCAAAATAACTGCCTGGTTGCATTACAAAGAATGCTTCAGTGGCAAGACTTGCTCCTAGAAGGCTTTAATTTAACTAATCAAATGACTAAAGAGCCTTCAGCCAGTTATTTGAACTGTTCCAGCTTTACTTATCAGATGATGTAATTATTCATTTTGTCTTTTAACTGAATTTCTTTAGACCAGCTACAAACACACAATTCAGCTCTATTAACACTACACTAAACATAATGTAAACACTTTCCTTAAATCACTGTTTAAATCTGTCTGGGGACTGAATGATGATCTCTTGCTTGTCAATAACAAATAAAGTAATATTACAGTAGGACAGGTGCTGTTAAAAAAAAAAAAAAAAACAACCCAAAAAAACTGTACAAATATATTGTGCTTCTGAGATGTGGATGGCTGGTGATTGATGATGCAGCCATAAACATTTATCAAAAATGTATTTCATATGCAGGACAATCGCTCGCACGCACTGATGTATGCTGCTGTGTTGTTTCCATGACCATTATGCATGACACCTGTTTGTACTGCAACTTGCAGGGCGTATTACCACCCATAGAGACTATGATGGGTGTTTGACACTGTTTAGCTGAGGAAAATGAATACTCTTCCAGTGTGTAATCTAGTGTGGTGTCAGTTGTGCATCTCATCAGAGAAGCCAATGGAAGAAGAAAAAATAGAAGCGAGGATGGAGTTCATTTTGCTCGTTCAGTACAGGAGAGAAATGTACTCACTTCATCTGCTTGACAATTGTGCTTTTCCCTGATTCGCCAGCACCTGGAAAAGACAAACATAAATAAATAAATACAAAAGTGGACTTTACTTGAATATATCTGAAACCAACCTTTATATTAACCAGCCCACGAAAGTCTATGCCTTTACACGAGGATTCAGTGCGACCAAACAGCATGACGGGAAACCGTGAAAACGCAATCTGATACACGATCACGTCAACCAAAGGACAACTCCTAAACAACACTGTGATTGTATGAGTGCGCTTTGAGGTCTGTGCATGACTTTAGCGTTTAGGTTAAAGATTCTCTCTCAGCTCCGGGCAGTTACAGCCTCTAATACCCTGATTCTTAAATCCCCAAAAATGGGACTGAATCTGTTGCTCTGTAAGCTGAATGCTCGCCTGGGATTTCTATCAGCATTTTGTTCACTTGGTATGAAAGCCGTGGGCGCATAACTAATGATAAGGAATTATTGACAGCAGCAGCGAGGTGCCTTTTCAGGATGGCAAGACACTAGGCGCTGACCACTAATCAGATTGACGTCAGTTTCCTTGATTGATGAGACAATACTAGTGGTGGAGTAGCGGGTGCTCATGAAGAGAATGCAACCGTCGGCATGGCTTTTGTGGATCTCGAAAACCTCACAGTGTCATGATGACTCCTCTCGTTAATTCTGGGCCACAGTCACCTGAAGAGACCATGTGGCTCTGTGTGGGTCACATGTGGGTTTTGACTGCAAGTCCACTACCTATAACACATCCTTCTGCTCCCTTTCCTCTACCACACCAGTCCAGTGGGTGCGCCCTTTTACTGATATTTCTCTTTCACCGATAAAAGCCCATATGCGATATCTTTACAAACCACATTCATTAGACTTGCGTGCTCTAATGGGTATTACCATAAACTACATCAGAACTGCTAATGCACAATCAATGTCCTCATATTACATATATATAGTGAAGCAATTGGCCACTTCTTGTTGACGTAACACTCCTCTGCCAGTAGGGAAGGTGTTCCTAACCACTAAAGCGTGGCCAATCCCCCAAGTAAACACCCACAGCTCCTCTCTGTCATCCCTAGAAACAGAATAAGAGGAAGTGGAATCATATCATGAAATCTACCACTATCTTTTACCTCGTGATGGAGTCAGCAGGGACAACATGGTGTGCTCTTGCATAATAAATCACCCAGCTAATCTAGTTCCACTTTCCTTGTGATTGCAAAAACAAAACGAAGAAGAAGAAGCAGAAGAAGAAGAAAAAAGGGACATATTGCATTTTTTAGTGCCACTTCTTGTCCAGCCTGCCTTATGCAGTAAGAAAGCATTATTTATAAAAACTTGAAAACAAAATAAATATTAATTAAAAAAAAAAAAAAATTAATATATTCTATACTATATATAATATAATATTATATATATAATCTAATAATATATAAATATATTATATATATTAATAAATATATATAATATATATTATACTTTATATATATATAATAAAATATAATAATATATATATAATATATATATAAATATATATATAATAATATATAATATATTATATACTATATATATATATATACTAATATATATATATATATATATATATTATATATAATATTAATTAATATAATAATATATTATATATATATAATATAATTTTTTTTTTTTTTTACTGCAGTATACACAGCTTGTGACTGCATTCCTGCGAACTTTCCTTCAGTAACAGCTGCATGCTGGCAGAGCACTGGCACTTCACCTTCAGTATAATTGGACGAAATTCACCTGAGGACACATTATTTTAATTACGTGTCACCACTCGGGTGCTGGAGCGCCCCTGGGGGGGTTGACGGTGCAGTGGCAGCTCCCCGTGCTCCGAGGCCAAAACACTCGGCTGTGTGAAGCCCTGCAGGACTTGCGCACAGACGGTGCAACCGCTGTTGCCTGGGCATGGCTTGCTGGTGAGCTGGCACAGTTGCACCCCTCGGCCTGCCCAAGACCCATTTTGACAATGTCGCTGGGAGTACTTTCCTACAGAAAGGTTGCACTAAGCATGAAATAGTTCAGAGCTGAGAAGAATCAGTTAATTAAAATCAGCAATTACTGATCATTCGGGATTAAGAATGACCATATTTCGGTACCCTTTTAGAGGGATTTCTTCATATTCAAGACGACAAATTATCAGTGACTCTTGAGCGAACTGTTGCTTAAATTCAGTGCAAATCACGAGAAGAACTTTCTTTATTATTACACCAAAGAAAGTTTAAAAAAGACATCTATGAAACATAAGCCACGTGCTTATACAAGTGAATTGACCCTGGTGTCTCAACAGCGACATAATCAGGGTGTGGCTTTCGTCAAAGTCTCACTATTTGAGGAACATAGAGAGAAAGTCGAACCGACTCGCTCTCTCCTTCACTCACACACACAGACCTTTAAGGGTTACTTTAGAACCACGGGCCTGACCTATCGCTCTTCATGCAGAGTCACGTTACACGCCCACAGCTTTGATACACCCACCCTAAAACAGCTAGAGTCAGAACCACTGGAGCAGCTGGTTTCTGTTTCTAGTGGTTCAAACTATTTTAGGAAAATTCGAGCAAACCCTTGCAGTGAAAATTGTGGTTTTCTTTCCCCCCTCTCTACTTCTTCCACTGAGAACAGAGCCGTTTCTATCTACTGACCGCAAACACATCTTCCCTCCTGGACCCTAGTTGGTCCTTTCCTCAAGTAGGGAGACAGGGAGGGACATTTTAGAAGAATGTGATTAAAACGGCTGCCGTGGCCGGGCTGTCTCATTTATAGATTAACCATATGTTGCTGATGAATGTTGTGGAGAATGAGTAATGCGATACATGCAAACCAAAATTGCAGTTAAAAGTGAAGTAAAAATTCTCTTCATTCGTGCTGGCTTTGGGCTCGGATCGATGGCATGAAGATAAATTTGTGTGGGTCATGGGGTTTAAGCAGTTCAGGGGCTCAAGGAGAGCTTATGAAGTTTGGCACAATGTGCTAAACACATTAGTGATGCCACATTAGCAGCAGGAGCCCAACACCACGGAACCCTTCCCTCTTTTAGTTTTCCCACTCTTATTCAGCTGCACGCATGCTTCTTCCTCTTTTACATTCTCCCAGTCTCCTATAGTCATTTTCTCTTTATGATTTAATGTTCCTCTCACTCACTATCCAATTCCTCTTTTCCACCCCCCTCCCCTCCTTCTCCCCCTTTCGGGGATTTAAGTATGAGTCACTCGTGAAGGATTCCAGGAGCCTCGGAGAGGTGCTACCCGCCGCGGGAAACGACCACGCTAAATCACAGAGATCGATCTGCCAAAAAAGAAAAATCGACAACTAAAAGATTGCTTACCACACGCACGCTGGCACAGACTGACCCATTCGATGTCTAATGTGCTTACAGCAATAAAAGAGTTATTTAACTACTTTGTCATCTCTGTTTACTGTGAGATGGGGGCCATCTTCAAGCCATCTTGCAAAACTGGTTTTATAATTAGTAAAAGAACAAAAATACGGGGGGAAAAAAATGAAAGAGAGACCGATGACATGAGTCAGAAAAAGCCCGAGGTTTATTAATAAAATCTTCCCACAGTTGCGCGACAGCTATAGAACGAGTAATTAGGCTGAGGAGATTGTAATCTATTTTAGCATGTAGATATGAATAGTAGGATAATTGGGTCCTGGAGATGATGGAAATAAAATGAGAGCCATATTAAGACTAGAGCTAAATGAAAAATATGTTTCTCAGAAAAGACCACATTTCCTCACTCTGCGAGAGACACCTGAGCCTGCCAGCTGGTTTGGACTTGACGCCCTACAAAGATTCAAATCATTTTTTTTCATGCAAATTGAGTTTTGCTTTTTTACGTCAAGGCAATTATTCTTTGCTGCTGACAGGGAGAGACCATGAGCCTGTAATTAACATTTAGGACAGCGCTGTGGCCACCTGTTGTATACAAATATCTCGACACCGGGTTGAGGTCACCACCACAAGCTGCACAAAAGATTTAATGTTCTTTGAGTGCATCCAGAGGTATACAACAGCATCCCTGAATACACTGTTGACAGGGTGTGTTTAGAGAAAAGTATACTCATGAGTGGCTTGCAAATCACCAGCCTCAAGTCTACTCAGTGACTGTTTTTCTGCAAGGTAAACAATTCAAAAGCCCGACTCGGGTCCCCGTGCTTCACCGCACCGCAGCTTTTTTCATTTTTAATGCTCTCGTCATTAGCACTGTTCTCGTCTTACAGGTCCTCTTTTTCTTTTCTCCTGGCATCTCAAACTCTGTGTGTGTGTGTGTGTGTGTGTGTGTGTGTGTGTGTGTGTGTGTGTGTGTGTGTGTGTGTGTGTGTCACTTCAGGCAGGAACCTGAAGAGGCCGAGCGGGTTACCTGGCTACCACACTGAATGGATCAAACACAGATGACAGGCGATGGAGCCAAAGCAGCCACGAGTGGCGCCACGCGACCTATTCTATCAGAAACTGAGAAGTGCAAAAGCAGTGCCACATGTTTTTGTGTATGATACATGTTTAAAAAAATTAAAAAAAAACTAAACTAAAACTAATATTCTTCCCTACAGCGACATAGCAGAAACTTGACCTTACTTGCTTGCTTTTACTCAGCAAGCCCCATCTGGCCTCCAAACACCGAAGGAATGCAACTGATCTGTAATGGGAAAATATGCACCGACTTGTACAAACAAAACCATACCCTAGTAAAAGCCAATTGTGTCCCATCAAGTTTTACACACACACACACACACACACACACACACACACACACACACACACACACACACAGTTATCTTCATTCAAAAATTAAAAGTAATGGTAGAAAATCTGCTTCTGAATTGTGTGTGCCTTCTGTTAGGTATTTGCCTGCTACTGGCATTTCCCTCAGACTTTGTGTCCTGCTAACCCACATACCACATGTGTGCATATCAACACTTCCCAAAGTGAGCCACCTAAAAAGGGTTGATGGAAAAGTTTTTCACCTGTGGTCTTTGTTTACAAGCAAAACAATGCTTCCCCACATCTCAGCAACACTTTCAATCTACACACACGTCTAGCTACTAAATGGAAACCGTTCACATAATGGTACACGCAGGGTTGTCAGATGGAGCTAGGAAATGACAAAACACATGAAATAAACGCAACAAATCATAATTATGAAGTGTAATAGTTATCAGTGGGTGTGCTGTGCCATTTAAATTACATCTCTGAGGTCAGTGGCAATTTAACACAGCAACAGCATATACTAGGTGGATTCGGGTACACAAATGAAGATCAATCAAAAATGATCACTGCAAAGAAGTGGCATGAGGCCACTATATCTACATCAGCATCTAACTTCATACAACTTCGCTTGTAAGTTGATCGGTTACAGCTTTGTTTAAATGAGTTCTGCTAATGTTTATGTGGCTTCTCCTAACTGAATCAGCCTTTATTCTGGCCTCTTGATTACTGTAATTTTCTGCATTTGTTGCACAAGCTGTGTGCCTATTGCTTGCAACACGCCTGCTTACGTCTTCAGATGAGAACAAGGAAACAGTGTTATAAAATAGGAAACAATAGGAATTTAACCTATAACGTCCTGAAACGAATTAAGTAAAAAAAAAAAAAAACCAAAAAAACCAAAAAACAGTTTTCAGTCACTCTGACTCAGGCCTGGGCCCCTAATGAGCCAAAGGCCTATTTTCACTGCACTGAACCGGACCAGACGAGAGGAAATGTGCCATTGTTGAAAGGATTTAGTCAATAAATTCTCCACGGAGACGGGCTGAAAGAATTAACGCCAACAGCTGGCAAAACAAAGAAAGAAAAATCTGCCATGCATGTGTAACCAAACTACAAAACTAACCCCTTAAAAAGCCAAATAAACGCAAAATGACATATCACTGGTATTTCGGCCACACTGGTGTCGTTTTTCCTTTTAAAAGGACAGGTTGTGTTACAAGTGAGAAGATTGGAAGCTTAACTGTAGCTAGCAAGGAGGAGGGGTGTAAGCTAGCGATGCGGAAACTCAGCAACACTTCACAACTAATGTAATCTAACAACCCCAACACTGACCATTAACCAGGGTGGTTAACGTGGGTTTCACAGCAGGGTGTGTTCCCAACCGTATCCTTTGAACTAGCAGTTCTGCGGGCGAACACACAGCGAAGTTCGTTCACCGCCCCCCTCCACCCCAATCTTCCTTACCGAGCAGCAGAAGCTTGACCTCCCTGGCTGCCTTCTCCCCGTCGTCCCGCAGATTTCTGTCGATCATTTTACTGCGCTCCACCGCAGCCTTGTCCTCGGTACTCAGTGTGCATCCCATCCTCGACTGTGTCCTTTAGACCCAGCTGGTGTCAAAGAATGTCTAAAATATCATATATACCCACATTAATTGGTTAATGCTGCCTTCACCCCGTACACACGCCCTTTTTTTAAATGACTGGCAATCGAGCTCTTCAGGGGGAAAGGGAAAGCGATTCGACTTTTCTTAAAAAAAAAAAAACAGCAACAACTCAGTTTTTCTTCACCCGACTGAAATGTCCTCAGGTTGAAATCCGAGGGAAAGCTATTTCGACAGCGAAACAATTCCTTGCTGGTGTCTCTCCCACCCGTTCGCCTCCATTCGTTGCAGCGCTTAGTACTGTGTGTGCAGTTGCGGGTGGTGCGCGCTGTACTGTGTTCCGAAAGCAGCAACGGAATCAACACTTCCGGCTTAATTTTCCACAATAAAAGAAACACCTTTAAACTGCATACAAAATCCCTTAAAATAAGCTTTATGCTATACTTTTACATATTCCGTGCATCGAAAATCAATCATTATATATTTTTACAAGATTTTCTTTCTTTTAATCATTTCATTATTATTTTCTTTTAGCAAGAATAAATGTCAAGCGATTCGTATGAAACTTTTATTTTGAAGGCAATCACCGTCAACTGGAAATGTGATCAATTGAAAAGCATTCCCATAGCACACCCATAGCTTACAACTGCTTGCCCAAATAATTTTTTTTTTCTAACTTAAAACTATTATTTTGATTAACAGTATACAACATTTTTATTTCACCATATGTGAAAAATATATATTTTTTTAAATAACCATGACATGTTTACAGTACTATGCAGTGTTTCACTTTAGTTCAATATTTCACCACATCTGCTTAGACTTATTGCAACTGGTTAGGCTACATAACAAGCATGTATTGCTCCCATGGGAACTACACCTCTTACCATAGCAGTCCCATCCCCCACCCATTCACAGCCGGTCACAACCATTGTTTGTGGCTTAAATAATTTAGCCTGGCAGACAAAGTCTGAGCATTCAAAGTAAGCAATGCACTTTTGTGCACACATTCCTGCGGAGCAAATGTCATTTCGTTGCCTTTCTGTACAACTTTTATTTACAAATGTGACTTTTTACGAGTACATGCAAATATACAACACTGACCTTTCTATTTTAGTCCTGTTTAATGTGGAGATTGGTTATGCAGCTCATGTCCTGCATACAGTTTGCTAGTAGATTTTAGGTTGTACACCCTAAGCAGTACTACCACTAGTACTACTAAAAGCTGATATAATTTTATACAAGAAAACAAAGTTATATGGATGTAATGAAAGAGGACAGAAGACTGGTGTGACAGAGGGGGTGCTGGGGATAGGGTGAGATGGAGGCAGATGATCCACTTTTGTGACCCCTAAAGGGAGAATTTGAAAGAAAAAGACTTAAAAAAAATGTAACCTATAAAATACTGTATGGTTGTGGTGCATTCATATTCTTCGAAAACATGATGACTAGACATAGTGAAGATATATACCTCAGTTTTTAAAAAAAGAAGAAGTTATAAAATACTTTCCCGGGTTTTACTTGCAGCCATAAGCACTGTATCTATTTTTTTTCTCTTCGTTTAACAAATTCTGTAACTTTCTGTGCTTAAAATAGCTGAAAATGTTCCAAAACTACTTGAAATTATCATCAAAATATGAAGAAACTACAACTTTGAACACATTTACTGTAAAGCATTACCAGTTTGTACCACGGGATGGTGCAACAAGTCAATGTAATGTGTGTCTAACCAGCCAAATGAAAAAAAGCATTGTTAATTAAAACCGGTGTACCCCACCTCATGTCACCTTATGAGACTAGGGAACCCGTCCCAACAGACACACCCAGTCCTGAACTGCCCTGAAGAAGATGATGGATAAATGGATGGACTTCTAAAATGTTTGACTGTTCCAGATTAAAAAAACAAACAAACAAACAAACAAATTTGCTTGTAGGTGTAAGGTGACCAAACATAAGTCAAGGAGCTAGAACAGAATTAATATTTAACATATATAACAGCAGTACCATAGTGCTAGAAAAGTTACATTCTGTTTTGAAAGTCGCTTCTGTTTAATTGAAGAAGGTGACAGAAAAACATCCTAGACTCTTCAGAGAGATGAAGTAAGCCAATCTTACGGAATATATTTAATGCCCTTCTTTTTAAACATTGCTTACTGTTTTGTTGTGCTGCTCTTCACAAGACTCAAAACCCCGTGGGAGCACTACATGGCTTTTAAATCAATAAAGCCCTTATAAAGGTGTACATTTTTAAGAAATACAGACCAATTTTGTGTGCATCCAAACAGTTTGCTAGTAAGTTTTTTCTTCCCCTAGTTTTAGACATTTTATGATTAAAATTACATGTTTCAAATTAGAAATAACTAAAGACATTAAAGTAAAGAAAAGAAAAAGCCTGTAGGTGTAGTGTGTGCCCATGCAAAGTGAAATCCTGGAGTCACACTTGCAATAAACAGTGAAGTCAGTCAGGTGAGATTCATCCTGTTTGACAACTGTATTTGTTTAAGCAGACAGAGACTGGCCTTTGGCAAAGATATGTAATGGAATTATTGTGTAAGCAGGCCCACTGTGCTGAACGTGCGGCGAGTAACGAGGCAAAGGTGGTGCTGCCCTCTAGTGGCAATAACACGTAACTTCAGAGTGCATGTGGTGGAAATCCTGAGTGGATATTTTTCTGCACAGCACCAAGCTGCACGAATTCAGAACGTTTAAAAGAGGCACTCCAATAGATTTACACCTAAGGAGTAATTTGCTTGTCAGATTGGGTAAAATACCCCCTTTAGAAAGCAGTACTATAATGACTATTGTTACACTGGAAGAGCTTTCTGTAATCGGACAAAATTACACCTCATCATGTCAGGGTGATGTCATAGGGGCTGTTATGGTTTCGGCTTGAAGCGTCACCTTCATAGCAGAAAGCATTTTTAGAATCTGTGTGCTTCCCAGGGAGGGTCTAAAGGCAGTTGCATTATGGGAAGTGTAGTATTCAGTGGTTTGGAATAAGGCCCATAAGGAATGAATGCCAAAACAAATCCACACTAATTTTCTTTCTCACCGCTTATAATATTGAAATGGCACACCAGGCATGCAGTCTTTTTTAGCACGTAGTCCTGTATAGCCAGAAAGACCCATCTATTAACCCTTGTGTCATATTTTTAAAAAACCAACGCTGAACACCCTGGGGACCGTTTTCGGTCCCGCCCGAAAAAGTGCTATAAAAAATTTATATATTAATATTTTATTCCACTTTAAATTAGCCAATCTTTTAGACCTACATCTCCTTGAAATATTCATGTCAAGTTTTAATTACATTTCGCGGATTTTAACCCTTTATATCCCGGTTTCGTCACATGAGCGCACTGCTTTTTTTGCCCCAAAAAACAAAAAACTTGAATATTTTCCAAAAAAAACATTTGAGGTAATATTCAATTGTTATTATAATTAGGCCTTTAGATGGACTAAAGATTGGCACCAACAGTCATTTCGATCGCCTTTTATTTTTTTTCCAGGAGCGCATTTCATAAAATGCACATTATCGACCACGCCAGAAAAAGTGCACTGTAAAAAATTTATATTCATTTTTTTTCCACTTTAAATTGGTCAGTCTTTTAGACCTACTTCTCCCTGAACTAGCCATGTAAAGTTTTAATTATATTTCGCGGATTTTAACCCTTTATATCCCGGTTTCGTCACATGAGCGCACTGCTTTTTTTGCCCCAAAAACATAAAACATAAAACATAAAATATTTTCCAAAAAAAACATTTGAAGTAATATTTTATTGTTATTATAATTAGGCCTTTAGATGGACAAAAGATTGCCACCAACATTAATTTCGATCCGTTTTTAATTTTTTTTGCAGAAGCCGAAAATGTCCCCAGGGGGCGCTGCTGCTCCTGCTCCCCGGGCAGGGGTGCCTCTGCCGCGGGGTGTGTTTCGCTCAGCGTCGGAGCGTATGGTACGGTTCTCGTTTCTGCAGCACACACTTCCGCTACCACGTGAAAACAAATACGTCATTTCCTGTTGTTTAAAAAAATTTTTCGCGCCATCAAACGATCCTAAGGGCAGAAAATGATCCGGAGCGAGCACCGGGCCAAGCTGCTGCTGCACGCGGGAAATTAGTCTGCCTTTTCCGGGTATGTATTTCGAGCAGGCCGCTGGAGAAGGTGTGTATGTTCCAGCAGGCGTCACATGTGGAGCAAGGGCGCCACCAGGTGGAAAATATAAAAAATTACAATTCCAAGGCCTCTTGTCCAAAGCAAAAGCGAAACCTAAGCCGTAATCCAGATATTAAAGGTCATAATTCTGCAGTGAAAAATAGCGTTTATAATGGGTTTCAATGGGCCCAAAACGGTCCCTAGGGTGTGCAGTGTGAGTATTTTTGCTGCTAAGCCGTGTTAGGCTGCTGTAAGAAAATCAGACTGAAATTTTGAATTTTTTACAAAAACGAAACCCGGTGGCAAGTTTCGCTATGCTACACCCAACACAGTGGGAATGGCGTTCATACGAACACGCAAAGGGACCGAAAAAGGTCCCAGGATGACAATCTATTAACTAAAACAAGTGTGAACGATTTTAGTGCTGTTCACCATGCCAGACTATGTAATTAAAGAAACACAAAAGATGACAACAACCTTTAAATGATTTCTCCATCCTTGCATGATTGTAATCAATATTATATTGCTGCTGAGCAAGCTCAAAACAAATAATGACAATAAAAAATAATTTCAACATAGACTCATGAAGCATGGGGGGAAATATCTTTGCGAGATAACGTGCAATTCATTTCCAGCCACACAGACACAAATACAGATAAGGCATTATAAATGCACTGTGATAATGGGAATATTCTTAATGATTTATGTGTTTCTTCTTTTTGAGCTTGTGTGGTCTTCCCCAGGACTGTAAATGAGTAGAAGTAGTAAAACAGACTAGATATACATATGGATAAAATATGGATCAGAATAAGAAAGGACTGCTATTATATACTCTTATACATCTTTGTCAGTGGTTTTATTATAAAATTTGCAATAAGAATAAACTAAAATCTAACAAAATCATGTACAATAACAACCTGCTCACGTTATACTCGCACCCCATGTCCTGTTTCAACCTTTCTCCTCAGCCAAACTGTTATCACCTTGCCAGAAAGTGCTTACTCATACTAGGTTAAAACTCCTATCAGCTGAACCATAATCCTGTCTTGTCATTATATAACTTAATTTATCTGGCACCTGCAAGATATGTGTGTGCCTTTACCTGGCCTTTGCTGTTCTGTCAACTCCTCTGATAGTACCGCCTGCCTGTGCTGCTGCTGCTGTTCCTGATACACGGGCAAGCTGCACATACTAGCACACACCACAAACACAGAGACAGAAGGAGAACAAGCAGCCAGGCAGCCAGACGGACGTACGGTTGGAAGGAAGGCAACACACACCACCATGGGCTGCTTTAGCATTAAGTGCGGGCTTTTAGCCGGATCTGTGTTTGGGGCGGTGATAGCCATCCTGGGAGGCATCCTTATCCCAGTGGGGGACATGATCATTGAGAGGACAGTCAAGAAGGTATGGTGCTCATGTTTCACCCTTGGAATCAGGATAGGGAGTGATAGAGAGTGTGAGTGTGTGTATGTGTGTGTGTGTGTGTGTGTGTATGTGGAGATCAAGGTGAATCAGGTGAAATGAGAGGGAAGAGGCGTATGTTGTGGAAAGCTGCTCCAAGCACTAAACAAGAAGCCGTGCAGAAAGCCAGGCGTGCCGTCTTGTTTTCGTCTGTCAAAAGCATGTGTGATTTCTTTTTAGACATTGTAGAGACGGTCTAAATCTGAACGATCTTTTAAAATAACAGAGCATCCTCCTTTTTCATGTATCAGGGGAGCTGCTGGCCTGCTGGCAGTCTTGAGGCATGTTAAAAATAGATTGTGTGTGTGTGTGTGTGTCTGTGGGGTTTTAGGAAGCTGTCATTGAGCCTGGAACGACAGCTTATGACAACTGGGCAGCTTCAGAGATCGCAATTTACAGGCAGTTCTGGTTCTTTGACGTGAAAAACCCACAGCAGGTCGTGCAGGAAGGTGCATTTCCAGAGGTACAGGAAAAAGGACCGTACACATATAAGTAAGTTGCATTTGTTTTCCTCCTGCATATCATTTTAATTTCAAAGTCATTCGGTATAGTGATATTGTTTTAGTCCTTTATCACATTTATCTCATGGCACACCACATGCATTCATGACCCTCTCCTCATTAAGGACAAGATATCTTCCCAAAGCGAACGTCACATTCAACCCCAATAATACTGCCTCCTTCGTGCTGCCCTTGGGTGCCATCTTCGAACCATCCATGTCAGTGGGACCAGAGGAAGACACAGTCACCTCACTCAACCTGGCAGTGGCCGTAAGTGTCAGGGGCTGTGCATAGTGATTCCCAACTTGTGTCAGCTCTGCTTTTAACAGTTTCTGTACCCTTTTTCCCCCCTTTTCTAATGCCAGTACGAGCACATGCCAAGGCAAGCTGTGCTGGCTTGCTTTTCAAACATTAATTTTAGATTCCAAACCATTTTTGTCTTATGACCCTCCGTATCATTTTGTTTATAACGAAAGAAGGGTTACACTCTACCTTCCAGGATGGTTCATTTAAATCACGAATGAAAGCAAGGATAAAAGAAAGGGCTCATCAATGTATTGCAGAAATTGTGTATTTTCTGTTTCTATTTCATGAACTAAGTAATTAATTAATTTAATATTTTTTTTTGTGATACCACTGAGGAACCTGGGGCCTGTTCAAGGAAGCGGATTTATTGCAAACTCTGAGCTTGTTAACGTTGACATAATGGAAATCCTGAGCTTTCTATTCCAGAGTGAGATCTTAAACTCTGGTCTGCTGTAAACCTAATCAGTTAGATGTTAGGTGGTTACTTGTTATATTTAGACAGGGTTTTGTTACCACAGTGACTTTATGGACAGCACATCAGCTATACACTAGACTGAAACATTTACTGTACATTACTCTAATAATCCCTGCAATATACTAATAACTTTAAAATAATAAAACGGGACACACTGTAGTTTAAAGGGAGTTATTGAGTCTAGGCTACACATGGTCTGTTAGCATTTTAAGTTGAAAATGTTAACACATATAGTCAATAAGTAATGCTGAGCAACCTTTTAAAATGTACGACAGATGTATGAAAAATGAAATTAGTAGTTAAGAAAGGCTTCGGTTACATAGATTGTCAGCGACCGCCACTGGAAACCTTGAATCGCTGGGGGAAAATGTATATTTCCTGACTGGTGGTTCTTTGTGTCATTCTGAGTAGTTTGGGAATGTTTGCAGCCAAGTCAGTGTCTTCCATGAAAATTACAGGTGACCACTGCACCCATTCACCTTCACTTTTCCTAGGACCAAACCAGTTTCTGGGTGATTTTTGGTCCAGTACCGTATAGATATTTGGGATCAATTTCATGCGTACGACTCTCACCAACCTCTAGAAATCACCTGTACTCATTTTAGTACCTTATCCCAGGTACTATGATCAAATTGAAAACTCTGAAAACTGTGGCGAGTGATCCGAGTAGGTACTAATGGAAAAGGGGATCTAGAGAACAGCTGTTACTACGGGATCACTGACTGATCTGTAGGCCTGTTTGACGAGATCTTTAGTTTCACAGCAAATGCCAGCAACCACTAGCAACCATCTGCCAACCAGTCAGGGAATACACATTTTTCCCTCACAATGGGTGGTTTCATATGGTCACCAACAGGTCTTTATGCTCTTTCCGTTTACAGCCTATTCATTACATTTAAAACTGGAAGGTAAAATTTGACAGGATTTAAGCCTTTAATCTCTTAGGGGAAATTTAAGTTGGGTTAGAAATGACTGAGTTGATGATGCTGAAAGTTACAATTCCTCTTTTCCCCCTGCTGTACAGATCCACATTTACATTCTTCAGTCCACAGGACAAAAATAGAGACTGTTCAGACTGTGCTGAAATTAACTAACTAGCTATTCTGGAACCCAAAAAGCTGAGTTTCCTAAATCAGAGTTAATCAACTCAGAGTTAAGGGTTAGACTGAGAGTTCATTAAACACACCTGCTGGAACAGGGTGCTGACCTCCAGGTCTGGAACAAGTGCACAAATTGGTAACTGAATATTGAGGGCAGCATGGTGGTGCAGTGGTTAGCATGGTGGTTGTTGTCTCTCTGTTAGCCCCGTGATAGGTTGGCAACCTCTCTAAGGTGTTCCTTGCCTCTTGGATAAATGGAAGAGAATGGATGAAAAATAGAATATTACTTGCTAGATGAATGGGGCTTTGATTAGCAAAGAAGTTGACCTGAATTTGAAATGCATTTAGCTGCACTAAAATAGCAAATCTACACTAATCTTAATTTTAACATTATACATATATAACCCAATATACTTGGGTTGGTTAGTAAGATGTTTACCAGCAGATAGTATATGGTATAGCCAAAAATGCTAATATGGGAAGCTAATATCTCTGACAGCTCCAACAACTTACTCTGACAACTTAAACGCTTTAAATGAATAGGCGGCTTAACTGCCACGTTGCCCTGGAAGTTTGCAAAATATACAACATGTTTGCATATTCACTCACACTCTAAGAAAACGTTTTGAAATGCTTAGAATAGCTTTAGTGGTACTTCCTTTTATAGAGGCGTAAAAAAAAAGTTCTCAAGAATTCTCTTTTATGAAAAATTATAGACACCTCAGTGTTATCTAGTATCACCTTTATCATCACTATCTTTAACTAATTGTTCTCTGTATGACTTTATCAGTCTGTCACGCTGTGTTGGGAGATTTGATCCACTTTACTTTATAATGCTGCTTAAGCTCATCTTAATTTATTGTCTAAACTCAGTTTGATATTCACCTTTATACTTTATACTTTAACACACACACACACACACACACACACACACACACACACACACACACACACACACACCTCTTACTGTGTTTGAGGGTGGAACATACAGACAAGTGGCAAGTCAATGGCAATTTTTCTTTATGAGCAGTTTATGAGTGTTCTCTCAAAACTTTGATAAAGCTTTAACAATGAGTGTGAGTTTGCTTGTAGTGCTTGCAAGTAATTAAGAAGAATCACTCTCATAAAAGAGGATTATTTTCTGCCTTATATCCTGAGACAACAGCTGCTCTTGTTTGCACATTTAATATATGTACATAATACATACGGAACCATATTGCTTTTTTTTTTTGTGATACCTTCATTGATGATAGCATTTTCCAAATGTAAGGGTTTGTGTTTTGGATTTTCTTTCAGGGGGCCTATTCATTGCTTCCTCCAGCATCACATATCTTGCTAGACATGGTCATAAATAGCACAAATTCTTCCCTATTCCAACACCGTACAGTTAAGGAGCTGCTGTGGGGTTACTATGACCCAATATTGAAAGACACCATCGGCCTATTTTCACCTGTAAGTAAACACTTGTACCAAATGCCAAATGCAGCATAAAAATCAATTATTTAACAAATTTGAATGAAATATGTTTTCCACAGTATAATGGTACCACTGATGGCCCCTACAATGTCTTCACTGGAAAGGATGACATTTCAAAAGTGTCTGTAATTGACAGATGGCGAGGAGAGACGTGAGTACAATTATGACTAAAAACACCGCATTTGAAGTCTGTAACTTTGATCAAAATTAGTTTAATGGATAATTAGATGTTACATTTTAACTACAATCATTTATTTATTTTTGTTGTTAAATCCAATTGTCAATTGTCAGTGTTTCTGACAAATTCAATCTTGTCCCACAGGAAATTAAGCTTTTGGAATGATACATATTGTGACATGATCAACGGGACAGGTACGTAGGATAAAGTAACATGTGTTCATGTACATGTAACGTATTTCTACAGCTCCTGATGCAGATGAATTACCCTTATGAACAGATTTTTCCCTGATTTTTTTCCTTAGATGGTTCTTCCTTTGCTCCGTTTGTGGATAAGGATGTACCCCTCTATTTCTTCTCATCAGACATCTGCAGGTGATAAATAATTTCATTTGTAGGTAAAATTTAATTTGATCGTGCCTGATATCAAGATCTCTTGGTATTTCCTGGAAAGGCAAGTGTTGGAGCTTTACTGTAACCTTTGGACTTTATCCTATCAGTAACCACTAGGGGTCAGAGCTTTGTTATATATTCCTGTGTGAATAAAGTTGCTATGTGGAGCCAAAGATGAACCTGAATTGACTTCTTATCTGTTTGTCTTCAGGTCTGTGTCAGCTAGCTATGAGGCAACTATGAATCTTAAAGGTATTGAGGTCTACCGCTACAGCCTCCTACCATCCACTCTAGCCTCTCCTGTGGACAACCCAGACAATAAATGTTTCTGCAGAAATTATGAAACCACCAAAAACTGCACCTTGGCTGGAGCGCTGGACATGAGTTCCTGTTCAGACGGTCAGTCAGCATACAGCATATC
The DNA here is from genome assembly GCF_018398535.1 of Haplochromis burtoni. Classification (NCBI taxonomy): domain Eukaryota; kingdom Metazoa; phylum Chordata; class Actinopteri; order Cichliformes; family Cichlidae; genus Haplochromis; species Haplochromis burtoni. The sequence continues at coordinate 1,317,726 of NW_024582410.1, forward strand.
ATGATTCAATTGGAAATTCATGCATCCTAAAGTTATAAGGATTTATCAGTCTGCCCAGCAGCTTTTAATTCTCTGTTTGTCATCTTAACAGGTAGACCAATCTTCATCTCTTTGCCCCACTTCCTTCAAGGCAGTGAATATCTACGGGAGGTTGTGTTGGGCCTACACCCAGATGAAGAGCACCATAAAACTTTCCTGGATGTGGAACCTGTATGACCCAATGTTATTTTATTTTATGTTTTTTTACATTTTAGGAACAACAGGAGTTTGTAGATGCTAACTTTTATTTATTGTATATTTCCACTAGATTACTGGTTTTACCCTTAATTTTGCCAAGAGAATTCAAGTCAATATGATGTATGGACCAGCAAAAGACATTACGTAAGTTATCGTTCACCTTTTTAAAGGAATTAAGAGGTGAAAATTTGCTGTTTGTGTAGATTCAACAAATATTCCGTGGAAGGATGCAGACAGACAGAACACAATTATGCTCTTCCAAAGCAATTTGTAACTCTTACATGACTTTTTTCAGTATGAAGGTGCCTTTTTGCAATCTTGTATGCCAGTTAAAGAATTATGAAAAATGTCCAAAAGGCTACAGTGTGGTGGCTTGAGTTACCAACAGTGTAAAGAACCCAGGACTAAGCAGTCTAACTAAACAAAAAAAAAAAAAAAAAATAGAGCTACTGAATCAGGAGAAAATAACTTGGGCTAAGGAAAAATGGGATAACTGTGGGATCCTGGCAAGTGTTAGGCTATTATTTAAGTTAAGCTCAAGCATTTGGATAGCTTGTCTTGCACTGGAATGCGAATAATTTAGAAAACTATTGGCTATTTTCTTTACACGTGCCGTAGCTAACAACATCAGTTTGCTAATACATAGCATTAACCATCTTGAAGTTAATTTGACATATGGTGTTACAAAAATAGCAAAATTAAATGTTTTTAGACAGTTAGAGGCATTTTACTACTGTTTCAACCAAGCAATAATTGAATATAGTTATTTAGGTGCTTTTTATCTGTCTCAATGCATCTCTTGCCATAAGCTAACTATGGCTAACTGTAGCTTTAGAGAAATTACATGAAAGAGCTATTTATAGTCTTATATTTATATAAGAAAGTGACTAAGTAAATTTCCTAATCTTTAAAACTAGCTGAAGAAATACATTTTACGAGCAGTGAATATGAATTAATTAACTCTTTGTCCTGCAGGGTGCTTAACAAAGTGAAAGATCACACGTTATTACCTCTTGCTTGGATGAATGAGGTACGTAAAAGTAAAAAAATATGTGCCAAGCCTGTTTGCTCACTTTTTTTTTTAATAAGTCGTTTTTTCATATTCTGTGTCCTTTGTGTAACCAGACGGCAACGCTGGATGATAAAACTGCTGACATGTTTAAGAGGGAACTTCTCTCCCGCATTGATATGTTGGAGATAGTACAGCAAGTCTTGCTGATTGCAGGTGTGATCATCTTTTGTGTGTGTTTAATTGCCTTCTTCTGTGTGAGGAGGAAAAGCAAAGCAAACCTTGGATGAATGAATCATTCATTTTACTGTTTGTTGTGTGAGCACAGTGCATTGAAGCTGCTACATCAAACGTTTTGATATAGACTCGCACTTTTTTGGAAATTTTTGCGTTATTTTGAATTATTATACCTCCTGTGATAACTGGGAGGGATACTGTGATTTTGTAAAGCTGTAAAGAACTCATTTGCCAAGTATAATTTTAATTGCAAACACTGTAATATTAACTGTATCAGGGATTTCTAGAGGGAGAGCACATGGAAACTACTCTTAACTGTCAGGTAATGCATCAGACCTCTGAGAAGAGAGACGTGGAATAGTTTGCCATCATATGAAAGAAATGTACATGAATTTAAATATTATGTGAATGTATGCTTTGCTGAACTAGTGTATTTAAAATAAATAAATACTGGAAAAGAGAGACTGTTATCCAATACCCTATTCCTGCATTGTTCTTTATAATTACCAGGATATGAAAGCAGATCTGCCGTATATCCCTTTTGGTCAGGATACAGCTTGCATGGCCCCCATGGCTAAAACAAATCTCTGCATCACTTGCTTTACCTTGAGTGGCCTATAAATCAGACAGAGTGATAAAATAAAGCTGGTGGGATCACTATACTCTGGTTGTGAATGGAACTTGTGATTGGAACTTGTGATTGCTTGGTAGGAAAACAGTATTTCTGCCACTCTTTAGTAGTTTTAAATGACCCTCTGCAGGGTCCTATGGGTGTCTTTGAGTCTGCTGTTCCACACAAATCTTGCTTGTCACTTATACTGTAAAGCGTTTTATTGAGATTAAAAAAAGGCAAGTCTCTTTGCACTTATATTTGAGATTTGGTGTACAAGGCCTGTTTGAAAGTCTGAATCCTCTTAAGTTTCCATGTCCAGGTATGATCTAAATATTTGGCAACTTTTAATGTTGTCTGTTTGTGAAGTACAGTGCTGTTAGTGCTTTTGCTACGCTTACATCACTCTTGGATCTACTCTTATATCCACTTGCATTTTTGTCCACTCAGACAAAGCCTTCAAACTGGTACAGGAGTGGAAACTTTTGAAAAAGAAAGCATGGAGTCCTACTTGAAAGTTTTCTTGCTAATCCATGACTGTTGGCATTTTATTGTGTTTTTCTATCCAGGTATACTATTGCATAGTGAATCAAAATGTGATGGCACTTTAATGCATTCATAATTCCATTAATTTTCACAAGACCTCCAGTACCACAAGCTGAAATCCAGACCCCCAAACAATGACAGAGCCTCCACCATGTTTAATGGATGGCTGCTCACACTCATTGTTGTACCTTTTTCTGTACATACTGATACACTTTGAACCAAAAATGTAAAATTCAGACCCGTTGCCAACTTTTGTACAGTACTGTAGTATTAAAAATGTACAGGACCATTAGAAGTTTGTCTTGTGCTGTGGTTGTACAGTAAACACTAAGATTTGTTGGTAAAACTGGGAGTGATCTGAACAAATTTATTCAGGCTACCATGACATTAATAAATAGAAATACATATTTTTCATAAGACTAAAATTACACTGTTGACATGATGCTGGAGAGATCTGTACGAGAGAACGCTAGAAAGTCTTTTTCTCAAAATCTAAATAATACTGTATGCCTCTACAATTTGCAGACACAGTCGCAGTTAGTTGGCGAAATATGTTGAAATTATATACACATTTAAAACACAATACCTGGCACGACATTAAATTAAAAGAATGAAACATCCAAACAAACAGAGAAACAACAACAAAAAGCTCTGTACACAAGCAACAAATAATCGCTATCTACATTAACTATGCTTAGGGGGAAAAAATTGGCTTTTCACATATGTTGAAGGCTCTAAATCACAGACTACCTCACTGACAATTACTACTTCTGAATTAAAAGTATGTCCAACTTGCTGGAGATAGCTCAGAAAATGTGGATCCAATAACGGATACTGTCGTGTTTCAGCAGCTGCGTAGTTTTACACTAATTAAAATGTGCGTATCTGCTAGCTTGGTTGCTAAAATCTAACTGAGGCGAGGATTTAAGACACCTTCTATGAACATGCGTCTGTGTTGGAAATGAGAGAATTATGATACAATATGCAGATTAAACATGAGGCACATATTCATACAGTACATGTACATCTGAGTAGTAGGAATAAATATAGACGACATGTATGCAACAAGAATTGCCATTTGGGTAGCATCAGCACTGGACGTAAAGCTTGGCCTTTGAACTAATAGAGTTTTAACTTTCGTCCCTCCAACACCACACTTTTTATTGCCGTGGGCTCTTAGCATGACCATTGTTTTTGTAAACAGTATGCTAACTACATATATTCTCAAAGTCCTGTAGAGTGTCCCATAATTTAATCGTTTGGTTAGTTAAAAAATAAAATATTCAAAAAGGAGTAGCATCTAATAAACATGCATCTGCCTATTGCTTGTCCCTTTTCAAACAGCTCCATTTAACACGAGCTTTTTAAATGACTTTCCTCTTCTTTCAAGAAGCACAAATTGACTGTGAGCTGTTGTCCAACTAGTTCAAATTCTACTCCCGCTTTAAAATATAGCGGCGACCTGACATGTATTATGGTTAGCAATGTCAGCAGAGACAACAGATTCTTAGTGGCAGTCATAATAGGGCTGCTTTGATTTGTGTTGTGACTGTGAAAAAAAAAGAATGGCTCATGTCACAGCCTTCTGGTCACAGTACCTCATGCAAAAAAAAAGGACATATTGCTATATAACATTTCCCCATGCTTCTCCCTCTAATGTCTATCAACTACGGAGCTCTGAGGTTGAGATGAAAGTTGGAATATGGGGATCTGTAACTGTTTTGTGGGGACTATAGGAAGTTGTGCATGTCTGTTTTTGCAGCTGCAAGCTCCTTCTGTCAGTCCTCTGGGTGATTGCGTCTATTGCGGCTCTTCCTCCGGTCCAGCAATGGTTTCAGTTTGGCCAAATCCCCTCTGAGAGGTCCGGGCGGCTCCGATGGCTGCTGCTGCTGCCTCTGTTGGAGGTTCTTGAGCTCCTTTCTCTCTTTGCAGTATTGTTGCACTGCCAGGTTCTCTGCGGGACTGAAGGCTGCCAAAAGGACCTTGGGGTGCAAAGAGCTGGTCCATGCCCAAGGCGACTGCTGCTTGTCTGTCAGCATGCTCACCATCGCTTCACTCAGCACATGCAAACGGATTTTGGCGACAGTGCGTTTAAAGCCATTCTCGGAGGTCAGGCAGTAGTAAAGACCCTGGTCGGACAGCTGCACAGAGCGGATGAGGAGGCCGTGCTCGGTGGAGAGGACGCGGTCACTCAGCTTAACCTGCAAAAATATGCAACAAAAATCCTGGCTAAAAAAATGCAGATTTAAGGGATCACTTAATGATTAATAAGATAAGATTCTTTATTGTCGTTATTCAAGAATGTACAGCAAAATTATGGTGCACCGCCAGGATAAGGACTCTTTGCAATCAGCTAATGAACACCTATGAGAAGACTAACATTTTAAACATTAATAAAGGGACTATAGCTTGTAAGACCGTTGTTTATTCCTCTAGTATGGTTATTTTTTACTTTAATTTGTCACTCAATAACGTAGGGCACAGATTTATTGCATGATTGGAGACATTATAGGAGAGAGACTTAAGAAATCCTGATAAGAAGCCTGTCAGAAAATTGTGCAATGGCAAGGATGACTGTTGTGTGACTTGTCACACCCTCAAAAGTCACAATAGGAAACATGTTTATTCATTTATGCATGTGCTTTTATCCACTGGCTAAATAAATGCCTGTAATAAATATCTTGGTGCTATCAAGAGGGATTGCGAGTGGCGAGACTTGACTAGGACATTCAAGTCTCAGTTATTCATGATTACTGATTAGAAGATCGGAAGACGGCAAACTGTGAATGTATATTTTTTTTCTAAAAAAAATTGAAGTACCCCAAATTTTATATGTGTTTACTGCTCAAAATTATAGTCAATAATGACTAAAAGTACGCCTGAAATGTTAATTTAAACCTAAGAGCTGTGGGAAGTTTAAGTGTTGGTTTGGCCACCTGAAAGTTAAAGTTAAAGACTTAAACTTCATTGCAAATGCTTTGGTCACCAGGATATTGATGTCATTGCCTGTACTTTATATAGAATGCTTCTTACTTGTCCGTAAACCCCTGCCAACTACTTGCTAAGCAGTAACAAAACTGTGAAGAGTGTGACTTAAAGTGGAAACAGAGACTATTTGTCTTCATAGCAAAAGCTGCTACATTTAAAAAGGTGTTATTACAGCAGTAAGGAACAACCTTTAATTTGAAGGCGGACATTGTCTGATTCAGATGTGGTTCGCACTGTTAGAAGTTTCACTATAACTCAGAGGTTAGTTAACAAGTGTTTGCAGACAAGGCCTTCCATGCAAACTACAAGCCACTGTGGCAATCTGTGCGATCAATGCACTAATAAGGGAGTTTTGGGGGCAGTGCTCTCCTCGCAATCGATTTCACCAAGTGACAGGCAGCAACCTACACCAACCACTTGCCAACCAATTAGGGAACACACATTTTTCCCTAGGGACTAGAGGTTGCCAGGGTGTCACTGCAATGACAGGTATTTTAGATATATGTGCTTGAAGCGCTTGAAGCTTCATGAGACTCGTCCTTACAGCTTACCACTGCATACAGCATACTACTTCCAAATCAGTCTGGCCTCAGTTTGGAAAAGGCTCCAGTGATTACACATCATAAAACTGAAGTGATTTATTTTAAGATCCCCCCCCCCACCATGCAACCCTGCTCGACAGAGGTGAGAGCTAAATGCATAAAAGATGTGTTTTCATCATGCCCAGCTTTGTTTAAACTTTCGCTGCCTTTTAAAATGCTCCCTCTATTTTAGTGCCGTCAAACATTTGCAAAATGTTTCCCCACTGAGCATTGAGTGTGTCGAGCCATTAGTAAAGGCCCATATCATGTTTGATCTGTATCAACACTTATTACGATGCTCCCCTGCCAATAAGCATTAAGAGTGTCATTCCTCAGGCAGTGCACATCCTGATAACTCATATGAGCTCACTGGATTGTTACGACATGTTTAATCTTTGCTGTAATATTTAACCAAACACTGGAGCAACCCCCTACGGGCTGACAACAGGACATCTAATCAAATCGCTTGTTAAATTCTGCAGCTAAAGTGGGCCGTAACATTGACCTCTTGGAGGTCAATGTTAATGGAATTATGAATGCATTAAAGTGCTTTAAATGTCAAACAGACCTCTTTTCTTCTGTCATTGTCTCGCTGAATCAGCCAGCGAATAGACGCCTGAGGAGACTTGGGAAGACACTCCAGAAAAGTGGTGTTGTTTTTTACGCCGTACTGTGTCATCTCCACTGCGTTCCTGTAGGCTAACAGACACAAAGACACACACGCAGACACAGGCAGACACATGCACAGGGTCAAGAGAGGCAAATTCATACGTCATTTGCTGACAGACACAAAGAGCACAGATGGACTCAAATCTGTCTCAAGCCTCAACAGTGAGAGCGAGATGTTGACTCAAAGCTTAGTCTGACACCTGCGGCACAACCGAACCCCACCCCAGACTTCATTTTCCACTAACAATATACACTTTGACGTATCAAACCAATTCACTTATTAACTGTGTCATTTTTCTTCTATCTAAACGGTTCATCACTCAGTCGGGTGTATGACAGGGTTGCGACTAATTAGCGGTAATGGCCATATGGCTGGTTCCCCACGCTCGTGTTAATTTAGTAAAGTAAACTGTTCATGGAAATTGAACACTCTGGGGAGCCGATTCTCTCCTCTCATTAAACCGCACCTGCTAGTGGACTGGATATATATTCATGAAGAATGAAGTCTGGAGTACGAACTCAAAAATAGGTCTAAATGCTAGCAGAACACACACAGAAATATGTGCAGGCACAGGCTGTGTGTAAACCTCAAATGAACTTACATTAGGGAAGAAAACTTACAAATCCAGTTTATCAAAACAGCATTAGCATTCATGAAGAGTCATGTTTCTGGCCACCTATACAAATATTAGTCTAATAACTAAACCTCTTTTAGCTCTGTTTTGAATCTTTCACATTAATCAGGATGCCTTGAGCCATTGTTACCTATAAAAGGATATTTCCGGAGCTTTAATTACCTTTTAAATTGAATCCTCTACACTGAGTGAGTGGATTTCCATGCATAATATCCTGCCTTCTGCTTCTCCTGAAAGAAGGAGGGAAAAAAACTTGGTCGATGGCTTACAAAATAAAATACACAATCATAACAACCGTCCGTCTGTCATATTGAAATGGTGGAAGAAGCAGTCGCTGCCAAAACAATATGAGGAAAATCTGACCATGTTCTTCCACTCGGTGTAGAACACTCATATATAACAGCTTGAGGAAAAAAGCAAGTAAACAGCTGACACATTTCAGAGACATTCTCTGCAGAAAAACAGAGACGCGCCTTTTGTTCTACGACCAAACTAAATTTGGCCTGCGTCTGACTGAACTGTCAGGAGACAGGCAGCTGGTCCTTAAAGGAACCAGAGAGACACCGGAGCAGAGGCGAGGTGTCGCTCATACCTCCTCGTCTGTGTTATGTCTAGGCGCCGGAAGGGAAACTACAAAAGTGGAATCTGGTTTACACAGAAGTGTGCACTGAAGGATTGCAGTCATGTGATCTTTTGGCCTTCACAAGTTTTGAGCAAAACGTTCTATTCCAGTTTAACGTATAGCACATCAGTTGCTTCCCATGCTTTGGAAAGTCGATTGGTTTGATATTTGCTGTAACTTCACTGGCTACTGTAAACCTCACTGTAATAATCCTGCAAATTGCAAAATGTTAAGTATAATCAAAGTGAACAAAAATAGTGTTTAATATTGAAAAATGTAAAAGTCGCTAATGTTTATTTAAGACTCGTGAAAGTTTTGGGTTTCCTGTCAACACCTATCAGTGCTTATTACCACTGAATAATTTGTTTGGGGGCTTGCAGAATGTTTTTTCATGCAATACAAGAAAGCAATCCTCACTGGGTACAATTAAATTTAATACTAGCAGGAAACTGTAGCTATAAACCCTCAAACTGGAAACGTTTGTCTACCTTTTGCCAGTGGGGTAGAAGCGGGAGCAGCTCAGTCCATCCCAGGCACAGTAGGGGTCTCTGGCGAGGCAGCAGTCAGCGCAAGCTGAGCCGTAAGCCTGACAACGGTGCAGGGAGACCTGCGAGACCCCGAACTCCGAGCTGGCGTACAGCTGTTGCTGCAAAATAAACAGTTCAAATGTCAGCAGCCCTGTTTGTCTTAATAAGTGGCCGGCTGACAGGAAAATGAGGCAGGGCGCAAGAAAAAAAAAAAAGGCTTATTATTTCCGTGCCTTTGGGAGGCTTATCACGCACAGGAGATTACTGTTGAATGCATTACGTAGTGGCCTTGGACAGTGAATGTTTTTAAACAATATAAGTGCACTTAAGATAAGCAGATGCATACATAACATATTCAGAATGCTTACTTTTTTAGAGGATATTCTTAAGTTTGTAACAGGAGCCTTAGTCTGAAAAACAGCAAAGACAAAAACAAAGTTCAGAGCTATGTTGATGAAATAAACGTAGAACTTTCTGGAAAATATACATTTTAATTCACAACACTTAGATGAGAAAACAAATACCAGACTTTATGGTAATTATATAGCAAAGAATGGGCGCTCTCAGAGTTCTTGTTTCATGAAATACAGTCCAAAATAAATCAGGCCCTATGAAGCTATTGCCTATAGAGTGTTCTACAGGAATAGTTCTCCAGGCGTCTTGAAGGAACCTCAAAGCTCTTCGTTGGATGTTGGCTGCTTTTGTTTCTATTCTGTGTTATGATGATCCCACACTGCTTCAATAATGCTGAAGGAAGTCAGGGCTTTGGGGAGGCCAGTCCATGACTGATAGTTTTCTATTGTATGTTTTTCTATCCAGGTATCCTTTTGCTGTAATGGCAGTATGTTTGTGATTGTGTTCATGCTGGAAGATAAAGCTGTTGCCATCTGCTTCCCAGATGGTATTATTAATGCATACTCTCTGCATTTATATTCCCATCAATTATGATAAGATAAGAAGCCAACAATCAGTCATGAAAGAGCCTCCACCCTCATTTGCCAATGGCAGTAGACTAACTGTTGTACCTCTTGCCTGACGTCTTCCCTACATATTTATGATGGGGTGAACCAAAAAAACGAAAATTGGGATTCATCCCTTCAGAAGACCTAATAACCTAATATTTACTTTACAGATGTTGATATTTATGATATTAACTTTATAGACTTCAAGACACCTCTTGATCTTGAAAAAGAGCTTGCAAAGCAAACATAATCACAAGGACTGCAATGCTGGTGCAAAAAAGCACAAATCAGTCTAGAACAGGGGTAGGCAACTCCAGGCCTCGAGTGCCGGGGTCCTGCAGGTTTTAGATATCACCCTGGGTCAACACACCTGAATCAAATGATTAGTTCATTAGCAGGCCTCTGGAGAATTTCAAGTTATGTTGAGGAGGTGTTGAGGTAATTTAGCCATTTAAATCAGCTGTGTTGGATCAAGGACACATCTAAAAACCTGCAGGACACTGGCACTCGAGGCCCGGAGTTGCCTACCCCTGGTCTAGAATAACTCATGTCTTTAGTAGCCTGAGAAATAAATTGTCTTCTAAAGAGACAAATCTCTTTAGATTGAAGTCTATGTGTGGCACCATTTGGTAGAAAGATCAAAGGAGACTTTTTCTTCTGATCACAGGTCTATCACCTAAGATAAAACAACATATGCAAAGGTTCACTTGAGGGCGACTTCCAGACTTGGAGTATGGTAGCATGTTTCTCATCACTCTACACTGCTCTGCACTACAGAACATCAATCTCGCAAATGCCACCCTGCCTTTTGTCTGTCTGCCCTTGGTCTTTGTGTAGTGGCCAAACACACCCTCCTCCCAGTCCCTGCCTTTGATTTAAGGGGAGAAAGGGGATTAAAGTGAAAGAGGAAAAAAAAGAGAGAAGGGAGAAATACAGAGAGCAGACCTTAAACACTTCCAGCTCCTCCAGGATCAGATCGTCATGCAGGGAATGGTTGCTGGGTAGCACAATCACCTTCTGTATTGTACCTTTGTCTGAAGGGCAAAAAAGCACACGTCTCATGAGTTCCAACCACACACATGCATTTAACTACCGTGTGAAACAGATACGGCTACGCAGCAATGAACATCTAGAGTTGTGAGGCATCAGTAAAAGCAGAACACGACTGCTGGTGGAAAAAACCCCACCAGCTCCACCAGCAGTCTGTTTTTCTTTGCCCATGTTTGCTTTTGAATTAGGCATGATAGCCATGACCAGTTTCCAAAAACAAAATCAGCTGTGACAGGAGTGGGAATGGAAGCTCTTAAGGCAGGTCAAGGACCACAAAAAGGGCAAAACGCAGCTCTACCCTCATCAGTATGGCTCTTTTGGCCTGGGAATTTGAGCAGCAGAGCAGGGAGGAGGAGGAGGAGGGGGGTACAGTAACAGCTCCTGGAAATGCCTGATAAGACCGTCTCCCCCATCCTTGAGACAAAGCGCCATTTCAGGAGCAGATATGGGTACGCGGCACTGGCTACTCTTCAAAAATCAAGGCAGGAGGAACAGAAAGGAGAGGCTGCTCGATAAACACCGGCAGCTGGGCGAGAGACTCCCAGAGCAGTTTGCTGAATGCCAATGTTCACACGTGGACAATTACAAGCATGAATGCACACACACTTCTGCTAACAAATACACATTTTTCTATTATCTAAATCTGGTGTTTTTAAGCACAGAAACACACTGGCATATATTCGACAAATATTCACTACACAGCAAGCTGTTGCACAATATTGCATGTCAACTAAATCAGAACTGTAGAACCTTTTTGGAACTGCATCACTTCGAATGCTTAAGTTATACTTCTGCAGCAAAACTATGTAGAGCCTACCATGCAGCTAATGTAAGTGACTAATATTGTTACCAAACTTTATGTTTCACATATTGTGTAATATCTAGGGATGTGCACGTCAGGTCATGGTGTTAGATTATGGTATAGGCTGCAGTGTAGGGTTTCAGAAGGTTTTGCACTTATGATGCACCGACAGCATAGATGTAACGATTTAATGGGTCTGGCATTTTTCACTTTTTTACTTTGTCAGTGAGGTTTGGATCATTGGAATATTTGTGATACATGACAGGTTTCTGGAGACTGGGTGTCATCTTGTCAGCCAGTATTTTGGTATATCTGCTTATGGCATTCATGTTGTCATCTGTAAATATCAGCCCACCACTTCCTCAGCCTTTTGTACTCACGCAGTGCCATAAAACGGTAGCACCACCATGATAATACTGTTATCACGTGGGTCAATGGGTTGAAAATGAGAAAAGTGTTGATCATACATTTAGGCTGATGAGAAAATAATCACATGTTACTCTGCTTTATCTCAATGATCACATGCAACTTTTGTTCATAAAAATTATTTCTGCAAGTGCAAGCCATTCTAGCATTTTCAATGTCTTGACATTTAAGTGATGTCTTACAATGGTGTCCCTCATTTAACCTTATACTCAGGAGGTAGCGACTTTCTAAAAAAGTGGCAATCCATTATAGATCCTTCTTCCTTATGTAATGGAAAAAAAAATCTACTCTTAATGGACTTTATCTTTTGCTCTGATCTATCTGTGCACTGATTTATACTGCATGCAGCGCCATGTTGACCTGTTTGAGCTGAGTGGCAACAACACAAGTACTCCAGCTTATCTGTGTATCTGATAACCAGCTGTGTCATTGAGTTTCCAAGCAATAACCTGTTCAGAAAGAAAATGTCACAATCAGCCTCTGTGTACTGCATGTCATTGTAAATGAATTTATAGTAGCACTTAAAGCTCACCTTCCTAGAACAGGAATATGGTGGTGCCACAGTCTTCGGAAAAGACGATGGCTATATTTGAATATGCTGATGCCACAATGTAGGTCTTATATGGAATCCAGTTTGTATTTATTTTATACACAGCGTCTTTGCACCGCAAACATTGATCTCACTTCAATTAAATATATTTAAATGAGCTAGTAAAATTAAAATATTGAGATGCTGGTAGTCTGGCTGGTTCGTTTTTATATTTTTTTGTGTGAAGAAACAAAGAAAAATGCATCGCACTGCTCTTTAAGAGGCAAAACACCCATCCTGTAATACCTGGACTATTATGCCTCTACTACCAGGGCTTTGTTGACCTCACTTGGACCTCGTGCATCTTCTCATCAGGTGGAAAAAGCCAGAGAGGGGCTTAACTTCTTAAGGAAGTTAAAGCACACTCACCTCCCTCATCACCTGCTGAGCTGACCCTCTACTGGTCAGCAGTAGAGAACCTTCTGACCTGCTGTTGCACAGCAGGAAACAGGAAAGATCTGAAACAAGTGGTGAGGGCAGCAGAGTGTATTATCATCTAATATAAATAAGACCTTCCTTTGGTTGTGTTTACAACAGCTGACTGTAAAAGAAAGCTAGTTGTATTATAATGGACCACACCCACCCCAGACATCAGCCTCTGAGGAAAAGATTAAGCTCAATCAGGTCCAAAACTAACAGATAAAAAAAAAAAACAGTTTCTCCCCATTGGCAGTAACCAGTAAGCCCCTCTTCGCTCCCTAAAGCTCTGTTGACCTTTAGCTCTTTTATCTTTATAGTATAGTCTCTTTTTGTCTTTTGCTGTCAAAACAGCTGAAGAGCTACGAAATATTTGTTCTTTGTTGCACGAACAATGGCAATAAAGGACTATTCTATCGTATTTCAACACAAAATTACATCTATCGGAAATATTCTGCACGAGACACCTGCCTAAGGTATTTTTTAAATACCAGAACTAATACCAGAAAGCTGAGGCCTGTAGAATGCAGTCATATTGTTTTTGTCACATGTGTACAAAAACCATATTTAAAGTGTTTCTGTATCTGAACTGCAGAACGCGTACCTGTGCCAAGGAAGAGCACCTGGTAGTTGCCGTCAGCGGCCATGACCTGGTCCACAGCCACTGCCGTGTATTTATAATCAGCATTCGTACGAACCACCAGGGGTCTCCTCCCCACCGGATAGATGGCGTTAAACATTACAGGATGGTTGCGGACAAAGGTCACCACATCATCTGGGAACTCCTTTGTTGTCTGAATGTCAGGTGTGAAGGCTCCACCAGGACACTGCAGAAACATAGGGCGGGTTTGAACAGTGCAAAAACAAAATCTCATTCATTCATTTCCACAAGTTCTTTTTCTTTTTATCAATTAATGAAAATTTAAATAAACAGAAAATAGTATTGCAAGTCCTGCTGCAGAGAAAATACCTTACTTATTGTTTAATGGCTTTAAATTGTTTGGAAATGTTATTTAGAATATAAAACAATATGATCATACGCTCATATGTTAGTAATTATCGGTTATCTTATCATATCATGAAAAAGCAATAAAAAATGACTGTCTGGCCTAAATGTAACTTACAGTTCCAGGCCTTGGGTAGGGGATGCGCCCCTGGAATGCAATCCACTGAAAGTTGGGCCCTTCTCTATGAGCGAAGGGCCCGTTGAAGACTGTGAGAATGTCCGCCATGTTGTACACGCACACTGCCGAGCCTTTAAACACGGAGCTGAAACGACATGCACAACCTGAGTGAGACACTGCAACAGGAACCAGTATTCACCATCTCAAGACCCTCCCAGATGAAATATTCTGAGGTTGTTTATTAAGGTCTCCTTTTCTGAGTTGAGCCTGGGTGAACTTGCTGTCACGCTCCGCTGACAACAGCTCACCTATTTCCTCCTCGATGGTCTGATGTGGTTTGGCTCAGCCATTTAAAACCACACTGCTTAACACATAAAAGAGGCTTTGTTGAAAAGGCGAACAGAAGCGTATTGTGCAAAGTGGAGAGAGGGAGGAAGAAAGCAGGAATAACACAGAGCTCAGAGACCTCGAAGACCTCAGTGTTTAGTTTGGCTGTTTTTTTTTTGAGCCAGGAGACACTACTGCAGGCTCTACAATCCTGAGGTAACAAGTGGATCGAGGGTTGTGGGAGTGTCACACTTGGTTAAACAAACAGACCCAATTAAAGATCTGACTAGAAGTATCGAGTGATCACTTTTTCAAACTTCCAAATTTGCCTTGTTGCCCTGCTGGCTGTGCTTTCTGCTGGAGGAGAGCAGTTTCAGTAATCAGTTTGTTGAGAACATTTTTTTCAGTTACCACAGAAGCTCATGGATTTTTTCCTTAATCCTCTTTCTTTGTGTTTTTTAGTATTTTCTTTCCTATTATGTCATCCATGTCTTTTCCTCTCTTTCACTTACTGAGGTCCCCTGGGCCATGTATGTGTTCATTGTTTTGGTTTCTATAATTCATTTTCACAGTTTTTGCCTTCGTTGACTTTTGTTGGTCAACTTTCTTCCTTCCTGCAGTGTATTTTATTTCTTTTTGTTCTTTTTTTAGTTCTTTTTGGGCCCATTTTAACAACTTAAACACAAACCTAATGATCCTACACTCCTGAACTCCTTGTACATATCTGAAACTGTCTTTAACTTTGTATTTCATTAAAAATTGCATTGCAGCTTTAAATGAATTTTAATCCATCCATCCGTCCGTCCGTCCATCCATCCTCTTCTGCTCATCTATTTTAAGGTCACAGAGGTGCTGACAGTGTAAAACATACATATAACCTCCACATTGGACAAATGAACTCAAGATCTTCTTGCTGTGAGGCAATAGTGCTTAGTGCACCACTGTGCTACCCTGAATGCTGAAATGTTAGACATATATACCATACTGTGGCTATGAAATGAAATGAAAAAAATAATTACCAGGATTTCAAAAATTACATAAATATCTAAAGATTATTATGTTGTTTTATGTTATTTCTTAAATTTCTGATATTATAAAAATACTCTGTGATATCAGGCTATTGTCTTCCAATATTTTTCTCAGATTTTTTTTATAATGTGTGTTTATCTAGTTGCTAAAAAACATGGCTGGGTTTCAGCTATTTAAAAAATGCAGTAACTAAATTCTTTGTGCACTCAACAATCCTACAGAGTATGCTTATGGAAGACATCCAACAACATCATGTCATATGAATTCTAACATTCACATGTGCTATAAATGTATCCCTCGCACTTGGTCTGCAACATGGCACAATGCTGCAGAGGATCTTGAGGAAAGAAAATCAAGGAATACCATATGGCCAAACCACCAGGACACTGTAATTGATAGTTCATCATCTGAATAAGCTGTTCTGCCACATGACACATGATATTTATATGTAAGTGGCCCTTTGACAAGCACATCCCCATCTGCTGATATCCCCTGAATGATTACCATACCTCTGAGGCCTACAGGAATGTTACAGTTGGCTTCATCGGCCTTACCTTGTGGAAGTGAACACGCCAAACACCAACAGGCCCTTGGGCAGATCCGTTTCCAGCAAAAACACACTTTCTATAAGGGAAAACACACAAAGAGAAAAGCACACACCTTACAGTTTAATACCTTCAGCAAATTCCCCAAATCTCATTTCACATCATCCTACAGATAAAAAGGCCAAAGAGAGATGAATGCCTGATAAATGTACATGTTGACAGATGGAGTCTGGGTCTCAAATGCTACGTGCTGATGTTTGAAATTTGAGGCTAAGGCGAAGAAAGTCCTGGATGTGCTTATAGTTGAATACCAGGTAACCAAAAGCAACAGAACAATTGTTTTGAAACTGGACAAACGGCTGAAATTCTTATCCAGACCAAACATGGGACGTTCCCGGGATTGTTTATGGAGAAAGCAATCTGTTTGAAACCTTGGAACATAAATAGCAAGCTTTTGGAAATTAGCAATCTCTTTGGTTCTCGGCATTATATTTTTCAAACAGTAAAATTTGTTTAAACTTGGTCCGCAGACCATGAAGACCCCGAGCATGGAAATGATGTGTCAAAAGTAATACATTGATAATAACAGGGTGCATTGCTACAAGTATGTTCTTCTGTTTAACTCACCAAGTTCATCAAAATGGGTTTCCGTGCCATCCTCTTCCACAACTGAACAAACCATCCTGGCTTTAAGAAAGGTGGTCCATTTATTGACCAGGCTGCGCTGTCCGCCAATATCATTCTGCCGACAAAAGCCGCACATAGCAACGCAAAAACACAAAAGAAACTGTGCTGGTTTATTTTGGCGAAAGCAAAAGGGACTTACCGGACACACTCTGGCCACCATGGTGTGGATATTCTTAGTATTTCCACTGTTATCTGTTAGCCTCTCGCGGAAGAAAAAATACAATTTGGAGTCATTGGGGTCTGTTCCATCTGGTATGAGGTGGGCGTCAATGAAAATGGGCTCTGAGTGAAACAGTAAAAAAGGTAAGAGGCCTTCTAGATCTTATTTGTGTGAATTCATACTTTACATAGAAGCTCTGACATGTGCTCACCACTAAGCCACTTAGAGTTGTGCTGATCTGTCCGCACTGCATTTCTCTTGGTTAGGCTCCTGAAGATGGCAGCATCTGTCCCCATGAAGTCAATGTACATGCCTGAGAACAGCTCCTGATCTAGAAGAATGC
This sequence comes from Haplochromis burtoni, assembly GCF_018398535.1. Classification (NCBI taxonomy): domain Eukaryota; kingdom Metazoa; phylum Chordata; class Actinopteri; order Cichliformes; family Cichlidae; genus Haplochromis; species Haplochromis burtoni. The sequence continues at coordinate 1,334,848 of NW_024582410.1, forward strand.
ACACAAGCCCAATCAACAACATTCCCACACAACAATCCTGAAAACATTACCACAATACACATAGAGCCTTGCATGACTTTGGTACATTCAGATGCTTTAGTAATATATTTATACCGTTATTATTTTTTGAGAATGAACTCAAACCCAAACGCCTATAGCACTAACGGCACTTACACTCTGCGTGTGTCCTGCTGTTAATAAGCATGTTCCTCACAGCTGCTTCATGCTTTTTAGCATTCCTTTTCTCTCACTTAATCGTCTATCAGTTTCGGACCATATGTTTTGGAGGATGTGGGGCAAGTTAGGGGAGGATTAAGGGTATGTGGCCCGTATCCAAGCCAGCTAGCTAAGGGGTGAGTGTTGACAGTACTCAGACAGCGACACAGGGTCCAAAACATGAGGATTTGGAAATGAAACACAGCTTTTTATTGAGCCCAGACACTGCCTCAGATCTTTAGGGGCTCCGCGTGCTGCATCACTGCTTTCACAGCACTGCCTTTGACCCTGGCTTTGGAGTATTCTGCACCCTTCCCTCTGGCTCCCTCCCGGTGATCTCTGACATCGCTCACTGGCTGGCAAAGCTGCTGCTGACATGGCAATACTCAGGTGTCAGAAAGCAGAGCTGAGGGTGGACTGTTTCGCCTTTAGACATGTCAACAGCAACCAAACACCCCTCGGCCAATCAGAGATCAAAGGAAGGAGAACTGGAGAAAGGGATGGGTTTAGCCTGACTTGACTGAAGTATTAACCTGGGGATTTCTTGTGTATTAAAATTAAACTACAATTTTAATTCACTTCACTTTTCTAGTGAGAAGGTGTAGGCTACAATGTTTATTTGAATTTGTAGACCCAGTTTTCATAAAAGGAAAATGTTATTTTATTTTTATTGCATTTCATATTGTGCAAACTGCATTCTGGATATAAACAACCACATTATATCAGCTCTTTGCAAGCACCTGCACAGAGAGCATCCTCATACAGGCACATCACGTCTTTAACAGGTAACAATCTGTTTTTGCCTGTTCATGTTTCTAAAGTAGAATCACTGTAGTGTTCATTTTAAAGTCTCTCTGGGCTGGTTTTCATCTTGCTTTTGATGGCCGCTTTGTTTTATAGGAAAAAACTAAAGAAACTGCGTGTCCTCTTTAGGGCAGTCATTTGTTTTGGTGTGTTTGAGTGTGGCCCAATTGGTTAACTGGTAATTATGTATAATGCATTTTGGGTCATTTTATGAAATAACAAAAAAGTATTGTAACAAGTAGTGTAACAATTAATTCCTCCAGCCGAATTACTTTGAAAGAAAAATGATGAGTAATGTGAAATACATTACTTTATTTGAGTAACGTCCCCAACACTGCCCATGACAAACTGACGTTTGAGGTCAGAAGACACGCTGCTAACTTTAGCAGTGTGCAAGTGACATGGCACATAGCCATGTATATACAAATTTTAAAGAAAGGTTGGGTATGCACACCGACCTTATAAACAGTACATTTGGATAATGACTGAAACTAGCACCACTGAAGGAACAATGGGCTGGGAGGTCAGTTTCTTCATCATAATTATGCAAATTCTCATGACCATTGATCAACAACTACTGATCAAAATATTTCCCCCACTTAAAACGCTATGTCCAGATGAACAGAATCAACCTTTGGAGACAAATTAGCTAATCTTGATTAGCTTTTGGAGACTAATTATCTATTGTTGATATTATTTGTTCAATACTTGCTAGCCTCTATGAGCTAGCCTCCAGTTTGAAAAAGTGACGCCAGTTTCAAAGTACCTTCCATCGTATAACTTCTATTTGTTCATTTGTTCAAGGCTCATTTGATTTATTGCCTAAGTAAAATGTTTATCAAGGACTCTTGAACTTCATTTACAGCCAAATAAATAACAATGCAGATTATAACTTAGGGTGTAAACCATAGTCATATGGCTGCATACGAAATGAGCCTGTCTTTGGTCGTCACGTCACAACAAAGGTATAGAAAAAGATTTCCCAGGCAAAAGGTCAGAGTGGCCATCTTTTAAATCTAGTGGCTTATGCATACTCTTGTTTTTGCTTCAAAAAGTTCACTCCAAAACAAAAGAAATGTAATTTTGTAGTAAAAAAAATAATGTTGTTTTCAGGGGTTTTAGAAAAAAACAAGAAAAAAAAATAGTAGATAGCGATTGAGGCACCTACTGAGCATGACAGAGACTGTATTCACTTGTGGATTGAAGGAGCACCTCCCTTTTCCTGACTCTGTCCTGGAGTCAATGTGAAATACTTGTTCCTGCCACAGAGAAAAAGAGGAAGTCAGACATTTTGGAGACAGTTTTATATGATAAGTTCTTCTGTCTTGTGCTCTCTACCGCTATAAAACTGAATATTTGAGTGCAACAGTGTATTTTGCGTCCCACAGAGTAGCCCTGCTCAGAGCCTCCTTTAAGGAGACACAGAGGCTGTCCTGCCCTGGTCTACCTTAACTGCTCCATGTGGGATAGTAAAAGAACATTCCGTTTGGGAGGAGAAGAGGAGGAATTTCCCTGCTTATTTGTTGGACAGCCAACTCCTCTTCTCAGGCGGAAATGCTGCCAAGTTTCAACAGCCTCCTTGCGGCAGACTGGACAGTCCAAGCACCGCAGCAACCTAGGTAAATTATAGCACTTCCTGTCCCATCTTATTTAGATCTTGCCCATGGCGATGGTGCAGCTTCCTTGAATGGGGATGACGTCAGCTAAGCACTGTTATTCCAGGAAAATATGCCTGTTCGCCAAGAGGTTCTGGAAGTGGATAGACTCCATCTGGCAGGTCCTGTCATTAACCTCTACACTGCAAAAAATAGCCATCTTATTAATTTTAAAGCCCCTCTCATCTGAAAAAATGTCTTATTTATTTGTAATTCATTTGGCTCATTGACCTTTGTTAAGCAGCGTTGCTCCAAAAATTTGCACAAAGATGAAGGGATAAACGTGAAGTTCATCATCCAAAGATTATTTGATATTAAGTTCAGATTGTTTTTTTCCTTTTATTAGAAGGAGATCTATAAAGTAATTTTTTTTCAACAAATAAATATGCTATGTGCACTCGTGAAAAAGCAGACTTACGACACCATATAAAGATTTAAAGACTAAATAAAAGATTATTTCCCCGACTAAGACTGACATTTATCGCAGTATGTAATTCACTATGTGTTTTAGGAGTACTTGAAAAACTAAGGCTGAAAAACACTAACACGTGCAAAAAAATCTCGTTACATCCATTCAACAGGCTGCAGCACGTTCACAACCTAGAGCAAAGGTCCATGATGAGAGCTCACTGTCAGCTTCCCACTACAACAGCTTGTTACACTTAACAGATCACTTTCTTTGAGACACTGACATGTTTGAGTTCAGAAGTTGCAAACATAGCAGTCTGCCTGTCAAACAAAAACCCCAAATGACAAAAGGCCCCGCGGTGAGGAAGGAGCCTGGTTTGCAGCTCTCTCGCTCTGCTTATTAGTGTTTGGCAGCAGCTGACGGTCTGTGGCTGAACGCTGCTCGCTCGGTGAGCACTTTTCTCCTGGAGGGCTTCCCCGCTCTTACTTTCAGGGCTGTGTGGCTGGAGATTAGAGCTCAGAATACCATCCTTGACACTAGACCTCAATTTTCTCTCTCTCAGCCTTAGCATCTCTGCTCTCATGTGGCATCAAATTGACTACATGAAAACTGTGCTCAAAAATGTTATGAGATGTAAGTTTTTTTTAACCATATGTTGACACTTCCAACTCCTAGGAGATCTGCGAAAACAATGTTGTGTATGATTATAGCCATTTTTCTCATGCACCAATTGACATCAGCTTAATGTATTTTCCGCACTTAGCGATTCTGAATTTTGCTGTTCTCATTCCAACAGTCAGTAATACAAGGAAAATTCAATTTTCATGTTATTATAGCAATCAGTCAAAAACATGTCATGTTGGGTTCAAACCTCTAAATAATTGTACATAATTTGATTTATTGCAAAAAAGGGGTAAACAGACCTCTTGAGGCATTTTTTATGATTACTGTCACACAGTGAATAAGATTCGCTTATTTTCTCTGTGTGCTAGTACTCACACTAATTTCAGTCGACTAAAGTTTTCAGGAGCTAAATAAATTACATCATTTTAATTATATTTGCTCAACATAGTTGACACAAGCTTGTTTTGGAAATAACAGAGAAACCAAAACTTCCATAAACTTTACAAAGTGTCCTTAGCCTCACTTGTGCACCATTACAACCCAGTCATTTACAATATATTTACAGATGTACGAGAGTGCTAGACTTTATTTTATTTTTCCACTCTTGAGATCATGTTTGTGTATAATCACTCTGCACAATGAGAATTTTAATCTGTAACAGCTGTTACAGTGCCAGTTGCAATGATCACCTACTCGGTGCTCCCCCAAAACATTTATTTCTTCATGAGTTTGCTTTTCTAATGAAGTGCTTCCTTCATTTATACCCACCTCTGGTCTGCGGCCCCTGTTGACGTACACACAGACAGGACTATACGCTCCACTGCCACACATGAACAGATGAGTCCTGTTATAAGGCTGCACCACCCGGATGAAGTTCCCACAGCCGTGCTAGAAAATAAGGATAAACAATGAGAGGCACATGCTAATGTAAGTGATGTAGTAAGAGAACAAACGAGACACTTTTTCTCTAAAAAATTCAATTTTGAATTCATAAGCTCTTGCTTAATTTAATGAAATCAGGGATTTAGCATCTGTATCCTTTGCTGATCCAGTAAGAAGGGGCTTTCTGGTATTAAATGTAAGCTAATGTGAACTAACTGACTTTATGACTCTACTTAGAGAGACCTCAAATAAACTAAACTAAATGAAACAACTGAACTGACTCTTTAGACCAGTGGTGTCAAACATGTTGCCTGAGGGCCAAAATTAGCCTGGCAAAGACTTTAATTCTGCCTACTGCCTTTACAATGTGTCCACAGTGAAATAAAGAACAAACAGAAAAATATTTAACAAAAACGTTGTTTTATAATTACAGGGCAGTCTGGGAAATGAGCTATCAAAACTTTTTCTGTAACTTCAAAACATTTTTCTTCCAATTTAAGCCCAAAGAGCCATGCTGACTAATTTATTTCATTAAATAGAGCATTATTTCTTTATCATGTACAAAAACTGAGATGTGCTGTTGAAATCACACTTTTCCTTATATTAAGAAATCTCAGTGATTTTAATGTGGAGATAAACTTGAGATCAAAGTGTGCTGTATGTGGCCCCTGATGTAAAATAAGTTTGACATTCATGCTTTAGACTGTTCTTTACTTCTTTACTTAATTTTAATATTAATTATATCGATAAACAGAGGAAAAGTATGTAGACTAAAGAAATTTTAATACGGTACTTTCTTTAATCAAAGGCAGCCTCAAGTGGCCATGACAGGAACTGCAGTTTTTAGGTCCTACAGCACTGGCTCAGGATTGGTAGTGCCATAACAAAAGTTGAATGTTTTAACTGATTTTCATTTATAGCCATGGTGCACTTAGTCCCACAGGTATTCATATTTGAAGTTATATTTAATCTTTACAGTTATTACAGCAATAACAAAGATAATCACTGCTGCCTTTTTTTTTTTTAATACAGATTGCACCAGACCAGCCGCTGAGGAGAGACCTAATTCGTGTTATATAGCCAAGGAGACACACAAATAAAGAACCTATTTATCGCTCTGGAAGTATCTCTTTCCCATATGCGGGAGTAATTCAAACTTATCTCACTGTTGTTGTGACGGTTATAAAATCACATGCTGCACAATAAAAGGATCCCAGAGCTCACAGGTCTGGTATTAAGGGCAGTGGAAAAAACGTGTCAGCGGTATATGTGACATATCTAGGTAAGACTGACTACTACTCTCACTTCATCTCTTCATCTGTGCTTGCACTTTCCAAACGCCACAGCTGTAGGTGTGCTGGACTTTGTGGCTAATTAAGCCCGAGTTTGCAGAAAATGAGTGGAGAAGTGAGGAGAAAGAAGTGGGGAGAAGAACACATGTCCAGGGAGCTGTCAGGAACTTGGCCAAGGCTGCTGGAATGACAGCTGCTGCGGCGCATGGTCACTGCACAAGGCTCCACTGAGAGCGATCAATGCAAAGTAACAAAACTTTTTTACTGACACACACCCACATCTATCATGTTTCGTGCTGTTTTTTTTTTTGTTGTTTTTTTAAAATCTAACTCTCTGTCTGTCTCATCAAATCCTTCTGAGGCCTTTCAAACTCAAATATATATGAGCTATCATGTTTGATTTCATGTTTCCTGATATAAATACAGCCTTCTTTTAAAGTTGATACATTTGACAAAGCAGCAAACAGACTTAATATCCCCCATGATGCTACATGCGTGACCAAGCTTGTGAGAGGGGAGACTGTGTACGAGAGAAAAAAAAAAAACTGCAGTGTGGTGTAAAAAGAAAAGAAAGGGAGAGATGTTAAAGGAGTTGGAAAAAGTGACCAAGGAAAAATGGTAAGATGGAAACAGAAAGTAAAATCTTTAAAGGAAAACTCGCAGGGATTCAATAAGAAAAGGCATGACAGAAGGGAGAAGAGGCCATCAAGTGGCTCCACACAGAGATGGCTCACCCAAATATTTGTGGTAGCCTGTCTGCAGCAGGCTTGCTATGAGTCAGAGCAGCACAAATCACACCATGACTGGAAACAGCTTTTTTTTTCTGTATCTGCAACAGCATGTGGAATAAAACCCTGGCTCTGTTAGCCCAGGGCCTGTCAGATGATGCAGAGATGGTGGAGAATGTGTGAAACCATGGAGGACTGGCAGCAGATTGACTCTTTTTTAGTTACATTAAAAATTAGGCCTTTCTTTTGTGTAAAAAGTTAGTTTTTCTCTTTCCATTCGCATGTCCTCAGCCCTGCTGTATATATAGACAACTGTGCGTGCACTTGTTTCAGAACAACCCAATTAGAGGAAAACAGATGCGGAGGAGGAATAAATTGACTCTCGCTGTATGTCTTCATTAAACCTTGTTGTAGCTAACAAGTGCTTCTCAGAACCAGGGTGGCTTATGAAATATCTGCGTCACTAAGCTTTGAGTCTGTTTTTTTTATTTTTTATTTTTACACTGATCCGTGGCATTTCAATCGCCTCCACACCTCGATCTTGCACTGACTAACTGTGACGATGCCACAAGGACTCCAGGCCAGCCGGTGACCCTGCAGACATCTGCTGCTTGATAGAAATACAGTTGGATCTGACGCAAACTCACAGATGCGAGAGGGAAATCCCAGGAGGCAACTTCCGCTGCAGACCCACTTGGAGGAGCGGATCTTGGAACAGCTGACTAAACCTTTAGTCAAGATTAGGGGTGTCAAACTCATTTTAGGTTGTGGGCCGCATACAGCTCAGTCTGGTCTTAAGTAGCCTGTGCCAGCAAAACTATTGCTCAGTAACCTATAAAATTCTTCATGTTCTTTTAGTGTGAAGGAGTTTAACAACACGTCTTAAGAAAAAGAAGAGTAATTTGTCCCAGTTTTAATGACACTGTAGTAAATCAAAGAAACCCTGTCATGTTGACTCTTTGGGCCCAACTTTGTTAAATAGGATAGCTCATTATCTGTATTTTGTCCTGTAATTATCATAACTCAGACAAAGAAAATACGTAGAAGTGCTGCAAAGGAAACCAAGGAAATTGTACAGCAGGTAGTGAAAAAACAAAACAAGAAAAAAACCCTTTTTTTTCCAAAGCGGTAATAGGACAACAGGGGGTTTGGGAGGTCTAGATTGATTCTTGTCCACCAAATATAATAATAAGGAGCTTTTTTTTTTGCCTTAATTCTTGTCAAAGGGAAACAACTTTCTTCTTTCTTTATTTGTGCATTTACATTCAATTTGACAAATAAAGAAATAAAGCTTTCAATGAAAAATATAAGCAAAAGTATGTTTTTCTAATCATACTTTAACTGTTCTTATTGTGGGACACTGACAGATTTAATGCTGAATGATCCAAAAATGTTTAAAAATGACCGTTATGGGATTATGATAAACAAAACTAAATATTACATTTATTGTTTAGCTAGATAGTGATATAACTAAATTTGAGCTAAAGGGTGCTAAAGAAGCTAAATAACTTCTAAATAAGCTACCTTTTTTAGTTAGCATTGGGGATTTAGTTATGAATTATTAGCGGTGTGGCTACCTTGTACTAACTAGCTGTCTGCAAGCAATGTTAGGCTTCTTGTAGGTCACTAATTTCACTTCATAAATGTTTTTGTAGTGTTGGTTCTTAATATGGCAAATAATATGGTGTGCTGTAACGTTAATTTCATTTACTTACTGTCGGACTGATTAACAGATCAGTGATGTGTGTGACCCATCTTTGATCTACAGGGAGTGCAGAATTATTAGGCAAATGAGTATTTTGTCCACATCATCCTCTTCATGCATGTTGTCTTACTCCAAGCTGTATAGGC